>NC_052070.1:76945693-77247348 GCF_015852505.1 Tachyglossus aculeatus
CCGTTTTCAGATGACAGTTTTTAATAAAGACAAAATCCTCTTCCTGACACTCCAATGCCAAAAATAAGGAAGTATCAGATCACCTTCCACATAATCCTGACCCACATCATGCACCTTTGTCTCCCCCTCTAGACTGTAAACTCATTGTGGGGAGGGAATGTGTCTGTTTATTGTTACTTTGTTAAACTGTATATTGTGAGGAGTAGCATGGCATAGTGAATAGAGCACGGGCCTGGGAGTCAGGATGTCATGGGTTGTAATCCCAGCTCCACCACATGTCTGTTGTGTGACTGGGGCAGGTCTGTTCACTTCTTTGTGCCTCATTTACCTCATCTGTAAAATGGGGATTGAGACTGTGAGCCCCATGTGGAACAGGGACTATATCTGGACTGATTAACTTAAATGTGTCTCAGTGTGTATAACAGTGTGGCTCAGTGGAAAGAGCACGGGCTTTGGAGTCAAGGGTCATGGGTTCGAATTCCGACTCTGCCAATTGTCAGCTGTGTGACTTTGGGCAAGTCACTTAAGTTCTCTGTGCCTCAGTTCCCTCATCCATAACATGGGGATTAAGACTGTGAGCCCCCCATGGGACAACCTGATCTCCTTGTAACCTCCCCAGCGCTTAGAGCAGTGCTTTGCACTTAGTATGTGCTTAATAAATGCCATTATTATTATTACCTGACACAACACATGCTAAGCACTTAACAAATACAGTTAAATTTTTTTAAAAAGATATTAGGCTAATTTCTTAGATTTCCAGGTTACTCACCAGAGGGAGCTCTAATCAAACTAGTTCAAGCCTCTGCACTAACTTGTGCTTGCAGTGACCTCTGGAAAATTCTGCTCTTCTAGAAACAGTTTTACGCAGCCTTTCTGAAAAATAACCTGGCTAGCCTATTTATTAGAGCCTTCATTTGCTGGCTAGGATATCTGTCTTCACAGGGCAGGTCCCGACAGGCAGCATGTATCTCATTTATACATTCGAGGAGCCATCGTGCTCCTTAGAATTAATTTCCCACCCTCAGGGTCCACGGTGGGTAGGGCACAACACTAGCTCTGGCTCAGAGCCTTTCCTCCCTTTTTCCTTGGTCTCCGGAAGTATCTTTCCTGATATTTTGTTATCTTTTTTAAAATCACCTGATTATTCTGCCATGCCTCTCCAGGTTTTCTGCCCTGTCCTTCCCAGAATAAATTTGTTTCAATTGACAGGTCTGGATTTTGTCTGCTTGTCCCCAGAACCAGGAAAGAGCGAGAGAACAACAACTGGAGGAGCAATTTTCTTTGCTCGGCCCGTGCAGATATGTTGAACTCTGGAGAAAGGGAAAACTAGGAAGTCCCACACCCTAATATTGTGCCTCTTCCCCAGCCCCACAGACCAGGTATCTTTTACTCAGGTTCAAAGAATACAATGGGATTGATGCCTTTTCCGACAAAGCTCTCATTCCGCCACTCCCACCCTCAGTTCAAGGAATACAATGAGGTTTGAAGCCTTCCCTGACAAAGATCTCATCCAGCCCTTCCTGCCCTATTTTTCCTCCCTAATAGGCTGGGGAAGAGGGTGAGGTCTCCACCCTGCCTTCTGTCTCCCACGGGTACAGAACCCTTCCTGGCCTGGAAGGGTCCAGGAAAGTGATAGGTATCTTGGTTTAGACTTCCCAAGGAGGGAAGCTCTGGGTCAGCAACACCCATGGTGTTTGAGGGTCCTCTAGATTCATCATGGACAGGAAATGTGTCTGTTATATTGTACTCTCCCACGTGCTTAGTATAGTGCTCTACCCACAGTTTGTGCTCAATAAATATGATTGACTACTGCCTTACCCATGTACTTAGTCCCACCTGCTAAAATCTTAGATATTCATTCTTTCCCCACAAAACTTATGTATATAGCCTTGTACTCTTGTCCCCTCCTACCTCACTGGGCTTCTCCTTCTAAAACCCAGCCCACACACTTCTCTACTCTAGTGAGAAAAGAAGCACGCTTAGAGAAGCAGTGTGGCTCAGTGAAAAGAGCCCAGGCTTTGGAGTCAGAGGTCATGGGTTCTAATCCCGGCTCCACCGACTGTCAGCTGTGACTTTGGGCAAGTCACTTTACTTCTCTGGGCCTCAGTTACCTCATCTGTAAAATGTGGATTAAGACTGTGAGCCCCCTGTGGGACAACCTGATCACCTTGTAACCTCCCCAGTGCTTAGAACAGTGCTTTGCACATAGCAAGCGCTTAATAAATGCCATCATTATTATTATTATTAATGCTAGCCTTCACACTGTGCCTTGATTCAATTTATCTCACTGCGGACCCCTAGTCCACTTCCTGCCTCTGGCCTGGAACACCCTACTTCCTCAAATCCCACAGACAATTACTTTCCCCACCTTCAAAGCCTTATTGAAGGCACACCTCCTCCAAGAAGTCTTCCCAAAGTAAGCCACTCCTTTCCTTATCTCCCACTCCCTTCTGCGTCACCTGGACTGACTCCCTTTGCTCTTCCTTACTCCCAGCACCACAGCACTTATATGTACATATCTAATTTATTTATTTGTATTGATATCTTCTCTCCCCCATCCCCCCATATCCCCACTCCCAGACTATAAGCTCTGTGTGGGCATGGAATACGTCTATTTATTGTTGTTTATTGTCTGTGTGGGCATGGAATATGTCTGTTACGTGACTTTGGGGAAGTCTCAACTTCTCTGAGCCTCAGTTACCTCATCTACCAAGAACTTAGTACTTAGTACTTATGAGAAGGAGCGTGGCTCAGCGGCAAAGCATGGGCTTGGGAGTCAGAGGTCATGGGTACTAATCCCAGCTCTGCCATGTCTGCTGTATGACCTTGGGCAAGTCACAACTTCTCTGAGCCTCATTTACCTCATCTGTAAAATGGGGATTAAGACTGGGAACCCCACATGGGACAACCTGATCACTTTGTATTCCCCCCAGCGCTTAGAACAGTGCTTCACATATAGTAAGCACTTAAATGCCATCATTATTATTACTGGGCTCAGCACACAGTAAGCACTCAGTAAGATTCAATGAATGCATGAATGCTGTTTCCTTTAATTGTAATTTGTTTTAACATCTGTCTCCCCATGTAAGCTCTTTGAGAGCAGGGATCAAGTCTACTAATTGTAATATCAATCAATCAATACTCTTCCCCAAGCATTTAGTACAGTGCTCTGAATACAATAAGCCCTTAATAAATATTACTGTTTTTTAATGAATAGTTAAGTGCTTACTATGGGTCAAACACTGTTCTAATTGCTGGGGTAAGTACAAGTTAATTAGGTTGGACACAGCCCCTGTCCTGCATGGGGTTCACAGTCTAAGTAGGTGGGAGAACAGATACTTAATCCCCATTTTACAGTTGAGGAAACTGAGACACAGAGAAATGACTTGCCCATGGTCCCACAGCAAGCAGTTGGCGGAGCTGAGATTAGAAACCAGGTCCTCTGGCTCCCAGGCCTGTGCACTTCCCACTGCCTTACACTGCTTCTCTGATTGATTGACTGTAGCCACAAGGGGAGCAAAGACACTTAAGTGTGTCATTAAAAGCTGTTGTCTCTTTACCCACAAGCTGAAGGTGAAACTCCTGTTTACCTAAGACTTAAGTCTGGTTTAGGGGAAGATTTAGTGGGGGAAAAAAGACTCTCCTGTTCCTGAAGAATAGCACTTGGTTCATTTTTCCTGAAGTGATGATGGATTGTACTGACCCATTCACCATCTTTCTCCCACTGCCCACCCTGACAGACCTCTATCAGGACTGACCGGTGCATGTAACCTGCAGCTGTGACACAGAAATGTCACTGACTTCATAAGCCGAAGTTAAGGGTACCACTCACATTAGCTGAATAGAGGAACAAAACCAGCGAAACTTGATACTGAACGCATCAGGGAGAGTATGCCCGTGCCTGGAAACTGACATGTAGACCAGACATTATCTGGAGAGTTTGGGAAATGAGAGAATTGAAAAAAGAAGGGAGAAGAGAGGATTTTTTTAATTTTATGGTATTTGCTAATTGCTTACTATGTCCTAGGCACTCTTCTAAGCAATGGGGTACATACAAGCTAATCAGGTTGGGCGCAGTCCATGTACTACATGGAGCTAACAGTTTTAATCTTCATTTTACAGATGAGGTAACCGAGTCACAGAAAAGTGAAGTGACTTGCCCAAGGTTATACAGCAAACAAGTGGAAGAGCCAGGATTAAAACCCAGGTCTTCTGACACCCATGCCCATGCTCTATCCACTAGGTCGTGCAGCTTTGAAACACATATGCTGGGGGAAATTTTTGTCACAAATTGTAGGTAGATTGCACCCATTCCAAGCTACTCTTTCTCGCTCCTCTATGCTGAATCTTAAGGAATCCTAAACTTTGATAAAGAATTAGATTCTTGTGGGCAGGGAGCGCCACTTCTTACTTTTGTATTTTCCAAATGCATAATACAGTTCACTGCACCCAGGGGGTGTTCAAAAAATATCACTACTACTAATGACATCAGACCCTCCTGGAAGAACATATCCTCCACAAGGGCTCACAACATTAGCAGCATCCCAAACCTCTCGTCACAGAAGTCTCCAGCAGAAACCTCTGCTTTCTAAAGGTGCTTAAGGCCCTGGGTGCTTGGGGAGTCATTTCCAGCCAACCAGAAAAAAAGGAGAGTCTTAATCTGAATTTGTTAGCATAGGTTTGCAGAACTAAATTCGAGAGCCTCCAAAATTGCAAGATAAAGTGTTTCATCTTGGAAACACCAACTGAGAAACAAAACTCAAGTAACTCAAGGAAGGTCATCTAGGAATGATTAAATATAAACATTTAAGTGTTCAATAAATACCACTGATTGTTTAATTGCACAGGGTTGGGGAGGAATGAGAAAACACTTTGCCATCATCCTCCCTCCCTTTCCACCTCCCCTCCCAATCCCAGTGTTTCCATTTTCTTATCTTAAAAAAAAATGGCTCCAGAAATCCCAGGAAAGTCAGAGTCCATAGAGACCCGAGGCATGTAGGCAGAGGGAAGGGACTGAACTTTGTGTCACCCGACATGTGGGATCGGTTTAGATGCACTCTACTCTGCTGAGAATGAAGTAGTGCCTTTGCCAGAGGAAAGCTGGGAAGCACAAAATTTTGAATAAAAGACCAAAGAGCTCTGACTTAGCCATGTCTATTTTAGGATGGCAGTAGCCCAACTAATTTGAGTTGTCCTGAATTCTGAGGGTAGTCCTAAAATAGAGACGTGGATTGGGGAGGCTCAGGTATAATTAGGTGTTGTGTGTGCACCATAGATAACTGCAGTATGTGTTACTGCATCAGCCTCCTCTCCGATCGCCCATCCTCCTGTCTCTCCCCACTTCAATCCATATTTCACGCTGCTGCCTGTATCGTCTTTGTGCAGAAACACTCTGGGCATGTTACTCCCCTCCTCAAAAATCTCCAGTGGCTACCAATCAACCTACACATCAGACAAAAACTCCTCACCCTCGACTTCAAGGCTCTCCATCACCTCGCCCCCTCCTACCTCACCTCCCTTCTCTCCTTCTACAGCCCAGCCCGCACCCTCCACTCCTCTGCTGCTAATCTCCTCACTGTGCCTCGTTCTTGCCTGTCCCACCATCAACCCCCAGCCCACGTCCTCCCCCTGGCCTGGAATGCCCTCCCTCCACACATCCACCAAGCTACCTCTCTTCCTCCCTTCAAAGCCCTACTGAGAGCTCACCTTCTCCAGGAGGCCTTCCCAGACTGAGCCCCGTTCTTCCTCTCCCCCTACTCCCCCGCCTTACCTCCTTCTCCTCCCCACAACACCTGTATATATGTATATATGTTTGTACATATTTATTACTCTATTTTACTTTTACATATTTATTCTATTTATTTTATTTGGTTTATATGTTTTGTTCTCTGTCTCCCCCTTCTAGACTGTGAGCCCACTGTTGGGTAGGGACCGTATCTATATGTTGCAACCTTGTACTTCCCAAGCACTTAGTACAGTGCTCTGCACACAGTAAGCTCAATAAACACGATTGAATGAATGAATGAATGTTAGTGGTATAGCGGTGAGCATAGCTACCTTTCAAGCAGTTGACCTGGGTTTGATTCCTGGCCAACACAAAATGTCTTGGGAAGCAGTGTGGCTTAATGGATAGAGCACGGGCCTGGGAGTCAGAGGGACCTGGGTTCTACCTCCAGCTTCACCACATGTCTGCTATGTGACTTTGGGGAAGTCACTTAACTTCCCTGAGCCTCAGTTATCTCATCTATAAAATGGGGATTAAGAGTGTGAACCCCATATGGGACAGGGACTGTGTGTCCAGCCTGATTAACTTGTATCTACCCCAGCACCTTAGAACAATGTTTGACACATGGTAAGCCCTTAACAAGTACCATAATAGCAGTTGCTATTATTATTAACCTGGAATGTAGGCCATCCTGCCCAAAGATGGATCAAAGACAGGAATAAAAGAGAAGGGCTCAGACTGAAGCTGGAGGCACCTCATTTATCTTACATCAAGGGAAAGCAGAGGATGGGGCCACCACCTCTGAAGAAACCACAAAAGACGACTTTGGGATGTTACTACGAGGAATTACCACAACCTAAGGAAACATTTATCACTGATGGATAGCAATGAAGATGTTGCAATAGAAACTTGGATTTGCATAGGAACTTTGCCCAAGGTGTTATACAGAAAAAAGAAAGAATACCAGTTTGTGTTTGTACAACCTACAATATTGACAATAAGGTTCTAGTTGTTTAGGTGTCCTAAGGTTGTTCAAACTACTTTGGAGACATACGCTAATTAACTTTCACAATGTCCTTGTTAGCCAGAAGGGAGAACGAATTTTACTTTTTACTCATGAGGCAATATAAGGCCTAGTAGTGTGAATGACTTGATGAAACAACATGCTGAAACACAACTCTTTCTTGTCTTCTTGAGCGTGAAGCCTGGTGAGTTCCTTAGCAGTTAGCAACCTTTCCTCTCTTACTATCAGTGACTCAGGTCTCTTCACCCTTCAAGGAAAAAATCATCATCATACCTCTAAGGAAAGAAAAATCTTCTGGACCTTCTCGGATTTCTTCCTGCTTCACTCAGGGTGTCAGGTGCTAAGCGAAGAAAATGCCATTCAGATGTGGTGACTTAATGGATAGAGCACAGGCTTGAGATTCAGAAGGGCCTGGGTTCTAATCCTGGCTTTGCCACATGTCTGCTGGTAACCTTGGGTAAATCACTTCACTTCTCTGTGCCTCAGTTACCTAATCTGAAAAATGGGGATAAAAGTGTGATCCCCAAGTGGGACAGGGACTGTGTCCAACCTGATTAATTTGTATCTACCCCAGGGCTTAGTTAGTGCTTGTCACATAGTAAGTGCTTAACAAGTACCATAATTCTTCTCATTATTATGTGGGTTAGCCTATTAGCCTCAAAAATCTCCAATGGCTACCAATCAATCTGCGCATCAGGCAGAAACTCCTCACCCTTGGCTTCAAGGCTCTCCATCACCTCGCCCCCTCCTACTTCACCTCCCTTCTCTCCTTCTACAGTCCAGCCCGCACCCTCCGCTCCTCTGCCGCTAACCTCCTCACCGTGCCTCGTTCTCGCCTGTCCTGCCGTCGACCCCCGGCCCACGTCATCCCCCTGGCCTGGAATGCCCTCCCTTCCAACATCCGCCAAGCTAGCTCTCTTCCTCCCTTCAAGGCCCTACTGAGAGCTCACCTCCGCCAGGAGGCCTTCTCAGACTGAGCCCCCTCCTTCCTCTCCCCGTCGTCCCCCTCTCCATCCCCCCATCTTACCTCCTTCCCTTCCCCACAGCACCTGTATATATGTATATATGTTTGTACATATTTATTACTCTATTTATTTTACTTGTACATATCTATTCTATTTATTTTATTTTGTTAATATGTTTGGTTTTGTTCTCTGTTTCCCCCTTCTAGACTGTGAGCCCACTGTTGGGTAGGGACTATCTCTATAAGTTGCCAACTTGTACTTCCCAAGCGCTTAGTACAGTGCTCTACACACAGTAAGCGCTCAGTAAATATGATTGATTGATTGATTGAGGAATGAGAAAGAGCCCTATCAATGAATGTGGCCCCATAGTACAAGTTAACAAGACTGTGATCTTCACTGTAAGTAAGTTAGGTACAGTGTGCTCTTCTATTCTCCCCTACTGCTCCTGTATCCAACTCAAGATAAGATGCCAAGATCCTTCCTCTAACAGAATTTGGAGATACATCTCACAGACTGGAGAAATACTGATCTCTTGAATTGAGCTGTCTTAACCGTCTATCAATCAGTGGTGTTTATTGAACTCTTATTGTGTGTAGAGCTCGGTACTAAAGTCTTGGGAGAGTACAATACCGAATTGATAGACAAATTTCCTGCCTATGACAAGCTTACAGTCTATCAGTATCAATCAATCATATTTATTGAGCACTTACTGCGTGCAGGCCACTGTACTAAGTGCTTGGGAGAATGCAACATGGCATAGTGGATAGAGCACAGGCCTGGGAGACAGAAAGCTGTGAGTTCTAATCCTGGCTCTGCCACTTGTCTGCTGTGTGACCTTGGGCAAGTCACTTCACTGGGCCTCAGTTTCCTCATCTATAAAATGGGGCTTGAGACTGTGAGTCCCATGTTGGACAGGGAATGTGTCCAACCCGATTTGCTTGTATCCACCCCTGTGCTTAGTATAATGCCTGGCATACAGTAAAGGCTTAACAAATACTACAATTATTATTATACAAAACAACAATATAACAGACACATTCCCTCCAGATCTGGATAGATCTGTTGTTCACAGTTCTTCCCTGTATTATGGGGACATTTGGTAGCAAGCATGCTGAAGTACTTTTAATCAGGAGAAGATGAAGAGTGAACAACCCCCATGTACTCTTCTGGTGCAATACTGCTAGTAAGCTGCCTTGGCCAGGGTATGATTTTGTTTAGGAGCATGGACATTGAAGAGCCGAGTGGTGGGGTAATAAATGCCTGGTAACTGGAATTCACCCAGTCACAAAATCACAGCTACTAGGCTACTCTAGTACTGGGGAAGCAGTATTGTTGGGCTGGTGGACCCAGAGGTCACCCACTTCTGGAGAGTAGGGTGAAGAGAGGCCCTCTCTCTATACCTGGGTGATAATGTTTTACCTCCTGCAGATGTAACACAGTCTCTTCCTGTGGGCAGGGGACATATCCACAAACTCTGTTATATTGTACTCTCTCAAGCACTTAGTTCAGTGCTCTGCACACTGTAAGTGCTCAATAAATACGATTGATAGATTGCAGGTGGAGGGAAGAATTGGGCTGGATAAGTGTCTCTGTTCATGTGTTTGGAAACCTTAAGCTGATGGACTACTTACTAACCTCCCTGCCTCCAATCCAAACTTCACTCTGCTCCATGGATCATTTTCCTAAAATATCATTCTTCACATATCTCTGTAATGTTCTAAAACCTCCATAAGCTGTCCATTCCTCTCCACAACATACAGCACCAGCCTCACAGCAAGACAACCTTCTGCCCCAGAGCCCCCTACAGAGTCGAGGTCACCTTCCGCTTGGCGGCCCCACCCCTCCCCTAGGCCTCCTACTGAGTCCCTTGATTGGCCTATGGGAAGCCAGGTGGGCTAGTACGAAGAACACAGGCCAGGTAGTCAAAGGATCTGTATTCCAATCTCAGCTACATCACTTGTATGCAGCATGACTTTGGGCAAGTCATTTAATTTTTCTGGGCCTCAGTTTTTTCATCAGTAAAATGGGGATTAAATATCTGTTCTCCCTTCTACTTAGATTGTGAACCCTCCAAGGGACAGGGACCATGTCTAATTCCCACCCGTGTATTCTTTCCCAGAACAAAGCTGTGGAGGCTTCCCTAGTCCCTAGAGTGGCCTGTGGGAAGGAGTGTGGCCTAATAGATAGAGCACAGGCCTGGGAGTAAGAAGGGCCTGGGTTCTAATCCCAATTCCACCACTTGTTTGCTGTGTGACCTCAGGCAAGTCACTTAACTTCTCTGTGCCTCAGTTACCCCATCTGTAAAATGGAGACTAGGACTGTGAGCCCCATGTGGGATATGGACTGTGTCCCACCTGATCAGCATGTGTTTACCTCAGTGCTTAGTACAGTGCCTGGAACATAGTAAGTACTTAAATGCCATTAGCCTCCCCCCACACACAACAAGCTGAAATGCCTCATCATCTGCTTTAAGGTACTCAATCCAATCTTCCACACTTTTTATTCACTCTCTTCCCTCACTACAACCCAGTTTGTAGTCCTGGTTCTTCTCAAGCCCACCTAGGTATTTCATCCCTGTTTTACAGATGAGGAAACTGAGATCCAGAGAAGTTACATGACTTACCTAAGGACACAAAGGAGGCAAGTGGTAGAACATAGGTCTTCTGAATCCCAATCTACTTTCCACTAGGCCTCACTGCCCCTCACTGCCCCTGACAGACCACACTGCTTGCATCATTTTCAAAGCCTTCTGAAATCATATACTATCTTTGTGGCTTTTTTGGAACCATCTCTTGACTTCACACTTTTTAGTCCCCCGACTGCCAATCTAAGCACTTAAATGTTCACATGCATCTATAACACATTCATGTCTTTATTCCATTATGTCTTATCTGTAATTTTTTGTTGTCTACCTCCTCTGCTAGATTTTAAACTCCTTGAGGAGAGGGGCCATGTCTACTAATTCTACTGTACTCTCCAAACACTCAATCCAGTGCTCTGTACCCAGAGAGTGCTCAATAAATATTATAGATTAATTGAAGGGTTGATTTAAATGTTGGTTGAATTTCCCTGTTTTAAAAGCCACCATTTATTTTCATTTGCTGTCTTTCAACATTCTGGAGGAAGAAAATGCAAGGCCAGTGTGGTTTTCCTGCTCATTATTGAGATCCAAAAACTGAACATTGAGTTAAAAAAGGTGTTTTTTTAAGGAATTTATTAAGCACTTACTATGTGCCAGGCACTGTTCTAAGTGCTGGGATAGATACAAGTTAAACAGGTTGGACAACCATCCCCATCATACATGAGGCTCACAGACTTAATCCCCATTTTATAGAGGAGGTAACTAAGGCACAGAGAAGTGAAGTGACTTGCTCAAGGTCACGAAACAGACAAGTGGCAGAGCCGGGGCTAGAACCCAGGTCCTTCTAATTCCCAGGCCCGTGCTCTATCAACTAGGCTTGGTGTTCAGTTTATCAGCCTAAGCCTCATCTTTCTAATAACAGGATAAACTTTGGTTGTGTTTATTACTTTAAAAAAGAGCAATTCAAGGGCAAAAAATGAGGAATTTTCAGGTATATCCACCATGAGGCTGAGAAAATAATCCAGTTACATTTTTCCTTCTGTTCCTCTGGCATCCCTGGCCTGTAACACTGGTAAGACAGGACTGAAATAATTCTGAAACATCTGGAATCAGTTTGGGATGTCTGCTCAGACAGGTGACTCAATTTTCATTCTCATCACCTCTTTGTTGATATTTACTAAACCCCTGTATTGTGCAAAATACTATACATCAGACTGACAGATATACCATCCTTCTGGGGTTCTCTCAATAGCCCCCATCAAATTTCAGTCAGTTAAGGACACCCAGGATGTCCTTACCAGGCCTCAGGCCCACACACATTGGAAGAGAATTATGTACGAGTCTTTTTTTTTCATTTTAATGCCCAAACAGGATATCTGTGCAGTTCGCTGAAAACCCTTTCACAATTCACATTGTTGACTAATTGGACCAAATGCTAGTAGATTATCTAATCCTTTCTCCCCTGAGAGGCCTATTCAAGCTATTTCATTACTTCTGGCCAAGAAACCTGGAAAAGCCTCCTTAGAGGGGAAAGAGGACATGATACAACTTAAATGGTCCTTCTAGCCAAATGTCATTTACTGAATAAATTCCATGTAAATATATAAACCGACAAAAAGCCAACGTCCACTAATTTCCTTAGGAGAAACAGCCAGTCCCAATAAAAAGAACTAACATGATCCATTTGTTCAATTAAGAGAAAGACAAGCCAGCCCCACCAAATGGGGAAAAGGAAGGGAAAGAGGAGGAGAGCTATGGGCCTGGAGGGGCCTCAGTAGTGGAACTAGACTAATGGCAGAATTGATGGACTAGCCAGCTGGAGGGAGCTGTAGATGGAGGATGAAGAAAGACGACTCATAAGAAGCCTGGTGCCAAAGAGGTTGTGCACTCTAGTTGCCCTATAGGTCCCCCTTTTATACCCCTGGCCACTCTTTAAGCAGAGTTGCCTAATGAATAGAGCATGGGCCTGGGAGAAAGAAGGACCTGGCTTCTAATCCCAGTTCCATCACTTGTCTGCTGTGTGACCTTGGCCAAGTCACTTAATTTCTCTTCTCCTCAGTTATCTCATCTGTAAAATGGGGATTAAGAGTGTGAGCCCCACATGGGTCATGGACTGTATCCAACTTCATTATCTTTAAATTACCCCAGCACTTACAACTGTGCCTGGCACATAGTAAATGCTTCACATATATCAAAAAAAAAGCAAACCCAGAGACATTCCTTCCTAAAGCACAACCCTGACCACTTATCTCCCTAACATAGGATGGATGCTTTTTATTGGATTACTTAGATTGTGAATCCCATGTAGAACAGAGACTGTGTCCAACCTGATCAATGTGTACCTACCCCAGTGCTTAGCACATAGTAAGTGCTTAACAAATACCATAAGAATATTAACAATTACCCTGCTCCAGAAAGTTCTAACACTCAAGGATTTAGCAGGTAAACCAGAACAGGATTGAATCTAATCAATTTAGTGAATGGACACATTATCTTCCTGTTTGAATGATGTGACAGTGTTCCATCCTACAAGGGATGCATTTCATTTTGAATGTGAAAGCAAAATTGGGGTGGGGCTCCCCAGGAGGGGCAGGGTCCCCAGAAGGTGGGGCTGGAATAGTAACGATAGCACTACTTGCTAAACACTTACTACATGCCAAACACTATGTATTAAGCATTGGCGTAGACAGAATATAAGCAGATAGGATATGGTCCCGGTTCCCACTCAGGGCTCACAATCTAAGGGTAGAGAAAATATGTCCAAGAGATGATTACTCTCCCCTGCTTCAAAGCCTTATTGAAGGCACATTTCCTTGAAGAGGCCTTCCCTAAGCTCCCCTTTAATCTTCTCTCACTCCCTTCATTCATCCTCCCACCCAGCCTCATAGCATTTATGTACATAACTGCAATTTATGTATTTATATTATCTCTGTCTTCCCTCAAGACTGTAAGCTCATTTTTGGCAGGGAATGTGTCGGTTTATTGTTATATTACTCTCCCAAGTGCCTAGTACAGTGCTCTGTACACAGTAAGTACTCAATAAATGACTGAATGAATGAGAACCACAAACACATACAGGACTGCAGAGGTGCTTTCACAGGCACTCACAGAGCCAGAGAGATGGAGAGACAGACAACCAGAGGGGAAAAAGCAGAGAAATGCACACACCAAAGTTAAACTCTGCAGCCTTGAAATCAATAGTGTTACTGGGTGACTCTCTGAATGGGTCAGAGTTTAAGAAGGCAAGGATGAACTTGAAGTGTATGAAGTTAGCCCGATATCTGGAATTCTGCCAGCAGTACTCTGTGGGTTTGGCACAGGACTGAAGGAAGCAGACTGTGGAAGTGATCCATGCCTGTGGGTTAATGGTATGAGACTGATGAAGGGATAGAAGAGCAAGTGAGTTGAGTTCAGTAATAATAATTATTACGGTATTTGTTATGCACTTACTGTGTGTCAGGTACTGTACTCAGTGCTGGGGTGGATACAAGCAAATTGGGTTGGATACAGTCCCTGTCCCACATGGGGTTCACAGTCTCAATCCTCAATTTTACAGATGAGGAAACTGAGGCACAGAGAAGCCAAGTGACTTGCCCAAGGTCACACAGCAAACAAATGATGGAGCAAGGATTAGAACCCATGACCTTCTGACTCCTAGGCTATGCTCTATCCACTAAGCCATGCTGCTTCTCAGTAGATAAGATAGGGTTGAGGGTGTTAACTTGGTTATCAAGGGAAGGTAGTATGGAGACTAAATGGGGAATGATGATGTGAGATCATTGGATGGGGTGAAGAAATTAGAGGTCTCTGTGGGGGAACAGGACAGATTTGCCGGGAGGGTGTGTGTGAGGGAGAGAAGGCAGGTGAGGAGGCTTTTGTTGGATAGAGGGATCACAGAGTTGGTGAGGGTAGAGACTGTACAGTGACTAGAGATGATGAGATCTAGTGTATGTCCAAGTTGGGGAATGGGTGAGGTGGAGTGGAGCAGGAAATCAGTGGAGTTGAGGAGTGATAGAAAATGGGCTGCAAACAGGTCATCAGGAACATCCATTTGGATTTTGAAGTCCCCAGGGATCGCTGTAGGGATGGAGAAGGAGAGAAGAAATGTGAAAAAGGGATCAAAATGGTTATAGAGTTGGAGGTGGGGCTTGAGGGTGGTAGATGACCATGACTAATACCTGGAGTAGGTGGTAGAAGCAGGTGATATGGGCTTCAAAGGAAGGAAAAGAGATGGTTGGGGGAGTTGGAATGGTGCGTAAGTGATATTGCAGAATGAGAAAGAAGCTAACTCCTCCCCTTTACCCAGGGAGTCTGGGAGAGTGGGAAAAGATGAGGTCCCCTCTAGAGAGAGTGGCAGAGGAGACAGTGTCATCTGGGAAAAGCCAAGTTTCAGGGATGGCGAGGAGGAGCAGTGACTGGTTCAGGAACAGGTCAAGGATGAAGGGAAGTTTTCCCATAATGGAGCAGGGGTTCTACAGGCCTCACTTGGCTGAGTCTGTTGGGAGGGCACTGGGGGTCGGGGGAGGAGATGGCACAAGGGATGGGGAAGAGTTGGATGGGAGTGAGCTGGCAGGGGCTGGTGCAAAGGGAGGGGGATGAGGAGTGATGTTGAAACAGGATGACAGGGATGGAGTAGGGGAGCAGCCAAAGGGGTGGGGAGGGTTTGGATGGAGGGGGGTGAGGCAGGGAGATACTGGGAAGGGAGGATAGGGATGGGCTGATAGGAGGGAGGGTACTGAGGGGCATGGCAAGGTCAGAAAAGTTTAAAGGTTGTAGGTGAGGTTGTCAACAACAATAACTGGGAAATCCAGTCCATTCTTCACTCTACTGCATGGATCATTTCCCTAAAAAAATGTTCAGGCCAAGTCACTCTACTCCTCAAGAACCTCCAGTGGCTGCCTATCCACCTAATCACCAAACTCCTTACCACTGGCTTTAAAACCCTTAACCAGCTTCTCCCTCTTCCCTTACCTCACTGATTTCCTACTACAGCCCAGCTCATACACTTTGCTCCTCTAAGCACCAGCTTGCTCACTGTGATCTGATCTCATCTGTCTTGCTGCTGACACCTTTCCCATATCCTCCCTCTCAGCTGGCTCTCCCTCTTCCCAATATACACCAGACTACCACTTTTCCCATATTCAAAACCTTATTAAGGTCACATTTCTAAGAGGCCTTCCCCGATTAAGTCCCCTTTTCCCTGAATCCCCTTTCCCTTCTGCCTTTGGCATTTGATATTCGTCCCACAGCACTTATGTACATACTTACACATTATACATTGTAAATTACTTATATTAATTTCTGTCTCCCTCTCTAGGCTGTAAGCTCACTGTGAAGCAGTGTGGTCTGGTGGATAGAGCATGGGCCTGGGAGTCAGAAAGACCTGGTTCTACCACTTGACTGCTGTGTGATATTGGGTAAGTTACTTAACTTCTCTGTGCCTCAGTTACCTCATGGGGATTAAAACTGTGAGCCCCATGTGGGACAGGGACTGTCCAACCTGATTAATTTGTACCTACTCCAGTACTCAGTGCCTGGCACAAAGCACTTATCAGACACCTAAAAAAATGTTGGCAGTACACATTTTGTACCGTACTCTGCTAAATGTTGTACAGTGCTCTGCACACAGTAAGTGCTCAATAACTACCACTGTTGATGATGATGATGAGTGCATGTATGGCTGAAAAGATCAGTGGGAGACCCAAAGTCCCAGGTACAATGTGTACAAAAAAAAAAAAAAGATGATGTTCCCTTTTTGTATTGTTGTATTACTGCAGTGACCTGGAACAACTTAAATAATTGGAGATAGCCTTGCTAAATGGGATGCTCTGATCTGCTTAACAGGCCAATTACTTACCTAAACTAGCCTGTCAGTCTGTTGCTAATAAGACCTAATATTCTTTTAAACTAATTTAATAACAGCACTTATACTGGCTGATTTTATTGAGCTTGTACTCTTGGGGGAATTACATATATTTTTCTGCTTTAAGCATTAATTGAGATGATTCCATCTTCAAATGGAGAAGAGATGAGAAGGGGCTGGATCTAAGACTCTTTTTCATGGCCAAGAGACATCTGGCCTCAGTTTAATTCTTAATCTTTAACACTGTCAGAGGGGACCTGGGGGGAGAAAGAAGGTTAATTGATTCAAAGAGGAATGGTTGGGTCAGAAATCTCAAGGGATTAGACAATCTTAACGACAGATTCCCAGCTGCCATAAAACATATTGCTCTCTGTTAATATACCGCAGGCAAGGTATGCAATCCGTGATGAGTGAATATGAAAATGATGTGGAGGGCAAATGCAAATTTTCCATCCATTGTACATGTATCTAGCAGTTCTGAATAAAAGTGAGCGTTGTCAAGGTTGAGCAGTCTAGCTTTTGTGGGCCAGGAATGTGTCTACCAACTCTATATCAGTCATATTTAATGAGCACTTACTGTGTGCAAAGCACTGTACTAAGCGCTTGGGAGAGTACAACAGACACATTCCCTGCACACAACGAGTTCACAGTCTGAGGGGGGAGACAGACATTTAAATACATAAATAAATAACAGTACTTGTCCACAGTGTGGCCTTGGGTAAGTCACTTCATTTCCCAGTGCCTCAGTTACCTCATCTGTAAAAGAGGGATTAAGACTATGCACCCCATGAAGGACAGGGTCTGTGTCCAACCCAATTTGCTGATTTGTATCCACCCCAGCACTTAGTGTAATGCCTGGCCCATAGTAAGTGCTTAATGAATACCACAGTGATTATTATTTTTATTATTATTATTATTCTGGAATTCCTGGCCAACATTTTTATACCAGTCCTCAGTATCTGGATTGCCTTTCATATAAAAGGAGGTTAAAAACAAGGAGAATCTAGCTTTTGGTTATGGTTAGGGTATAAAAGAGGCTTGTGAGTTTTCCCCAGGGGACAGAAGACAGGAAGCAGTAAAGCCTAGTGGGAAGAGCATGGACCCTGGGTGTCAGGTAATCTGGGTTATAAACCCAGTTTTGCCACTTGCCTGCTTTGTAACCTTGGCATGCAAATAAACTGCTCTGTGCTTCAGTTTCCTCATCTGTAAAATTAGGTTCAAATACCTGTCCTCCCTCCCACTTAGACTGTGCTTAGCATGATTATCATATAGTAAGTGCTGAACAAATATTATTAGTAGTAGTCATATTATAGAAAAGATTAACATTCAGGGCTTTACTGGGGAGAAAATTGTGAGCCATAGCATAAAAATCATCATCTTCCTCTACTAAAATGTCTCCAGCAACACAGAATGGGATGATCCTAAAAACACTGGCCTCAGAAAATGATAGAGAATGCCAGAATAGATTAAAATTGTTTTAAAATGCTTCTCATCACATAATAGGTTTCTTTATAGTTTCTTTACTATCTTCCTTATCTCATTTATTAAGAATTTCTGTTGGTATACAAAAATTAGGTCAAACAAAAACAAAATTTTCATTTTCTATTTATTGAATATTAACATTATATTGTAGCCCTAATGTGCAGCAATTATTCCCCTGTCATTTCCTTGTCTTACTACAGGCAATGAAACCAAACAAAAGTTACTTAAGAACATAATGTGCATATCACATTATTGTTGTTGCCTTATGCTGTCGAGTCGTGTCCAATCTACAGTGACGTCATAAACACATCTCTCCCAGAATGCTCCACTTTCATCTGCAATTGTTCTGGTAGCATATCCATAGAGTTTTCTTGGTAAAAATACAGACATGGTTTAACACTGTCTCCTTCCGCACAACAAACGAGTCTCTGCCCTCGACTTTCTCCCACGCCGCTGCTGCCCAGCACAGGTGAGTTTTGACTTCTGGCAGATTGCCTTCCACACACTAGTCACTGGCCAAGCTGAGAATGGAATGGGTATGCCTCTGCTTGACTCTCCCTTCTGTAGTCATGAGTGGCAGAGTACTGGAAACTCTCCAGCTGAGACCCTGAGATGGGGAATATCACATTAGGTCACAACAATCCAGCCTGGAATTCCTTCACAATCAGGGTTTCAAGGCCCAAGCTGCAGGTCCAGAAATGACCCTTTCGTTCCAACTACCACTGAGGGAGGTGAGAGCCCTGATCCCCTCTCAGATTCCTCATTCCTGTGACTCCCAGGCCATCATAATTCCAGGCTCTTCAGGTCCACCCCTATCCTACCACTGAACCCAGTAGAAATCAACCTTCACCCCCCTGTAGAACCAAAGGCAAGAGGAAATCTTTTCTTTCTTGCCTCCACTGCCACAGGACTTTCTACCAGTCCCTGCTCTGCTCCACCACAACAGGGGAAGAAGCAGAAATGATGAGAGGCTCTCTCTACCCTGCTCCACCTGATCAGAGCCCTGCTACCCAGGAGAAAAAATGTCCTGCCGCCACACCACTGAGGCTTCCCAATCTGTCCCTGCTGTGTGTGACTTCACTGCAGTAGGGCAAATCAGCAACAGCAGCCTGAGGACATCTCCATTTTCAGAGTATTGTGAAGCCAGTGGCTGTGTCTGTTGAAAGCACTGTACTAAGCTCTTGGGAGAGTACAGTATAACAATATAATGTTCCCTTCCCCCAACAAGCATACAGTCTAAAAGGGAAGACAGTGACTAATATAAAAAAATTATGGCTGTGTACATAAGGGCTTTGAGGCAGAGGGCTCAATATCTCTAATTCTATAATTCCATTTATTATATCTTTAATTCCATTTATTTATATTGATGCCTATCTACTTGTTTTGTTTTGTTGTCTGTCTCCCCCCATCTAGACTGTGAGCCAGCTGTTGGGTAGTGATTCTTTCTATCTCTTGTCAAATTGCACTTTCCAAGTATTTAGTACAGTGCTCTGCACACAATAAGCGCTCAATAAATTCGATTGAATGAATTCACTAGGCCATGCTGTTTCTTCCCATTATAAGTAGGATATTAGTCATTTGCTGACCGATGAGACAGTTTCATTGCTCAGTGACTCCCTGAGTGTCTGAGCAGCTCTATTTGGAGATGCACCAAGTGGGGAGGGGCTAGAAAGCATGTCCTAAATATTGCCTGCCTCACCAGCCTCAAGCCTGGCCTACCAAAGTGCCACACCTGTTGAACTGAAATGTTGCAATCTCAAGACTGTGATCTCCTTGTGGGCAGGGAACGCATAATAATAATTGTGGTATTAAGTGCTTACTAAGTGTCAGGCACTGTGCTAAACTCTGGGGTGAATACAAGCAAATTGGATTGAACACAGTCTTAATCCCCATTTTACAGACGAGATAGCTGAGGCACAGAGAAGTGCAGTTACTTGCCCAGGGAACAAATCTACTAAAACTGTTGCATTGCACTCTCCCTCACACTTAGTACAGTGCTCTTCACACAGTGAGCACTTGATAAATACCACTGATTGATTGCAGTGAAGTAACAGTTATCTTGTAAACAGAGTGGGATGCTGTGTTGGTCCTGTTGGTCTTTTTGGCCACATCTGTACTTATGGAGAGGCTCTAACTGTCAGTAACAGCATATTTGAATACAGTGAGACACAGCAACATATAGTGGCAAATCATGGGGTTGGAAGTCATAGTCCTGGGGTCTAATCCCAATAAAGCCTCTGTCCTGCTGGGTGACCTCAGACAGATCACTAAACATCTCTGGGCCATAGTTTCCTTATCAGTAGAATGGGGATTACATTCCTGCTCTCCCTACCACTTTGAATGTGAACTCTGTGTGGTACAGGGACAGTATCCTATCTCGTTATTGTGCATCTACTCCAGTGCTTAGCACAGGATTTGGCCTCCCAGTAAGCAGTTTAGACTATTATTATTGTCATCACTGCACATATTTCCTCAAGATTTGAGAAGTCCTCCATTGCTGAGTTTGAATACCAAGTGGATTTCTTTTTGCCAGTTATTCTCAGTATTTCAAACTCTAGGAAAGGTTTGATTTCACAAGAAAGTTTTGCAATGTGAATTTCTCCAAACTTCTATCTTGAATAGTACGACAAGAGATGAGGGGGGTTCCCTGTTAGACAATGAACAATCACTGTCCTGAATAGTGTACGTGGGCAGCAACCCACAAAGCCATCGAGGCAACAATCATTTCATTCTACTTTTGTCATAATCAGCAAAAGAACCAGAGTCTGGTTCCCAAAGGAACACAAGACAGAGCTGTGTTAGAATAAGTCATCAGCTATCACACCCCATGAGTTGTTGAGCAAGAATGCCCCCATTTAACAGCTGGAAAGCTAATAATAATGATAATAATAATGGTAATAGTAATAATAATAATTGTAGTATTTAAGCACTTTCTATATGCCAAGTACTGGACTAAGCAATGGGATAGATGCAAGGTAACAAATCCTACATGGAGCTCACAGACTCAGTAGGAAGGGGAATGGGTATTGAATCCTCATTTTTCAGATGAGAGAACTGAGGCACAGAGAAGTTAAGCAACTTGCAGAATATCACACAGCAGAAAAGTGGCAGAGCCAGGATTAGAAAGAAGGGCCTCTCACTCGGAGGCCCATGATCTTTCCACTGTCACACTGCTTCTCAATACATTAACAGGTCTACCCATTAGGGAATCAAGCCCCAGTCTCCTGTGTGACAGGTGGGGATACTCATCATCATCATCATCATCATAATACCATTTGGTGAACATTTACAATGTGCCAGACACTGTTCTAAGCATTGAGGTGGGTACAAGTAGGGTTAGACAAAGTCCCTGCCCCACATGCAACCACAGTCTTAATCCCCATTTTAAGATGAGGTAATTGAGGCAAAGAGAAGCAAGTGACTTGCCCAAGGTCATACAGCAGACAAGTGGCAGAGCCGGGATTAGAAACTTGGTCCTTTGACTCCCAGGCTCATGCTCTATCCACTGGAAAGAGGGATGACTCGCCTAAGTGGTTTAGTTTTTGACTTTAGTTCTTTAGTTTGTTTTTTGAAGCCTTGCTGGATGTTATTATGCCCAGGGCTGTATGCTGGCTTTGAAGGAACTCAAACCAAAAATTAAAAAATGTGACAATTTAGGACCCTCTGATTGAAACCTTGATTAAACTAATCCTCAAAAATGCTTTCCTCTCTCTCATCCCAGGTGTATGGTCCAGACTGGGAGTGCTGCAAATTTCTTTCTCCTTGTTGCCTCGATATTCCATTTTAGTTTCAGATCCCACTTGAAAATTCTAGACATACTCCCTGAAAAAAATCACTTTGCATTCCAGGCTGTTTTGTCTTAGATTGTGTGTATTGTACAGTCCTGGTTTGGCTCCCTAGAACTAGTTTTCAAGGTCAAATGGAAAAGGAAATATTGATCTCCAGCTCCTGAAAAACAAGTCCATCTGCTCCTGCCATGTTCGTTATAAACTAACTTTGGGCTGTTTCAGTTGGTTAGAGGATGTATTGGTCTTGATGCCTCCAAATTAGCTGTAAAAATGTAATGCTTCCCCATGTCCTAACCCCTTAGACAGTGAGCCCCATAAGCGATAGGGACCTGGGAGTCAGATGTCCTGGGTTCTAATGCTCCTCCACTTGCCTGCTTTATCCTTTCCTGCCTTAACTCTGCCCTCTCCTCTGCCAGACAAAACTGTTTCTCCTCCGTTATTGGCACCCATGCCCATCATCCCCTCCGTACAATTAACTCACTTCTCCGGACCCCTGTTCCTCCCCCTCCTCTTTCCCTCACCCCGAAAAATCTGGCCTCCTACTTCATTAATAAAATTAACTCCATCAGGTCTGAGCTCCCCAAAGTCACTCTTCCCCCTTCTCTAACCCCCCTGGCTCTCAACCCTCTCTGCTACTCTCCCGTCCTTCCCAGCAGTATCCTCAGATGAGATCTCCTCCCTCCTCTCAAGTGCTACTCCAGCCACCTGTGCTTCTGACCCCATTCCCTCTCATCTTATGAAATCTCTTGCACCGTCCCTCCTCCCCTCCTTAACTTCCATCTTCAACCGCTCACTCTCCACTGGTTCCTTCCCCTCTGCCTTCAAACATGCCCACTTCTCCCCCATCCTAAAAAAACCTCTCGACTCCCACTTCCCCTTCTAGTTAGCGCCCTATCTCCCTCCTACCATTCCTTTCCAAAATCCTTGAATGAGTCATCTACACTCGCTGCCTCGAATTCCTCAACTCCAAATCTCTCTTTGACCCTCTCCAATCTGGCTTCTGTCCCCTACATTCCACCAAAACTGCCATCTCAGAGGTCACCAATGACCTCCTGCTTGCCAAATCCCACGGCTCCTACTCTATACTAATCCTCCTCAACCTCTCAGCTGCCTTCAACACTGTGGACCACCCCCTTCTCCTCAACATGCTATCCAACCGTGGCTTCACAGATTCTGTCCTCTCCTTGTTCTCCTCTTATCTCTCTGGTCGTTCATTCTCATTCTCTTTTGTGGGCTCCTCCTCCCCCACCTATCCCCTTACTGTAGGGGTTCCTCAAGGGTCAGTTCTTGGTCCCCTTCTGTTCTCTATCTACACTCACTCCCTTGGTGAACTCATTCGCTCCCATGGCTTCAACTATTATCTCTACACCAATGACACCCAAATCTATGTGTCTGCCACTGCTCTCCCTCCCTTCAGGCTCGTGTCTCCTCCTGCCTTCAAGACATCTCCATCTGGATGTCTGCCCACCATCTAAAACTCAATATGTCCAAGACTGAACTCCTTATCTTCCCCCCCCCAAACCCTGCCCTCTCCCTGACTTTCCCATCACTGTTGATGGCACTACCATCCTTCCCATCTCACAAGCCTGTAACCTTGGTGTCATCCTCAACTGCTCTCTCGTTCACCCCTCACATCCAATCTGTCATCAAAAACTGCCGGTGTCACCTCCACAACATCACCAAGACCCGCCCTTTCCTCTCCATCCAAACTAATACCCTGCTGGTTCAATCTCTCATCTTATCCCGACTGGATTACTGCATCAGCCTCCTCTATGATCTCCCATCCTCCTGTCTCCCCCCACTTCAATCTATACTTCATGCTGCTGCCCAGATCATCTTTGTGCAGAAACGCTCTGGGCATGTTACTCCCCTCCTCAAAAATCTCCAGTGGCTACCAATCAACCTATGCATCAGGCAAAAACTCCTCACTCTAGGCTTCAAGGCTCTCCATCACCTCGCCCCCTCCTACCTCACCTCCCCTCTTTCCTTCTACAGCCCAGCCCACACCCTCCATTCCTCTGCCGCTAACCTCCTCACTGGTCCTCGTTCTCGCCTGTCACACCGTTGACCCCCGGCCCACGTCCTCCCCCTGTCCTGGAATGCCCTCCCTCCGCACATCTGCCAAGCTAGCTCTCTTCCTCCCTTCAAAGCCCTACTGAGAGCTCACCTCCTCCAGGAGGCCTTCCCAGATTGATCCCCCTTTTTCCTCTCCCCAACCCCATCCCCCCTGCCCTACCTCCTTCCCCTCCCCACAGCACCTGTATATATGTTTGTAGGGTCTATTACTCTATTATTACTCTATTCATTTTACTTGTACATATTTACTATTCTATTTATTTTATTTTGTTAATATATTTTGTTGTCTGTCTTCTCCTTCTAGACTGTGAGCCCACTGTTGGGTAGAGACTGTTTCTGTATGTTGCCAACTTGTACTTCCCAAGTGCTTAGTACAGTGCTCTGCACACAGTAAGCACTTAATAAATATGATTGAATGAATGAATGAATGCTGCAAGGCTTTGGGTAAGTTACTTCACTTTTGGGCCTCACTTTCCTCCTCTATAAAGTGTGGATTCAATACCTGGTCTCCATCCTACTTATACTGTGAGCCCTGTCTGGAACAGGAACTGAGTTCAACCTGATTTCCTCGTACCTACCCCAGTGCTTAGTACAATGCTTATGGACATAGTAAGGACTCAGATACCAAAATTATTGTTATTCATTACAATAAATTACTTTCAAGTGTTTAGGATGATTCACCATTCTTACAGATCGACTGCAGACAAATTTTTCTACCAAGAAATCAATCTGCCAAACAAAAATTGTTTGTGCTCATTTAAAATGCTTGCCAGTGGCCCTCCACCACATGGAGACCAGCAGGAATATGTTTGGAGCACAGCCAGAATGGGGTTTACATAATCCTCCCACATAGATACAGACACCACCACCCCACCCCCCACCCCCACACACACCCCTCACCCCCCACCTCACAATCACTATGGTTCTGTGTCCTTCTCTTGCATGGCCAGGAGGGCAGCCCTAGATCAGTCAGTCATTTATTGAGTGCTTACTGTGTGCAGAGCACTGTACTAAGCACTTTGGAGAGTACAATATAACAAAGAAAATAGACACATTCCCTGCCCACAGTGAGCTGGCAGTCTTGAAGAGGATGAGGTCTCAGCATGATGGAGTCAGAAATGCTTCCATGGAGCATCTGTTTCCTGGCTTCTTGTTTCAGGTTTTACAAGGAAACTACATTCTTAGCAGCCACAGAAGCTCCTGACCTAATAATAACAACTGTGATATTTGTTAAGCGCTTATTACGTGCCTGTGACTGTAGTAAGCCCTAGGATGTATACAAGCACACTGGGTTGGACACAGTCCCTATCCCACCTGGGGCTGACAGTCTCAATCCCCATTTTACAGATGAGATGACTGAGGCACAGAGAAGTTAAGTGACTTGTCCAAGGTCACACAGCAGACAAATGGCAGAGTTGGAATCAGAACCCATGACCTCTGACTCCCAGGCCTGTGCTCTATCCACTATGCCAAGGAAACTTCTCCCTTCTAGAAGTGCTCCAGAATGCATGAAACCTAGGCCTTCTCAGACACAAAGGATTAACCCTGGAAGAACTGGCCCTTTTCCAACCTAAGCAAGCTCTTCCAGGAAAAAGCATTTTGCCAAACAATTCAGTTTGGGTTTTTTTTGTTGTTCTTGTTGGTTTTGGGTGGGGGGGGGGGGGCACGGGGTTGGCATTTCTCTAAACTGAGAGCTTGTTGTGGGCAGGGAACAGGTCTACCAACTCTGTTGTATTGTACTCTCCCAAGTACTTAGTACACTATTTTACACACAGTAAACACTCAAATTCCATTTATTGTTTTCTATATTCTGACTGACCTTGTTTTGAAAATTTTAAGTTTCTAAAATATTTTTGTAGTCATCTTCTTGGAGTTGAGGTTTCTTTGGTTTAGTTAAAATATGCTTTTAAAAGAAGGAAATGACACGTTCCAGAGTGCTGACACATATTTGGAAGTCAATTTTGCACTGAATAATAAAACACTTTATCTACCTGATCTCCAATTACTGTTTTACAGAACTTGTTTATGCTATTTTCTTCTAAAATGGATTCCATTTTCCTTAAAATAATCCATGTTTGTTTCATTTACACAAGAAACTACCTTCAAAGAACTGTGAAGCTGTAAATAACAAACTTTTAGAAGTACAAAACATTACACCCGTGTGCCTTAAGAAGCATTACACCCATATGCCTAGAGAAGCCACATGGCTCAGAGGAAAGAGTCCGGGATTTGGAGTCAGAGGTCATGGGTTCAAATCGCAGCTCTGCCAATTGTCAGCTGTGTGACTTTAGGCAAGTCACTTAACTTCTCTGGACCTCATTTACCTCATCTGTAGAATGGGGATTAAGACTGTGAGCTCCCTGTGGGACAAGCTGATCACCTTATAACATCCCCAGCACATAGAACAGTGCTTTGCACATAGTAAGCGCTTAATAAATGCCATTATTATTATTATTATAAAGATGAGTTATTCAAAAAAAGTCTTAAGGTATGAAAAAATTCTAAAAGACATCAGACACCAAAGCACAATTCATTTCATCTCCGTAGGTTTACAGTCATTATTCTTGGGCCACTTTTCTTGAGGAACTGCTAACAGCCAAGCTCTAGGCTTGAGGGGTCTGTGTCACTTCATGAGAGGGCAGACAGAGAAAAAATAATCATTATCCATTTGTCTTGCTCTGACTTTGACATATCATCCATGATGTATATTTAACTTTGGGGGTTCTGTTTTCCATTAGGGTTCAATTCTTTGGGGGCATTACTCTTTTATCCTTGGGATGGTCCTGGTATTGGTGGCTTGCTTCTTGTCTGAGTGTAACTTTTTTGTCACCTAAAGGGTAACTGTCATCTATTTTTATCCAGTATTCTATCAAGAGTATTTATTGAGCACTCTTTCTCTCTCTCTCTCTCTATGTATGTATATATATATATATATATATATATATTCCCAGCTCTTAGTGTAGTGATATATATATCACTATATATATATATATATATATATATATAGTGATATATATATCACTACACTAAGAGCTGGGAAAGTCCTAAAGGATGGTGTTTAAGTGATAAAACAAATTCTCTAGGCATTCTGTTATGTGGCTGTCTTTGGGCCAAAGTGACCCAACCTAAGTTGCTTAAATTCCCAACACACTCTGAGAGCTCAGTAAGGTTTACCATTGCTTCCAACAATAACCCATTTTCTCTCATGATATTAGAGCTATGCCTTTGAAATATAGTTCAAGTCATGCTGTGTCAAAATAGTGCTGGCAAGAAGTTGTGGAAATGGGCTGGGGAAGCAAATCAGGGGTGGGATTGATGTGCAAATTCAGGGGAAGTCTAATACTCTGCAGTCTTTGACCTGTCATGGGGAGGGGAAGAGGAGAGAGGCAGGGAGAACACATAAACCAGGTCCCAGACCAGAAAATTAGGCAGCATACAGTCATATTTATTGAGCGCTTACAGTGCTCTGCACACAGTACCAAGCACTTGGCAGAATACTATATAACAATGAAGAGACACATTCTCTGCCCTCAGTGAGCTTACAAACTAGAGGGGACTGCAGCTGCAAACTAGAGGGGGGGAAAAGGGGGGGAAAAGAGGGGGGGAAGAGGGGGGGAAAGAGGGGGGAAGAGGGGGGAAGAGGGGGGAAGAGGGGGGGAAGAGGGGGGAAAGGGGGGGAAAGAGGGGGGAAAGAGGGGGGAAAGAGGGGAAAGAGGGGGGAAAGGGGGGGAAAGGGGGGAAAGGGAGGGGAAAGGGGGGGGAAAGGGGGGGGAAAGGGGGGGAAAGGGGGAGGAAGGGAGGGATGGGGAGGAAGGGAGGGATGGGGGAAGGGGGAAGTGGGGGGGGAAGGAGGAAGAGAGAGGGGGAGGGGGAAGTGGAGAAGAGGGGGGAAGGGGAGAAGAGGTGGGAAGGGGAGAAGAGGGGGGAAGGGGGAAGGGGAGAAGAGGGGGGGAAAGGGGAAGGGGGGAAGGGGGAAGGGGGAGGGGGAAGAGAGAGGGGGGAAGAGAGAGGGGAGAAGAGAGAGGGGAGAAGAGAGAGGGGAGAAGAGAGAGGGGAGAAGAGAGAGGGGAGAAGAGAGAGGGGAGAAGAGAGAGGGGAGAAGAGAGAGGGGAGAAGAGAGAGGGGAGAAGAGAGAGGGGAGAAGAGAGAGGGGGAAGGGGGGGGGGGAAGAGAGGGGGGGAAGAGAGGGGGGAAGAGAGGGGGGAAGAGAGAGGGGGGAAGAGAGAGGGGGGAAGAGAGAGGGGGAAGAGGGGGGAAGAGAGAGGGGGAAGAGGGGGGAGAGAGGGGGGAAGAGGGGGGGAAGGGGGGAGAGAGAGGGGGGAAGAGGGGGGGAAGAGAGAGGGGGAAGAGAGAGCGGGAAGAGAGAGGGGGAAGAGAGAGGGGGAAGAGAGAGGGGGAAGAGAGAGGGGGAAGAGAGAGGGGGAAGAGAGAGAGAGGGGGAAGAGAGAGAGGGGGGAAGAGAGAGAGAGGGGGAAGAGAGAGAGAGGGGGAAGAGAGAGAGAGGGGGAAGAGAGAGAGAGGGGGAAGAGAGAGAGAGGGGGAAGAGAGAGGGGGGAAGAGAGAGAGAGAGAGAAATCAGGTTGTCCCATGTGGGGTTCACAGTCTTAATCTCTATTTTCCAGATGAGTCACAGATAAGTGAAGTGACTTGCCCAAGGTCACACAGCAGACAAGTGGTGGAGGTGTATTTAGAACCCATATCCTCTGACTCCCAAGCCCATGCTCTTGCCACTAGGCCATGCTGTTTCAGATGGCAGTTCACCTCTTCTGGGTGGATAAGTAAAGGTTGTGGCTGGGTGTGTGGGAGAATGGAGCCACTTGGAGGACTGGAGTGGCTCTTCCCTATTCACCCAAAGTGTGTATGCTGTACACTGTAAGATCCTTGTAGACAGGGATTGCGTTTACCAATTCTATTATAATGTACTCTCCCCAGGGCTTGGTAGAGTGCTCTGCACATAATAAGCACTCAATTCCATTAATTGATTGAATCAAATTGATTCTCTGTCCCCTAGCTAATGGCATTGAGAGAAACATCTCTTGTGGATTATGGTGGACTTTGGCAAAAATTCATTTAGAAAGACAGGCACATGACTGGGTTTTGGGCTAAAAGGTACAGCTTACAGAGAGTCTAGGTACACCAAACCAAAGTAGACAGGCATTATCCTTCCCTTTAAACAAATTAAACATGGGAAGTTTTACAATTTAAGTTAATGTCTCCTCATGGCAAGCCAGTCGAATGTACTGCCCCCAACCAGCCATTATCTGTACTGTTCAAAAAGCAACCTTGAGTGGGTTGCAAGTGCTAAATTGGATGTGTGTAACTCTTTTGACTGTGTCATCTAGCACAAATGCAGCTTTACATCAGCAGCTTTCAAACCCTGTGTCAATCACAAGGAGAAGAACTCTCCCAGAAGTGAAAAAGGAGGAGGGAGGGAGGGAGTGGGAAGAAATAGGCGGAAATTGAGAGCAAAAATTGTGTCCAAAACCAATTGGACATCCAAGAAAAGTTGGATTTCCATTTAAAATATTTTCTCCAGGGCCCATCTTCTCAGTCCTTTGTCTTTTGCTATATCCAAGTCCTTCTAGATTGTAAGCTTGTTGTGGGCAGAGAGGGTGTCTACCAACTCTGTCATATTGTACTCTCCCAAATGCTTAGTACACTGCACTGTTAACAATGAGCACTCAAATATGATTGATCTCACAGTAACTTTGAGGACTGGGTTGACATGCCCACATTCCCATGGAGTTTATTCTGCCTTTGAAGCCTAAAGAAATGAGCTGCCTGACCAAGCTTGATCTAAGACTCCTTTATTTAGGGATATTTCCATTAGCTCCTAGACTGTAAGCTACTCATGGACAGGGATCATGTCTACCAACTCTGTTGTAATCTCCCAAGTTTAGAGCTCCGCACACAGTAAGAGTTCAACAAATACCACTGATTGGTTGATTGAATGATCACATTTTCCTGAAGAAGACTGGGCAAACTTTCAGGATGCCAAGTCTCTGGGCAGATCAGGATTGGATTTTGGTGGCAAAGGTAATGACAGAGAGTCTAGGTACACCAAACCAAAGAAGACAGGCATTATCCTTCCCTTTAAACAAATTAAACATGGGAAGTTTTACAGTTTAAGTCTCCTCTAAGCACTGGGGAGGTTACAAGATGATCAGGTTGTTCCACAGGGGCCTCACAGTCTTCATCCCCATTTTACAGATGAGGTAACTAAGGCATAGAGAAGTTGAGTGACTTGCCCAAAGTCACACAGCTGACAATTGGCAGAGCTGGGATTTGAACCCATGACCTCTGACTCCCAAGCCCGTGCTCTTTCCACTCAGCCAAGTTGCTTCTCTGTGTCAGGTGGGAAACAGTCTGGGAGCTTGGCTCTAAATTGGAAGAGTTTTCAGTAAGGGACTTCTCTCTCTTTCTCTCTATAATATCCTAGTCTTTCCTAATTACCACCATCTTCTCTCAGTCATCCTCCCCTTTCACGCATACACTACACTTATATACCAGATCTTGAAACAGGGCAAGATTTCACTAGGTTGAGTAACTCTAATCTCCTCAGGGGCATTTTCAGCTTATGGCAAACCCCCTAGGTTTTTCCATGCCCTCAACAGAAGCAGGAAAATGTAGGTAGCTGAGGGATTGAGATCCCATATCTCTCATATATCTAATTGAAGGCACATGCCCTCCAAGAGGCCTTTTCTAAGCCCTCCTTTCCTCTTCTCCCACTCTCTTCTGTGTCACCCTGACTTGCTCCCTTTATTCATCCCCAACCCCACACCACTTAAATACCTATCTGTAATGTATTTATAATAATGTCTGTCTTCCCCTCTTAACTGTAAGTTTACTGTGGTCAGGGAATGTATCTGTTATATTGTACACTCCTAAGCCCTTAGTCAAGTGCTCTGCACACAATAAGCACTCAGTAAATACTATTGAATGAATGAATGAACAAAACTGCAGTGGGCCACAGCCAGGCCCATGAGGCTAGTGGGAACAAGAGGTAGAATGACCACTAACCATCCTGACCCTATCTTCTGCCTTAGCACTGTGCAATTCGAGGGGTGGGTGCGGACGTAATCTGTAGGGGTGGCCAAGGTCTCACTATTTGCAGATAAATTATAAGTTTGATTTTTTAATGGTATTTGTTAAGCGATTACTATGTGCCAGACACTGTACTAAGTGCTGAAGTAGATACAAGCTAATCAGGTTGGACACAGTCCATGTCCCACTTGGGGCTCACAGTCTTAATTCCCATTTTACAGATGAGGTAATTGAGGCACAGAGAAGTGAAGTCACTTGCCCAATGTCACCCAGCAGACAAGTGGTAGAACCAGGTTTAGAACTCAGGTCCTTCTGACTTCCAGACCTATGCTGTATCCACATAGGCCATGCTGGTTCTCCTTTGATAATGAAAATAATGAGTCTGCTAGGCTGACTGGTATGTAGCTGTGGGTGGGCTCCAGGAATTAGAGAATACTAGTGATTATTAGGTAATGAATTTGAATATTCCTTGTTGATTACTTCAGGAAAGAATCAATTCAATGAACACTATCTCTAATCCTTAGAACTGAGCAGATGATTGCATAAATCTGTATTGAATGGAATTGTTAATAAAATGAAATAGTTCCTGTGGCAACAGATTTCTGTAGGGGGTTCCAAACCGACCATGGCTATATGCATAGACTGCATTCAGAATTATGTTTTTTGGCTTCTAATCTCTCAGGTAAACACTAAGTCTTCTTGACAAACCTTGGAGAAGAGGGAGCAAAAATCATGGATTTTGTGTCATGATCCTTAATCCCCCCTCCTGGACCAAGATCTTATGGTCAAAGTAGTCATCACAAAAACCATAATTAAAGAAAATTAAATTATTATCAACCCAACAAAAAGGAATGAAAACTCCTTAATAGAATCAAAATAATTTCCATGATTTTTATAACAAATACAAACCAGTTTTAATTCACTGAAATGTAAGATTTTCTTCATAAAGGCAGACTGTAAGCTCCTTGTGGGCAGGAAATGTGACTGTTTATTTTTGTATTGCACTCTCCCAAGCGCTTAGTACAGTGCTCTGAACACAGTAAGTGCTCAATAACTATGATTGAATGAATGGGGTTCCATAAAGGAGCACTAATCATGAATTAATATTTGGAAGGGACTGAAGAGAAATGTGCTGATGCATATTTATACATAATAGAGCAAAGCAGCCCCACCTTTAAATAAATAAAGTGATGTTCAATACCTAACCATAGGCTGTCCAGAGGTCTTGGTTTAGCTGGTGTCAACCCAGATTTCTGTAAACTGACAGCCTACCTAATTTAGATCCCACGGCATACTGGGACTGGCAGTATGGACATCCCAGATGACTGGGGGACTTAAATCCCAGACTCCTTCCTGCCTCACTCTACTAGTTGCCAAGAAGTAAAGAGGGGGAGCCCAAGTTTAAGGTGGTACCCCAATGTCCTGATTTTTAATAGAAAGATTCTGCTCAACCTACCAGAGAGACAAGAACCAGAATGTACAGTCCTGGTTTCCTTCTACTCAGTTCTATCCTTCCATGGCTCAGGTCTCACTTTGTCTTTCAGAACCTTGCCCCAGGATACATTTCAACTCTTTTCCCTTGAGAATCCCTTTATTATGGTGTCAGGAAACCACTCCCTGCAGGACAGCTTGGGTACAGGCTGAACAGGATTTTCTCCACCCACATATTACCTGGACCTGATGTTTTACAGATTCCCAGAGACAATATTTTTGTCATTATAAGGCAGACAAGAACATGGACAAATAATTATATCCCCATCCACTACTATGTAGACTCAATGGAGTTCTCAACAGGGAGATGAATTATAGCTGGCAAAACAATGTTCAGCCATTATTTCTCTCAGAATGCAGAAGGAAGTATAACAAATCTCCCCTGAAACAACTAAAGTTAAATTAAACTCCAATAAAGTTCAATAAACTCCAATAGTCAAGAATTTCCTAAAGTTGACATGAACCCTTTGATATCCACAAGGATTGAAAAGCATCATTAAAATTGGGGCAGGACTAAAGTCCAAAATAGAAACGCTTTCAATAATTTTGAATACATAGCACAATCATATATCTGGCAACCCACCCCAGGATTCAGATTATGTAAAGGTGTGCACTAGGAGCTTATACTCTACAATGCTTCATAATCAATAAATGATATTTATTGAGCACTTTCTGTGAGCAGAGAATTGTACTGTACTGAGAAGCAGCATGACATAGTGGATAGAGCACAGGCCTGGGAGTTAGAAGGATACGAGTTCTAATCCCAGCTCTGCAACACATCTGCTGTGTGACTTTAGGCAACTCACTTCACTTCTCCACGCCACAGTTACTTCATCTGTAAAATAGGAATTGAGACTGTGAGCTCCACATGGGATAGGGATTGTGTCCAACCTGATTTGCTTGTATCCACCCCAGGCTTAGTATAGCGCCTGGCACATAGTAAGTGCTTAGCAAATACCACAATTATTATCTTTATTACTTAATACTTGGAAGAGTACAACAGAGTACGTAGACTTGATTTCTGTCTTCAGAGAGCGCACCAGTCTAGTGGGAGGTGCAAGTCCTTGTCTGGGTCCATAACTCAGGGGTTAGAGCACTAGTCTTGTAAACCAGGGGTCGTGAGTTCAAATCTCACTGGGGCCTGTATATCCCTGCCTTTTAGAGAAGCGGCATGGCATAGTGGATAGAGCAGGGGCCTGGGACTCAGAAGGTCATGGGTTCTAATTCTAGCACTTGGGCAAGTCACTTAACTTCTCTGTTCCTCAGTTACCTTATCTGTAAAATGGGAATCAAGACTGTGAGCCCCACCTGGGACAGGTACTGCATTTAACCCAATTTGCTTGTATCCACTCCAGCACTTACTACAGTGCCTGGCACATAGTAAGCGCTTAACAAATACCATAATTATTATTACTATTCTTATTAATTCAAGATGGAGTTTTGATATAGAGAGTAACTGTCCAAAAGGCTGTTGTGGGCAAGGAACATAATAAAAATAATAATAATAGTGGTATTTGTTAACTACTTACTATGTGCCAGACATTGTATTAAGCCCTAGGGTAGGTCCAAGGTAATGGGGTTGGACATGTGTCTACCAACCCTGTTGTGATGTATTCTCCCAAGAGCTTAGTACAGTGCTTTGCACACAGTAAGTGCTCGGTAAACACCAAGTAATTCTTATTGAGTAAGCACAGATTTCATCTTGAATTATAATAATGATAATGATAATGATATTAATGGCATTGAAGTGCTTATGTGCCAAGCATTGTTCTAAGCACTGGGGTGGACACAAGATAAGCAGATAGTCCCATGTGGGGCTCACAGTCAATCCCCATTTTACAGATGAGGTAACTGAGGCCCAGAGAAGTGACTTACCTAAAGTCACACAGCTGATAAGTGGCAAAGCTGGTATTAGAACCCATAACCTCTAACTCCAAAGCCCAAACTCTTTCCACTAAGCCACACAGCTTCTCCTTCTCCATCAACCACTTTGGAATATGTTTCCATCTATTTTCATCCAATCCAGCTGGAAAATTGGAATGGAATTTCCTGGAATGTTTAGTTCAAAGCCACTGGTGTCTAGCCAAACCAAGATATATTATCACTCTAACTCTATGGCCCTTTTGGGGATCCAGAACAAAATACAGTTCTACCCAAGCCACTTGGATTTTAGTCACAATTTTTCTTGCCCAGGACACCTCTTGGGGATCTCGAAGCCCTTTGTCAAGAGACCAGTCTGGAACACACCCAAGCTTAGGATCCCAGGGAGAGAAGACCAAGTTAGTTCTGATTGACTGTTTCTAGGAGCCAGTTTACATCAAACCAAAAATCTGGAAAGAATGGGTTGAAGGCAGGGATATATCCCTTTCATTGCTGGTGACAGATAGCCCCTTCTTATCGCAAAGGAGTAAAGTATAGTGATAACAGTGCACAGTGTTGCAAGTTGATCAGTCAATACTTTAGCCAAACTCTGGATGACTGGAGGAACGATTTCATGTTTATTCATCTTGCCTCCAAATTCCTGAGATCATCTTGTATTTTAAAATGAAACTGCTTTGCCCCACCTATCTTACCTCATTAACTTCCTACTACAATCCAGCATGCTCACTTTGCTCTTCTAACTCCAATTTACTCACTCTACATTGATCTCATCTATCTAGCTGCTGGCCCCTTGCTAAAGTGCTGCCTCTGAACTGGGACTCCTTCCCCCTTCACATGTGATAGACCATCACTCTCATAATAATAATAATAATAATAATAATAATGGCATTTATTAAGCACTTACTATGTGCAAAGCACTGTTCTAAGCACTGGGGAGGTTACAAGGTGATCAGGTTGTCCCACAGGAGGCTCAGTCTTAATTCCCATTTTTACAGATGAGATAACTGAGGCACAGAGAAGTTAGGTGACTTGCCCAAAGTCACACGGCTGACAATTGGCAGAGCCAGGATTTGACCTCTGACTCCAAAGCCCGTGCTCTTTCCACTGAGCCATGCTGCCTCACATCTCCTCCAAGAGACCTTCCCCGACAAAGCCCTCATTTCCTCTACACCCTCTCCCTTATGTGTCACTCTTGTACTTGAATTTGGATCCTTCATTCACCCCACCCTCAGCCCCCACAGGACTTATGTACAAATCCATAATTTATTTTAATATCTGTGTCCCCGCTCTAGACTAAGCACCTTGTGAGAAGGCAGCATGTCTTCCACATCTATCATATTGTACTAGCCTGAGACCTTAGTATAGCCCTCTGTGCCCAATAGGTGCTCAATAAAGATGATTGATTGATTGATTGAACTAAGGTACTGGTTAGGGAAAAAACAGAGCTTGAATTTTCCTGAGGACTTGTTTGAGCCCAAGATTTAGAACAAAGAATATGCTTCTCAAAATAGTCTATGTAAATGAGGTCTTAATTTGGAGCAATATAGAAATTGGGTTTAGATATGCCAATTAGTCCCAAGAAAAGTGTCATTTCCAATTCTTTGCATTGTACATAAAAAATAGGCTCTGGCCTGGATTTGATTCCTGGTGATTTCATTGAGCTTGCTCTTCTAGACTGTGAATCTGCTGTTGGGTAGGGACTGTCTCTATATGTTGCCAACCTGTACTTCCCAAGTGCTTAGTACAGTGCTCTGCACACAGTAAGAGCTCAATAAATACAACTGAATTAAGTTCTTCTTTCCCTTTGATAGAAATCTCATTTCTGCTTAACCTGCTTACAAGGGGATGTGGACTAGTAATTGTTTTTGAGTTCCACCTTTGTTCAGGGATCCAAATATACATCTTGCTGAGTTCCCACAGGTGTTGGCTACAGGACATATTTGAAAGAGGTTAGTAAAGGTGAGAAGATCTTGGAAGAAAACTTTTGGGAGGATGGAGGAGGTGAGGCACCAGCCATACACAAAGTAGGAATACTATGGATGTCATGAATATCTCCAGGGACCACAGACTTGGGTTAGCCAGTCACCCATGACCTTCTGATATTCTATTGGTTGGCAGAGAACATTTAGAAAGCATTAGAAAACATTAGAAAGCAGGAGCATCCCTTGTTTATAAGTGATCAAGCAGTAAGACTGAGCCAGAAAACACAAAGACTAAAACATAAGCATGCATGGGAAATTGGTCCAGAGCCAGCACTGCTTCATCAGCAACCTGTCACAGACTGCCAAAACTACTCACTTAGAAAGCACACAGGCTTGTCCTACCGAATCCCTTCTCTGGTCCAATCCTCACTGAAAAGATGAATTGGGGTCTGGGCTTTTTGTAAAAACTCCCTATCACTCACTCACTCACTCTCTCTCTCTCTCTCTCTCTCTCTCTCTCTCTCACACACACACACACACACACACACACACACAGACACACACACACTCTCTCTATCTCTTTGTCTCAGTAGGCTAGAAGGAAAGTTGTCATCTCACCACATCAAAGTGGAGTAGAAAAATATTTTTCACTACAACTCCCTTCTCTCATTGTTCAAAGTGAGCCTACTTAAACAAACACTCCTTAATAAAGTTTTTCCAATCATGTTCCCATCTGATGAGATTCTCTATTCCTTTCTTTGAGATTCTTGCTGTTTTCCCAGTAGTCTGTTGAAAACTCATGGAAATGGCAGTCAGCTTTGACTAAGTCCTTTAATCTTCTCATATCTCTGCAATGGTTAATAATATATAGTGCTAATCGTCTTTGGGAGTGCCAGGGAAACACCATTTGTATGCAAAGCTCTCAGGCTTAAGGAAAGCTATTATGTAAATTTAAAGTATTATTTATAATTCTTCCTGGTAAATCTACCCCTGAGCTATCCTAGGTCTCCCAACAGTTTTCAATCTTGACTGCCATCTCATTTTTCTTTCATTCATTCAATCATATTTATTGAGCACTTACTGTGTTCAGAGCACATTACTAAGCGCTTGGGAAGCACAATTCATAGACCAACAGAGAAAATCCCTGCCCATAATGGGCTCACAGTCTGGAAGGGACTTATTTTTCTTCTCTCCCCTTGATTGGGTCTTATTTTTCAATGTAATTTTTAAGTTAGCATCCTATCCCAAGTGATTATTATTTATTAGTATTTCTACTACTAAACTAAAATACTAAAATATGCACGGATGGTAACAATGTTTAACAACCTGGTATGTTTAAAACCCATTTTATCCTCTGGATACTCCACTCTCTCATTCACCCACATATCCAATATGTCACCATATTCTGTCAGTCTCACCTTCACAACATCACCAAGATCCCACCTTTCCTCTCCATCCAAACCACTACCAAGTTAGTGAAGCAGCATGGTGTAGTGAAGAGAGAACAGACCTGGGAGTCATAAGGTCATGGGTTCTAATCCCGGCTCTGCCACTTGCCTGTGTGACTGTGGGCAAGTCACTTCATTTCTCTGTGCCTCAGTTCCCTCATCTGTAAAATGAAGACTGAGACTGAGAGCCCCATGTGGGTCAGGGACTATGGCCAACCTGATTTGCTTGTATCCACCCCAGTGCTTTGTACAGTGTCTGGCACGTAACTACTTAATATAATAATAGCAATAATACAATCACTTATCCTATCCCAACTGGATTACTGCATTAGCCTCCTTTCTGACCTCCCAACCTCCTGCCTCTCCTGACTTCAGTCTATATTTCACTCTGCTGCCCAGATGATCTTTCTATAGAAATGTTCAGGGTTTCGCCCTCAACCCCCATACTCAGAAATATCCATTGGTTGCTTATCAACATCCATATCAAACAAAAACTGCTCAGTATTGGCTTTAAAGCTCTCCATTACCTTGCCCCTTCTTACCTAATCTTCCTTCTCTCCTTCTACATCCCAGCTCACACACTTCACTCCTCTGGTGCTAACCTTATCACTGTGCCTCATTCTCACCTGTCCTACCGTCAACCCCTAGCCCACATCCTACCACTGGCCCTCCCTCCTCAAATCCACCATTCACCCTGCCACCCTTCAAAGCCCTACTGAAGGCACACCTCCTCCAAGAGGCCTTCCCTTTTCGTAAGACTAAGCCCCCTTTTCCTCAGTTCCTCCTCCTATCCGCATCACCTCAATTTGCTCCATTTGCTTTTACCCCCTCTCCCCACCCCACAGCACTTATGTATAATTCTATTTATTTATATTGATGCCTGTTTACTTGTTTGGTTGTTTGTCTCTCTCCCTTTAGACATAAACCTGTTGTGGGCAGGGATTGTCTCTATTGTTGTATTGTACTTTCCAAGCACTTAGTACAATGCTCTGCACACAGTACTCAATAAATGCCACTGAATGAATGAACAAAGCATTAAATAATGGCCAGTTGATAGCAGAATGCCTGCAGATGAGTAATATATTTCTTTAAAGAAGGAATACTGGATCACATTTTTAACTTTCAACATTTAGCCAATTGTTCAACATTAAGTAATATGTTATTACCACCCTTATCCTTCTAAATCTGATAGTGGTCCCTGCCCATATTTAGGTACAAATTAAGCCTTAGGAAGCTGGTGAGCAAAGTATGCAGTCTACTGAACACAAACTTCCTGTTTCCCATTTTAAAATGGGCCATCTACTGTAGTAGTTAGGTATGATAAAGTCAATATGACAAGATTTTCTTGATTCAGATTACAATATGGGTAAGCCTGCCAAGAATTTGAGGCTCACTACCGGATGTTCAATTAAGAAAGGGATAACAATGAACAACGGGGTGCTTATTCTTTCTGGTTTATAAAATGAACTAGTGGTATAATAGAGGAATTCAACCATACTTCACCTGCAACAGCCTAAATTAGCAGAGTAAAGTCAAAAGTGAAAGGCTTTCAATTTCTCTTGTCTCAACAAGCCAACTTACTGTGTCTCTCGCCACCAAACCTTTGCTCATGTCCTCCCTTCTTGGAAATCCTCCTTCACATCTGGCAGACTACTGCTTTCCCCTTTTTCAAGCCCCCTTTGAAATCATATCTCCTTCAGGAAGACCTACCCCAATCACTCATTTCCCCACTCTACATTCCCATTTGCCAGTTTGCATCACCTATCTGCACAGATGAGCACTCAAACACTATTGATTTCCTTTTATGACCAATGAAGCTAAAAGCCCCCAAAATGTTCTGTAATCAAGTCCATTTACCCCAGGATAGATATCAGCCAAGTTTTCTAACCAACTTGTAAATAAGATTGATTTTTTTTATTGACATTTTCCCTACTTGTATTACCAGGGATTTCCAAATGGAAACCCTGGGTGCCAACATTCCCTGAAAATAGGAAAGAGTCTAGAATGCCAATAGGATCATCTCCTTCTGTGAACATCTCAGGAAGAGGACAGCAAGTTCTGTAACTTCTTCTCCAGAATGCCCCCACCTCCACGCAGGACACCAGTTCCAGTATTAGCTAAGTTAACAGTCCCTTGCATATGCTTAGTTTACTTGACAATGATCTTGTGAGATAAATTGATCATTTAATACCCACATCTTGTAAGTGCTGTATGTGTCTATTTGATCCTTTTCTATGTTATTTAAGTACATTAATAATAATAGTGGTATTTTTAAAGTTCTATGTGCCAGGCAAATCAGGTTGGAAACATTCCCTTCCCACATGGGGCTCACAATCTTAATACCCATTTTACAAAATAGGTTAGTTACACAGAGAAGTTAAGTGATTTGACCAAGATCACACAACAGACAAGGGGCAGTACTAGGATGAGAACCCAAATCCTCCTGACTCCCAGGCTCATGCCCTAACCACTAGATCATGCTGCTTCTCCTTGGTTCAGATTAAGTAACTGATTCTATGGTAAGTCATTTTCAGAGAGAGAGCAAATTTCATACTAGTGGAATAAATTGACCAGATGAGGTAGCTTGATTTCTAAGGAACAGCCTGACAGAGCAAAAGCCCTTTTCCCTGCCTAAAGGACAAGGTCAGGGGTTAACTTCCCAAACCAGCAGCTCTTTAACCTGGACCCTCCAGGTGAAAGTTGATATCCATTAGCAAGCATGTTTGCTTCCTCCTCAATCCTTCTTCCAGAGCTAACCTTGACTTGTGTTGCCTCTCTCTTTGAAAGTATATTCCAAAGATGTATGCAGCAATCAGTGATGGGATCAGGCCACCACCACACCATCACTCCTGCTGAGTTCCATCAACAAAGGGGCAGTGGGAACCTTGAGATTCCCTCAGGGTTTCCCCCTTTCTAGTTTCTCTTTGGGTGAGGAATTTATGTCTTCATTCAGGCTAAACCTGCACTGCAGCATTTTTTTTCTTTTTTTCAAATGGTATTGGATAAGCGCTTACAATGTGCCAGTCACTGTACTAAGCACTGGGGTTGATACAAGGTAAGCAGGTTGGCTGCAGTCCATGTCATTCATTCAATCATATTTATTGAGCGCTTACTGTGTGCAGAGCACTGTACTAAGTGCTTGGGAAGTACAAGTTGGCAACGTATAGAGGCGGTCCCTACCCAACAATGGGCTCACAGTCTAGAAGGGGGAGACAGACAACAAAAAAAACATGTGGACAGGTGTCAAGTCATCAGAATAAATAGAAATAAAGGTAGATGCACATCATTAACAAAATAAATAGAATAGTAAATCCTACATAGGGCTCACAGTCTTAAACCCCATTTCACAGTGAGGTAATTGAGGCAAAGCAAAGTGACTTGTCCAAGGTCCCACAGCAAAGTGGCAGAAACAGGCCTAGAACCCAGGTCCTCCTGACTCCCAGGCCCATGATTTATCTACTAGACCACCTGCCTCTATTTCTACCTTTCTAAAAAGGGCCCAGAATATACCATCTGTATATTAAACCTAGCAAATACATTTTCAAAATAATTCATCCTAAATAAAATGCATTAATCCTTCCTACTTCTATTTTCTCCTTCTCTGATTTACCCAGGACAAAGCCAGACCTTTCTCCTGAAATATTTAGCAACCACAAACATCAGCCCACAGCTAACCTGTTCAGAGTTCCTTCACAAATGGAGATTTCCATGAAATCTCAACAAAATGGACAAGGGGGAAGAAAAGAACATTACAGTTCTTTTGGGGTCACTGGGTCATTGAGAAGCAGCGTGGCTCAGTGGAAAGAATCCGGGCTTTGGAGTGAGGGGTCATGGGTTTGAATCCCAGCTCTGACACTTGTCAGCTGTGTGACTTTGGGCAAGCCACAACTTCTCCATGCCTCAGTTCCCTCATCTTTAAAATGGGGATTAATCAATCAATCGTATTTATTGAGCGCTTACTGTGTGCAGCGCACTGTACTAAGCGCTTGGGAAGTACAAGTTGGCAACATAGAGAAACAGTCCCTACCCAACAGTGGGCTCACAGTCTAAAAGGGGGAGACAGAGAACAAAACCAAATAGACTAACAAAATAAAATAAATAGAATAGATATGTACAAGTAAAATAAATAGAGTAATAAATATGTACAAACTGTGATTAAGACTGTGAGCCCCCCGTGGTACAACCTGATCTCCTTGTAATCTCCCCAGTGCTTAGAACAGTGCTTTGCACATAGTAAGCGCTTAATAAATAAATGCCATTATTGGGAAGCAGCGTGGCTCAGTGGAAAGAGCACGAGATTTGGAGTCAGGGGTCATGGGTTCAAATCCCAACTCTGCCAATTGCCAGCTGTGTGACTTTGGATAAGTCACTTAACTTCTCTGTGTCTCAGTTACCTCATCTGTAAAATGGGGATTAAGACTGTGAGCCTCCCATGGGACAACCTGATCACCTTGTAACCTCCCCAGTGCTTAGGACAGTACTTTGAACATAGTAAGCTCTTAATAAATGCCATTATTATTATTATTATTATTGTTATATCCATTCCCTTTTCTGCACTAGTCGTGATCCAATTTATTTGATATATCTATAAAAGATATGGCTCTTCGGATTCAAAGGGGCATCTAGAGAAGCAGCGTGGCTCAGTGGAAAGAGCCTGGGTTTGGGTGTCAGAGATCATGGGTTCTAACCCCGGCTTTGCCACTTGTCAGCTGTGTGACTTTGGGCAAGTCACTTCACTGGGCCTCAGTTACCTCAACTGTAAAATGGGGATTTAGACTGTGAGCCCCACATAGGACAACCTGATCACCTTGTATCCCCCCCCCAGTGCTTAGAACAGTGCATTGCACATAGTAAGTGCTTAACAAATACCATTATTATTACCTGGTATTCAAGAGTGCTGTCAGAGGCCACACTATTTTCAGCCCTCACACTGGTTGCAATAAAAAGGCTAGTTCCTTAAGCTTAAACATTAGCATGCTAATAAATCAGACCTCTTTAGAGCTGTTAGGAAACAGGTAGCCTCAGATTTTCCTGGTTCAGACAGATGCTGTTCACTATTAATTTTCCATGTGGTATTTTCACCCATACATAAGTCCTTTTGGTTTTTTGTGTGATACTCATTTATTTGTTTATCCTATTGATAATCCAGGGCAGGGAGGAACCTGGAGACTGTTGGGGTGAAAAGGATTTCGATTTGATTCCCCCCCGCCCCCCATCAAACCACTTTGGGTCAAAGTTCAGCTATGTGGCCCAAGCCCTTTCCTTCCCTCTATGCAGTACCTCCAAGGGCCATCTCAATCTCTCTGTGTTCTCTGTCAGGGATTGGTCCAGTCCTCTGCCCTTTGCAGTTAAACTGTAACATCTGCGGATTCCCCTTGTTTGGAAATCCCTAGCACCTGAGGAAGTTGGCTTTGAACTACAGCCAGTTTCAGAGACACAGACACTTATCAAGAAGGTCTCTGGACCTTAATTTTGGCTGACAGCCTGGGTGACTCCCTCCTCCATTGTCCTGTAGAATGTACAATGCATACTGATTCCCACCAGTGATAATACAGATGTTTGTGCCTTAGCTATCTTAAATCATGTTCTCTGAGGGCCTCCCTTCCTGTGCAAGAACACAGTGTCATTATGGTCAGCTTAATGTGACTATGACGTAACAATGCTGAGATCACAGTGTTATCAGACCATATTTGTGTCCCTAGGTTCTGCAACTTTAAAAAAGCAGGGGCCAAAATGGCTAGGCAGGTGACTGTGGGAAGAGGGTGATCACTGATTGGCAGGGGCTTCTATAATGTAATGATAATAATAATAATGGTATTTGTAAAGCACTTACTATGTGCCAAGAAATGTTTTAAGCACTGGGGCAGATACAAGCTAATCACGTTGGATACAGTCACTGTCCCAGAGGGGCCTCACAGTCTTCATCCCCATTTTATGGATGAGGGAACTGAGGCACCAAGTGAAGTGACTTACCCAAGGTCACCCGGCAGACAAGTAGCAGAGCTGGGATTAGAACCCACGTCCTCTGACTCCCAACAAATCCCATGCTCTTGCCACTAGACCATACTGCATCTCTGCCTGTTCTGTCCCCATGGCTCACCCAGCTTATATTGAGGTCCTGCTCATGGCCCAGGCCCCTTGCCTCTTTTCTCTCTTCTCACTTGGTTCTCTCAGACACCACTCTAATAAGGGCTGCAGTCATAGTCAGGACAAGTGTTCTCCTCCCTGGCTCTCATTCCCAAGTCCTCTCTCCTTCCTGCTTTGGAATGGAAAAGGCCACAGTGGACACAGCAGAAAAAGTGGTAACAGAGTGTATGAGCAGACCTAGCCAGTGGGAGGAGCAAGAAGCAGACTTGGCTCCCACAGATAACAACGATAACCCCTTGCTAGCCTCAGAGAAAGTGATCCAAACTCAATCAAAATCTCAGTCTCTCTCTCTCTTTCCCCTTCTCTCCCTCCTTCCTTACACCCCCGACTACCTTTCCCATCCCCAGAGTGACCCAGCAGATCCCATCTAGAGAAGCAGCATGGCTCAGTGGAAAGAGCCCAGGCTTTGGAGTCAGAGGTCATGGTTTCAAATCCCAGCTCCGCCACTTGTCAGCTGTGTGACTTTGGGCACACCACTTCACTTCTCTGAGCCTCAGTTACCTCATCTATAAAATGGGGATTAAGACTGTGAGCCCCACGTGGGACAACCTGATCACCTTGTAACCTCCCCAGTGCTTAGAACAGTGCTTTGCACATAGTAAGCACTTAATAAATGCCATTATTATTATTGTTATTATTTCAAACCACAGAACCAGCAGATGTTCTGGGAAGCTACCTTAACTGACCATCAACACACTCTCTGGGATTCATGCCCAAGATCATCCCTGCTTCTAGTTGACCACCTCGCTATACTTATCCCACATCCAATCTCCCACTGTATGGGATCAGAAAGACCAAAAATACAAGTTCATCTGCATGGTTTTCCATTTCTCATGTGCTGAAGTTAACTCCTTTGTATTTGATCATCACCCCAAATCCTGGGTTTAACCCTTCTTTCTGAATGTGGTGTTCCAATGCTTAACTATCATGAATTCAGCCTTCTTACATCACAGCCATTAAACAAACATATCTGTCAAGTTAAACTTTTTTTTAGCAAATTTCCTCAGACCAAATGTGCTAGTTGTAATTATATTGTGAGGGGGAAAACAGCTGCTCTTTAAAAATCTCCATGTGCCCCCATTCAAAATTTAAGTTTTGGGAGAGATGACATCATCAACATTCCCAGACCCCACACTTCTTGAATCCTGTGTTTAAGAGGTGAATTAAACATTCACCAAAGATGCTGAATGACTCAGAAAAGCTCAGATTTCCAGCTGCTTTCTGTTGTTGGGTAGGGACTATCTCTATATGTTGCTGAACTGTACTTTCCAAGCGCTTAGTACAGTGGTTCTGCACACAGTAAGTGCTCAATAAATATGATTGAATGAATGAATGAAAAAGAAATATGGAAGATACAGGCTCAGTGGGGACCCAACTCCTTGTAGGCAGGGGACATGTCTACCAAATCCGTTATATTGTACCTTCCCACATTCTTAGTACAATGTTCTGCACACAGTAAGTGTTCAATAAATACCAGTGATTGGTTGATATTCTGTTTATAATCAAAGAGGCCAATCCAAGATAGGTTCTCTTTCTTTCTACATAAAACTATTTCTCTTCTGCTTTCTCCATGCACTTTCTCTTCTATTTTCTGGATGACAAAAAAACAGGGGGAAGAATAGGGGAATATACTGTTTCCCAGAACTGGCCACTTACATTTAACTAAAAAAAAATTATAAATAAAGTATTGTACAAGGAGATTGACTTTGTAACCTACTGTCCCTGGGAAGCAGTGGGGTGAAGGAAGCACCCCAGCTTTCTGTTTTGCTTTCTTCTAAATTTCAGATAGCTTCCTGTAGGTTTTCCTCATGACTTTTCCTAGGACAGCAGCTCCAGAGAACTTAACTTTATATTTAACTAGGGAACATAACACAGATAATCAACCTCCTCACAGACCAGTTGACATTTGATTTAGAAGTCTTGAAGTATTGGAGGAGGGAGGGAAGGAGATGTGGCATCCCCTCTAGACTGTAAGCTCACTATAAGCAGGAACAGTGTCTACCAAATTTGTTATACTGTACTCTTCCAAGCATGCAGTACAGTGCTCTGAACACAGTAAGCAGTCACAAATACCATTGGTTGGTTGGTTGATTCTGGGAAGCAACTAGGGTTATTTTCAATTTCATAACATCTCTTTCAAAGAAGGTTTTAATTATTAAACCTTAATTACTTGATTAAGGGCTGTTCTTCATAGACCCCTGGCCCACTGAACAAATTATACAATTTCTGGTATCCCAGAGTATATGTAACATGTTTCTAATCAACAGTCAGCTACACCATAATCCATTTATTGGGGAGTCAGGGAATCTCAGCTCTAAGATGCACTCACATTGAAGTCAGTGAAAAAATCCTTGCTTCCCTGCTGCAGATTCTACCACAAATCTTATCCTTTTGCCTGTTCTGAATGTCTCTGAAGGACAGTCAATCAATGGTATTTATTGAGCACTTTGTGCAGAGCACTGTACAAAGCACTTAGAGAGTACAATAGAGTTGGTAGACATGATTCCTGCTCTTGGTGAGCTTACAGGTAGGGAAAGCAATAGAATATAGAGATATTTATAGAAGTGCATTGGGAGCCAAGGATTGGGGGTGGTGATTACTCATGTACTTGGGTGAAAAGAAAGGGGTTGAAGTTGCAGGAGGGGACAGATACTGGGTGAGAATATGAGTGATTAATCAGAGAGGATTCCTTCCCTAACACTGTCTATATAGGCATTTGTTAATATGTAAATATGGGCAGCTAAACTTATTAAACCTGACTGTAAGCCTCAACTGTTATAAATTCACAAATATGAATGTATGACAAAAAAGACAGAGAAGAGACAGCCTTTCTTGTAAATATATAACAGAGCTTATAAACATTCTCCAGAGGTACCCCCTTATGCTCATTTCAATATTGTTTTGGTTTCTAAGATGAGTACATTTTCCAGATTGCTAGCAGTGGCACTCAAGGACTGAGAACAAAAATGCTTAAGGCACCTCAAGACTGGTGTTTTCAGCACTGTTGGTCCTACAGTGGGGTACAAAGCCTACTATAGCATACTAGAAGGGATGTAAAATCAATCTTTACTGACAACAGTCTCAGCTTGCCTGGTCTACCTCTAAAAGCAAGTTCTCTTCAAGGTTAAATGCATGCAGGTCAGGATCTGTCAGACCCCCTGCCATGGATGCAAATAGTTTATATTGATAGGACTTTCCAGGCTAAAAGCCAAACATACTGCAATGCACAAGGGATCTAAAAGTTTGGCACATGTTGAGCAGTTGTTGGCCTTTAAGCAAATGCAAATCCCAAGTTTGTGAGTGACAAACTGCCTTATTCCAGAATGGTGGTTAGAACAGCTGGGGTAATTCTCTGAGCTTGAATGGGAGGAGATCTGAGAAAAGAAACTATATTAGCCTGTGATCTTCAGATATCATAAAAATGATAAATTTAAAAAGCATAAGCTGAATCAAGTGAATGGTCAAGGAGATATTAGAAGCTGTTGGAAAAGGAGATCATCATCATCAATCATATTTATTAAGCGCTTACTATGTGCAGAGCACTGTACTAAGCGCTTGCCAGACCTTGGATTCCTCAGAAGGGCAGGAACTAGACAAAGCACAGATTAATAATAATAATAATAATAATAATAATAATAATAATAGTGGTATTTGTTAAGTGCTTACTATGTGTGAAGCACTGTTCTGAGTGCTGGGGTAGATACAAGGTGATCAGGTTGTCCCACGTGGGGCTTACAGTCTTCATCCCCATTTTACAGATGAGGGAACTGAGGCACAGAGAAGTTAAGTGACTTGCCCAAAGTCACATAGCTCACAAGTGGCGGAGCCATGATTAGAACCCATGACCTCTGACTCTCAAGCCCGGGTTCTTTCCACTGAGCCATGCTACTTCTCAATGACAGGGGAGGGAATGTTTTGCAGAGATGGAAAGAAAAGGAAGGCTATCAACAGGATGGCAGACTCCATGTCTCTTTTAGGGATTTCACCTTGGTCTTTACATCACAGACCAGAACATTCAGCAGCTAGGATGAGAGACTCAAGAAGAAGATGACAATACCACATTGTATACATTTAGTTTCTCTTTGTAAGAGACACAGAGAGCTTTAAGGATGCTGTTTCATGGACCCTTAACCACATTTGAAGGCAACATGGTGAGGGTCAATGTCCCCTTTAGGGTTGAAGGGGAGAAAGCAAGGCCCAACAAGTGGAAGTGAGCTTGTAGAAGAGCAAGCATTCAGAGACATAGTCTGTTGCTCACTAAGTTCAGTAGAACACAGGATCTTGTGATTTTGGCTTGGATTATTAGGGGAGACAGTTATACTGAGCCCTCTCAAAATAAGCACAAAACACCTTCTCCAAATGGCAATTCTTCCTTTTTTTGCCAAAGGGAAGACAAACTCAAGAAAAAACTAGTATGAAGAATTCAGATAGCAAAGGAAACCAGGACTAGAATCAGGAATCTATTTCTGGCGTGAACAGATCCATTTGGGGAAATAGACTTCCTTTGAAATGTCAGTTTGGTGATGTTTGTGAAGAGATTTTCCTCTTTCCCTCACAAAAAGAAATGCAGTCTCTAGTTCTGGTTTCATCCAATGACCCTGCCCTGCTGCCCAGGTTCTAGCTTTATTGTCTTCTTCAAGTATGATGTTACATCCACTGTTTTCTTAGGGGCTCTGAAAAGCACTAAGTTCCTGTGGGGAGATATTTTGAATTTTGCTTTTACCATCTGTGACTACTGAGCCAGAACTGACTGAAAAACAGAATGCTAGACTCAGAGGAGAAAAGGGTCTCAAGAGTTCATGTGGTCCAGCTCCCTGCCTCTGAGCAAATGAATGACAATGCAAACCAGAAAGGGCGGGGGGGGGGGGGCGGTGGCGGGGGGGGTTCTTGGTTCCGGTGGTACTGTATCAGGCCCATGTGGATTGCCTGAAATGAATCGGGATCTAAGACAAGGCCCGGTCTGTGGAGTTTTGCCCACCCTCCACCACTCCCAGATCTCCCTGACCATTTCCTGTGCCACTTCACTCTCTTCTGATTGACCTCTCTTTGCCCAGCCCTCCCATACCCTCACATCATGCCCCCTCTTCTCTGGAACAGTGTTCACTGGGAGAAAATAGTCCCTGCAGTGTCACTGCCCCTCCTTGAAACAATTTCCATGATGTGGGGAAACAAAGAATCTGACTACAGGACTACTGGAAAGGAACAAAACCAAAAATAGTCAAAGAACTAGAGGGCATCGTCCCAAATGTATACAGGTCAAAAAGGCTAAAAAAAAAAAAAAAAAAAAAAAAGGACTGGATGACTCAAAATCACATGGTTGGCGTGGGTTCTACCCTGGCCTCTCTCTCCCTCTCATTTCCTACTTCATCTGGTGACCAGCTTTCACCTCTGCCACTCTTTCAGAGACATGAAGTACCCTGCACTAGCCCCAGCATATTCTAAATGCAGTTGTTCAGGATGTGTCATCTCATTTATGAGCTTTTCCCAGCCTGGAGTCTGAGAGTATTACCAAATCATAAGCCCCCCAAGGGTCTTGATACTCAACACGATTACTCCACTTTGGAGAAATCAAATCTCCCTCCTTCCCAAGCACACAAGTTGCAGCCTCATCCCACCCAGAAGACTACAGTAATAATAATAATGGCATTTGTTAAGTGCTGACTATGTGTCCAGCACTGTTCTAAGCACTGGAGAGGATACAAGGTGATCAGGTTGTCCCACATGGGGCTCACAGTCTTAATCCCCATTTTACAGATGAGGTAACAGGCACAGAGAAGTGACTTGCCCAAAGTCACACAGCTGGACAAGCAGCAGAGCTAGGATTTGATCCCATGACCACTGACTTCCAAGCCTGTGCTCTTTCCACTGAACCACGCTACTTCTCTAGGGAGTGCCTTTCTACCACCTCCTCCCAGGTAGCTACATACAGAAAGGCTCATGAAAGGACAGTCCTACTGCTCCTAGGAGCAATCGACATGCTCTTCCTCAAGCACCTCCTTCTTGGACAGGAAAGGACAAGAGGTATGTAAGGTAAACCAGGGAACTCCCCTCTATTCTTAAGGTGTTTATTACCCCTACTGCATAGTAAAGAATACAACCTTATATACACTAGTAACACAGAGCTCAAAGCTGTCATAAAATTCTACTATTTAGGCAGCATACAGACTAATGATTAAAAGATGAATAAGGATTTTTGAAAAATTGCATCAATAAGGCCAGCACATCCTTTGGGAGACTGTCAAACAGTTATCCAGTGGAAGAAGCATGGGTCAGTGGAAAGAGCATGGGCTTTGGAGTCAGAGGTCATGGGTTCAAATCCTGACTCCGCCAATTGTCAGCTGTGTGACTTTGGGCAAGTCACTTAACTTCTCTGGGCCTCAGTTACTTCATCTGTAAAATGGGGATTAAGACTGTGAGCCCCCTGTGGGACAATTTGATCACCTTGTAGCCTCCCCAGTGCTTAGAACAGTGCTTTGCACATAGTAAGCATTTAACAAATGTCATTATTATTATTATTATTATTATTATGTGATATCAGCCTCCAGACCAAAGTTAAAAATCTATAGAACTGTAGTGCTGTCCAACCTGCTTTAAAGATTACAGATACTGGACTCACCATAGACACCACATCCAACTTCTTGGGCAGTTCTATCTGGCTCACTTACTGGCTACCTTAGTGGTTCAGTGGTAGAATTCTCACCTGCTATGTGGTAGGCCTGTTTTCGATACCCAGCTAATGCATGGCATTCTTTTCAGAAGCAGTGTAGCCTAATGGATAGAGCACGGGACTGGGAGTCAGAAGGATGTGGGTTCTAATATCAGCTCTGCCACTCATCTGCTGTGTGACCTTGGGCAAGTCACTTCACTGGGCTTCAGTTACCTCATCTGTAAAATGGGGATTGAGACTGTGACACCCATGAGGAACAGGGACTGTGTATAACCAGATTTGCTTGTATCTACTCCAGTGCTTTGTACAGTGCTTGGCAAATAGTATGCACTTAAATACCACAATTATTATTATCCTCTGGACTTCAGTTCCCTCATCTGTGAAATGGGGATGAAGGCTTTGAGCCCCATGTCGGGCAGGGACTGTGTCCAACCTGATTATCTGGTATCATCCCCACTGTTTAGAACAGTGCTTGACACATAGTTAAGCACTTAAGTACTACCAGTATTAAAATAGGATCACCAACAAGGTCCTAGAATTAAGGCAGTCTTCTAGCAGTGAAGCTGACCTCAACAGAGCTGTTCTGGGTGGAACATGTAAGGAGAATAAATGTCAGCAGCATCCTCAAATAGCTGCTGAACTGTGATGGGGAAACCAAAAGCAGGATGACCAGGGGAAACATATTAGCATAAAGCAATCTAGCCAAAGTTTCATGTCATCAAGGACCAAGGAGCGAGAGCGAAAACAGTGTGGCCTATTGGAAAGAGTACAAATTTGGGAGCCAGTGGACCTGGGTTCTAATCCAGGGTCTGCTGTGGGACTTTGGGCAAGTCACTTAACTTTTCTATGCCTCATTTTTCTCACCTATAAAATGGGGATTAAGACTGAGTGCCCCATGTGGGACAAGGACTGTGTCCAACCTACTTACCCTCTTTATACCCCAGTGATTAGAACAGTGTTTGACACATAGTAGGTGTTTCAATACTGTTATTAACAATCCTTAAAGCTTTTGGATGAATTGAACTCAGGATTTTCCTCAGGAAGAAAGCCAGTACAGACAGCAAAACTGGGGTTTAATGTAATCCATATGACTCAAAATTGTATCAGAGTGCAGGCTAGTGATGTTTCTCAATTACTTTCAAGAGAAGGGTTGAATTTTGAACTTTAGTCAGTAAAAGGAAATTAGTCTGATAAATGCATCTAACATTTGCATGAAGGTGAGAAAACTTGAGCATATTCTGTTAAAAACTCCATGATCCTTGTTCAACCTTGTAGGCTGCTCAGGCTGAGACTGGTTGTATATATGTATGCAAACATGTGGGGAACACACTGACCATTGTCTTGAAGGGCCATACCAAGATGAGTGCAGTTCATGGTACCAGCCATCTGTAAATTCAAGATGGTCCATAAAATTTAGTTAAATCATTTGTGTCTTTTAAGCCTATAAAGTGTTGCAATATCCATACTCTGAGACTTTACCTAGAAAATTATAAAGCTTAAAAAAAGTTTTTTTAACAGGGAGAATGATGAAGTGAGTAATTATTACCACAGTGGCCACACACAGATTCCTCTTCAAAAATATGTTGCATTATTGATCATGTCACTATTTTGTCAGCAGTGGATGCTATTGATCCAGCCATTATGGCCATGGCAATGAAAAAAAGAGAGGGGAAAAGCAAACACCAAGGTCTGGAAGGATTACATCTACTAGATTTATTGTTTTGTCACAAGTACTTACTATAGTGTTCTGCACAGAGTAAGTGCTCAGCAAATGCCATTTACTGATTGAAATGGTAGTAGCAAGAGGAGTTCTTTTTGGTAATGGTTAGGAGACTTCCACAAATTGTAACTCCAGTAGATGTAGAACACTTGGAGATTAATTCACTGATTACCAAGTTGCAAATTGAAGCTCTATTATTAATGTTCTCTAAGGAGGCTGTGACATAGCATCAAATTGGAAAAATGACAAAAATCTAAATTTCCTTATGTTTCAAGAGTTGCCAAACTGTAATAGCACTTGCATATAGAATGGCAATGTTTTCTCAGCCTTAAAATGAATAAAGACAGATCAAATAAATAAAACGTCCACTCCTCTCCTGAAAGGGTTACTGACTGTCAAAAATGGTCCTGGAAAACCCACTAAAGCATTGGTTATTAATGTTATTGTACCAATGTATGCTCACAAAATTACCACCTTCAAACTCTCCTAAAATCATATCTCTTCCAAAGGCCCTTCTGACTAAGCCTCCATTTCCCCTTCCTGCTCTCAGAATCACCTTTGCCCTTGACTAGGTACCCCTTAAGCACTTTGCTACCCACCCCAGCCCTTAAGTACACACCCCGATATTTCACTATCTCCTCACCTAATTTATTTTAATGATGACTGCCTCCCACTGTAGACTCTAACCTTTTTGGCTACTAACTCTATTGTTGAAGGGATTATATCTACCAACTCTGTTGCCATTTTGGGGCTTACAGTCTCAATCCCCATTTTACAAATGAGGTAATGGAGGCATAGAGAAGTGAAGTGACTTGCCTAAGTCCCACAGCAGAGAAGTGGCAGAGCTGGGATTAGAACCCAGGTCCTTCTGACTCCCAGGCCCATGTTCTATTCACTAGACCATTCTGCTTCTCAATATGTTCCTCAGTATCTCCAGTAGATAAAGCATGTCAGAAGGGAAAAAAACATCTCAATCCTGATAATAATAATAATAATAATAATGATGGCATTTATTAAGCACTTACTATGTGCAAAGCACTGTTCTAACCGCTGGGGAGGTAACAAGGTGATCAGGTTGTCCCATGGGGGGCTCACAGTCTTAATCCCCATTTTACAGATGAGGTAACTGAGGCACAGAGAAGTTAAGTGACTTGCCCAAAGTCACACAGCTGACAATTGGTGGAGCTGGGATTTGAACTCATGACCTCTGACTCCAAAGCCCAGGCTTTCCCCACTGAGCCACGCTGCTTCCCCTGATTTTAAGCAGAGGTCAAAAGGAATTCTTTACTGTAATGGCCCCTGTAGATGAGGAAGAAATCTAATTCAGCACAGGAAGGAAAAGAGGAGGCAATAGTCCCTTCAATTGAAGGAACTGAAATTAACTCTGACATATAAATGGATGACTTTCGTCTACCCACCCAGTATCACTTCTGCCTTATCTGGCTTAAAGCCTCACCATCTTTCCTTCATTCCCAGCTCTGAATCAGCAAAACACAGTTTGATCAGGTCCAGTCTCAAATAGCATTAGCAGTGTCATGATTGCCCACACACCCACCACCTTGACACTTGCCTATCAAGACCTCCCATGTACAAATTGAGCAAAGGCAGCAAGATGGAATCAAGATCCTCTAACAGAACTGGGTCCTTCTAATCCCCGGACATCACAGGGATAGGAAGGAAAATTAGCTACTCTGTAGCTGGACTGAGCTTGGAATGGATGGGCTGGGGCCAGGTATGGGGATGGGCATAGAGACTACCCAGACCTCTTTCACCTCCCTTTTCTCCCAGAAAAGGGGGAAACAAACAGTGTAAGGCATATGGCTTGTGCCTTTAGTGAACCATATTCATTCATTCATTCAATCGTATTTATTGAGCACTTACTGTGTGCAGAGCATTGTACTAAGCACTTGGGAAGTACAACTTGGCAACATATAGAGACGGTCCCTACCCAACAACGGGCTCACAGTCTAGAAGGGGGAGACAGACAACAAAACAAAACATATTAACAAAATAAAATAAATAGAATAGTAAATATGTACAAGTAAAACAGAGTAATAAATCTGTACAAACATGTATACAGGTGCTGTGGGGAGGGGAAGGAGGTAGGGCAGGGGGGATAGGGAGGGCGAGAGGAAAAAGGGGGCTCAGATTGGGAAGGCCTCCTGGAGGAGGTGAGCTCTCAGCAGGGCTTTGAAGGGAGGAAGAGAGCTAGCTTGGCCGATGTGCGGAGGGAGGGCATTCCAGGCCAGGGGGAGGACGTGGGCCGGGGGTCGATGACGGGACTGGAGAGAGCAAGGCACAGTGAGGAGGTTAGCGGCAGAGGAGCGGAGGGTGTGGGCTGGGCTGTAGAAGGAAAGAAGGGAGTTGAGGTAGGAGGGGGCGAGGTGATGGAGAGCCTTGAAGCCGAGAGTGAGGAGTTTTTGCCTGATGCGTAGGTTGACTGGTAGCTACTGGAGATTTTTGAGGAGGGGATTAACATGCCCAGAGCGTTTCTGCATAAAGATGATCCAGGCAGTGACATGAAGTATAGACTGAAGTGGGGAGAGACAGGATGGGAGTTCAGAGAGGAGGCTGACACGTCTTGCTCATTTAGAAAACCATATGACCCTAGAGGGCAGATATCTTTCCCCTTATCTTTTCTGTTCAGGGCCTAGAATAATACAGGTATGCAAAATAAATTAACAGATCATGATTACAGTAGTAGAGATGATGGGAAATGGCACATATCTACTGACAAAAACTCCATTGTCTACCATATACCTCCGCAACAAACAGAAAATCCTTATTGTCAGGACAGGGACCACGTCCAGCTTAACTCTTATCCATCCCAGCTATTAGAGTGCATGATACATAGTATGTGGTTAACAAATACTATAGTAAAAATAATAATGATTGTGGTATTTGTTAAGTGCTTACTATGTGTACTAAGCTGTGTGACTTTGGGCAAGTCACTTAACTTCTCTGTGCCTCAGTTACCTCATCTGTAAAATGGGGATTAAGACTGTGCCCCCCCCCCACCCCCGGTGGGACAACCTGATCACCTTGTAACCTTCCCAGCACTTAGAACAGTGCTCTGCACATAGTAAGCTCTTTATAAATGCCATCATTATTATTATTATTACACTGTACTAAGTGCTGGGGTGGATACAAAAATTGGGTTGGACAAAGTCCCTGTCCCACACGGGGCTCGCAGTCTTAATCCCCACTTTACAGATGAGGTAACAGAGGCACAGAGAAGTGAAGTGACTTGCCCAAGGTCATCCAGAAGATGTGCCAGACTCAGGATTAGAACCCATGACCTTCTGACTCCCAGGCCCATGCTCTATAATGATAACAACAATGAGACAATCCACCAGGTTTCCCCACCTTATATATCAGCGTGGCTCAGTGGTAAGAGCACGAGCTTTGGAGTCAGAGGTCATGGGTTCAAATCCCTGCTCCGGCAATTGTCAGCTGTGTGACTTTGGGCAAGTCACTTAACTTCTCTGGGCCTCAGTTACCTCATCTGTAAAATGGGGATTAAGACTGTAAGCCCCCTGTGGGACAACCTTATCACCTTGTAACTTCCCCAGTGTTTAGAACAGTACTTTGCGCATAGTATGCGCATAATAAATGCTATTATTATTATTATTATTATTATTATTATTATCAACTCTCTTCAACCACTATCCTCCAGTTCAACCCCTTTTCCCTTTGCAAGTGCATCTTCTAATTTTTCCACACTTACAACTGCCCTGCTTCTGGTCCCTTTTTTCACCACCTCCCCTGGCTGGAATTCTGTCTTTCATATATCTGCTAGACCACAGCTTTCCACAGCTTCAAAAACTAAATTCCTCCAGGAAACCACCTCCTATTGATTCCCACCACCCCAGGCAAATTCATTCAATCGTATCTTTTGAGGGCTTACTGTGTGCAGAGCACTGTACTAAGTGCTTGGGAGAGGACAATACAACAATAAGTAGATACATTCTCTACACATAATCAGCTTACAGTTTAGAGGGAGGGAGACAGACATCAATATAAATAAATTACAGATCTGTACGTAAGTGCTGTGGGGGTGGGAAGAACAAAGGTAACAAGTCAGGGTCATGCAGAAGGGAGGGGGAGAAGAGGAAAGGGGTTGCTTAGTCTGGGAAGGCCTCTTGGAGGAGATGTGCCTTCAATAAGTTTTTGAAGTGGGTTGGGGGGGATGGGAGTAACTGTCTGTCAGATTTGAAGAGGGAAGGGGTCCCAGGCCAGAGGCAGGATATGGGCGATGGATCAGCAGCATAGGCAAGATTGAGGCACAGTGAAAAGGTTAGCACTAGAGGAGTGAAGTGTGTGGGTTGGGATGAAGAAGGAGAGTAGTGAGGTGAGTTAGGAGGGGGCATGGTGATGGAGTGGAGTGCTTTAAAGCCAATGGTGAGGAGTTTTTGTTTGCTCCAGAAGTGGATGGGCAACCTCCATAGTTTTTTGAGGAGCGGGGTGACATCCTGTCATGTTTTTACAGAATATGTGAAATGTTTTTACAGAAAAACGATCTAGGTAGCAGAGTGAAGTATGGACTGGAGTGGGGAGAGGCTGGGAGGTCAGCAAGGAGGTTGATGCAGTAATCTAGGAAGGATTGGATGAATGATTGTATTAATGAGGTAGCAGTTTGGAGGAAAATGAAAGGACAAATCTAAGCAATGTGGTGAATGTGAAAGGAGTCAAGGATAATGCCAATGTTACAGGCTTGTGAGACAAGAAGGCTGGTGGTGCCATATACGATGATGATAAAGTCAGGGAGAGGACAGGGTTTGGGTGGAAAGATAAGGAGTTCTGTTAAGAACATGTTAACATGGCCTGTTGGAAAGGGCACAAACCTGGGAGTCAGCAGTCCTGTATTCTAATCCCAGCTCTGCCACTTGTCAGCTGTGTGACCTTGGACAAGTCACAACTTCTCTGTGCCTCAGTTATTTCATCTGTAAAATAGGGATTAAGGCTGTGCAAGCTTGGGCAGGTCACTTAGCTTCTCTGGGCCTCAGTTTCCTCAACTGTAAAATGGAGGTTCAATATCTGTTCTCCCTCCTAGACTGTGAACCCCATGTGGGACAGGGACTGTGTCCAAGCTGATTAATTTGTATTTTCCTCAAAGCTTAGAATGATCAAATGCCAGAGGTGAAGTTAATCCCTGGGTAATTCAGAATCTGCAAGGGGTTAAACTAGCCTTGAGCACCAAGATAGCACTAGCAGGGATAATGTCTCATGCAGACAAGACTAATGTCTTTCATTCATTCATTTGAATTTATTGAGCACACCCTGTACAAAGTACTGTATTAAATGCTTGGGAAAGTAAAATAGACATATTCCCTGCCCATGACAAGTTTACAATCTAGATGGGGTGACAGATATTAATATAAATAAATTACAGATATGTACATAAGTGCTGTGGGGCTGGGAGGGGGAATGAATAAAAGGAGCTAGGGCAATGCAGAAGGGAGTGGGAGAAAAGAGGAAATGCAGGCTTAGTAAGGGAAAGATTCTGGGAGGAGATGTGCCTTCAACAAAGGCTTTGAAGTTGGGGAGAGTAATTATTTGTGTAATTTTCAGAGACTAGTCCACTAGGCCTTTCTTTTAAACCCACTTAAGAAACCTTGAAGTCAGCATGGCTACTTGAATGGAAGACTGCATGTTAGGCCACATTTTGGACAAATCCTGACTCCTGTCCTCTTACCCTTCTGTCACCCTGAGAAGGTTCAGCACAGATTCCAGGTTGACTCAAAGATGGGGAGGAGAATATTGGTTGGCCAAATTTTCACAAAGTCTACAAACCTCAAAAGCTTCTCCTGTTCTTGTGTGGGCTCTAGCTGCTGACGAAACTGACCAAGATGTACTCAATAGAAAATCTTGAAAAATCTTCAGTAGAAAATGGTAGGAATCACAGCCATTGCCTCCTGGGCCACTTAGAGCTCAAAGAGGATCCAGTTTCAGAGAAGAACCCCATCTGAATTACCTTAACCAACTGCTTCCATCCTTCCTATGCTGAGAGGAGCAAATATCTTTTCAGAATAAAGCTGGCTCACTTTACTGCCATGGATTTTCTAATTTGTCTTTCATCCTCTTCAGCAAGAGTCGAGGGCTTAGCTAGAAAGAGTGGTCAGGAGACCTGATTTCCTAGTCAGAGTTTTACATATTGGAGCATGCTGCCAATAATAGAGAGAGAGACAGAGACCTGTTATTAGATATTACATTTATTCAATGTTTACTATGTATCAAGCACTGTGCTAAGTGTTGGGATAGATACAAAGCCAATCAGACACAGTCTCTCTCCCTCCCACAACCTAGGTTGGGGTTGACAGATAAAGACAAAAGTAATAATGAATGACAACAATAAGCAAGTGTCAACATGTCAAGACAAGAAAAAGGATCTTGGAGGTGGGATTTTCAGATTAATTACAGAGCAGCCCACCCTGGTTCTATATATAATATATATATATATATGTATGTGTGAGTGTGTGTGTACACACACACACACACACACACACACACACACTCTCACTCTCTCTCGGCACCATGTGTCATATGACCTGGGAGAGTTTGGTTTGGGCACAGGGACAGACCTAAAGCAAGGGGTCATTATGAGATTCCAGGTCTCAGAAGCAGTTTCTATCCACCCTTTCTGCTTTTATTCTTCTTATTAATATAAATAATAATAATAGTAATAATAATTGTGGTATTTGTTGCATGGTTACTATGCATCAAGCACTGTACTAAGCACTGGGGTAGATACAAGATAACCAGGTCCCACATGAAGACCACAGGTAAAAGAGGAGAGAGAAGAGACATTGAGTCTCCATTTTGCAAATGAGGGAACGGAGGCACAGAGAAGTTGAGTGACTTGGGCAAGGTCACCCAGTAGATAAATGGCAGAGACAAGTCTTCTGACTCCCAGGCCCATTTGCTCTTTCCACTAGACTACGCTGCTTCTTTATATTCAAAGATGACACAATTGTTAGTGTGAGCTTGGTGTAGTGGATAGAACACAGGACAGAAATAGAAGAACCTGAGTTTTACACCCAGCTCCATCCCTTGTCTACTGTGTGACCTTGGGTAAGTCACTTCACTTCTCTGTGCCTCAGGTACCTCACCTGTAAAATGGGAATTAAGACTGTGAGCACCATGTGGGACAGGGACTGTGTCCAAACTGATAACCTTTTATCTATCCCAGCTCTTAGTATAGTGCTTAGCATATAGTAAGCACTTAACAGATATCATCATCATTATGATCTACCAGAACAGGTGTGACCCAAAAGACTTCAATTCAGTGCTCTGCACAGAGTAAGCTCTCAAATACTAAGGATACATAAATCTGTACAACCAGGAAAGGAAGGAAAATAAAAGGAGTCCATAACCCAACATTAGTAAAGAAAAATGAATGAATAGATGTGTGGGATTACCCATTCTGGTTAGGATAGCTTTGAAAGGGATTTTTTTTGATACTGTGCCAAGCTCAGGGGCTTGATAACAGCAGGGGCCCAGGCTATCCCTCCTTTAATATTGGCACAGAGCCACCCTTAGAGGCCATGGTATAGACTCAGGCCACAGCATGACAGTTAACCAGTTGGCTATCAGCTGGATATCTGCTCCCACAACAAGCCTGCAAGTTTCCCTGGGGGACCCAGGGACTGTTCTGGGGTGGGGATAGGGGAAATCAGTCCATGCTCCCCCAGCTCCAATGCTGTTAGCCTGTGGGGTTCCCCTCGTCCATACCGTACCAGGACTCAGAGTGAGCTAGAGTCTTTAAAATATCCTGCTACTCTTCCTCCACTTCATCCCATAGCACTCACACAGTCTGATCAAAACCACTAGGTCTTAAAAGGAGCCTTGAGCCCACCCCTAGTATGGTAAGTGTCAAATTTTACTCTTATCAGTGTGCAACTGATACCTCAAGCAAGACTGTGTACATCATTTATCATTCTAAACCGTGAGCCCGTTGTTGGGTAGGGATTGTCTCTGCTGCTGAATTGTACTTTCCAAGAGCTTAGTACAGTGTTCTGCACACAGTAAGCGCTCAAATACGATTGAATGAATGAATTTGCAGGTCTTGTCAAAACTCTGCCTCTTTTTCTGAAGACTTTGTTCATACAAAGAAGCAACATGGAAGGAGTACGGGCTTTGGAGTCAGAGGTCATGGGTTCAAATCCTGGCTCCACCAATTGCCAGCTGTGTGACTTTGGGCAAATCACAACTTCTCTGTGCCTCAGTTACCTCCTCTGTAAAATGGGGATTAAGACTGTGAGCCCCCCGTGGGACAAGCTCTCATCCTATCCCATCTCCCATCTCGTTTACTGTATCAGCCTCCTCTCCGATCTCCCATCCTCGTGTCTCTCCCCACTTCAATCCATACTTCATGCCACTGCCCAGATTGTCTTTGTCCAGAAACGCTCTGGGCATGTTACTCCCCTCCTCAAAAATCTCCAGTGGCTACCAATCAACCTATGCATCAGGCAGAAATTCCTCACCTTCAGCTTCAAGGCTCTCCATCACCTCGCCCCCTCCTACCTCACCTCCCTTCTCTCCTTCTACAGCCCAGCCTGCACTCTCCGCTCCTCTGCCACTAATCTCCTCACCGTGCCTCGTTCTCGCCTGTCCCGCCGTCGATCTCTGGCCCACGTCATCCCCCTGGCCTGGAATGCCCTCCCTCCCCCCCCCAAACCCGCCAAGCTAGCTCTCTTCTGCCCCTCAAGGCCCTACTGAGAGCTCACTTCTTGCAGGAGGCCTTCCCAGACTGAGCCCCCTCCTTCCTCTCCCCCTCCTCCCCTTCTCCATCCCCCCTGCCTTACCTCCTTCCCTTCCTCACAGCAACTGTATATATGTTTGTATGTATTTATTACTCTATTTATTTTACTTGTGCATATTTATTCTACTTACTTTATTTTGTTAATATTTTTTGTTCTGTTCTCTGTCTTCCCCTTCTAGACTGTGAGCCCACTGTTGGGTAGGGACCGTCTCTATGTGTTGCCAACTTGCACTTCCCAAGCACTTAGTACAGTGCTCTGCACACAGTAAGCGCTCAATAAATGATTGAATGAATGAACGAACCACCTGATCACCTTGTAACCTCCCCAGTGCTTAGAATAGTGCTTTGCACATAGTAAGTGCTTAATAAATGCTATTATTATTATTGTTGTTGTTTAGAGAAAACCCTCCGCTGATTGCCAAGGTGCCAAGTTTTTGATTCCCAGTCTAGAAAGCTGACCAGTATGTATGGGTTTGACAGTCAGATATAGGAGGTTTCTGGATCAAACAAGAATCCTTGGTCTGGCCTAGGATTTCGGGTTTGACCCCTCCATCAGCTGTCTCCTTATCTGTCTGCCCTCCTTTTCTGCTACATCCCAGCTCGTACTTCATGATCTTCCCGTTACAAACTTCTCAACTGTAATGTGTTTACAACTCTCCTAGGTCCAGTCCACTCTCAGTCCTTTCCTTCTGCATGGAGCTATTTCATTCTTTCAAACTAGAGGTCCCTCCCCACCTTCAGAGCCCTCCTACAAAGCCATCTGCTCAGGAAGCATTCCTTGGCTAATGAGGAAGGCAGCATGGCCTAGTTGAAAGAGTTTAGGGCTGGGAATCAGAAGACCTGGGTTCTAATCCCTGTTCCACCACTTGTCTGTATGAACTTGGGCAAATCATTTCTCAGTGCCTCAATTTCCTTCTCTGTAAAATAGGGATTAAATCCCCTCCCTTCCTACCTGCACTGTAAGCCCCAAGAGGTACGGGGTCTGTACCCAACCTGATTATCGTCTATCTACACCGGGACTTAGTAAAATTTGTGGGACATAAATCCTTAACAAATACCATTATTATTGTATTATAATCTCCATCTTCTAAACTATATCATCCCATCCGCTGCCTTAGTGTTCTTCCATCTGACTCGCACAGTGGGTCATGGACATCAAGAGAAGTTTGTATTGGTCCAAGCCTCCCAAATCCAGTTGAGTTTCCACTTAGAGCTGCTCTGACCTAGGTCCTTGTCTCAGATGTTACTAAGCACCAAGGGAACCCAAAATCCAAGTCCATTCTGCACTGAGTTTTTCAACATAATTTAGCCTTATTAGAATTTGTTTTTAGATCAGTGTATCGTGCTGAGAGAACTCTGAAATGGTCTCGGTATGGTGTTCAATTTCTTTATAAAACTCTATCAATCACATTTATTGAGCATTTATTGTGTGCAGAGCAATATACTACGGCCTGGGAGAGTACAGCAGACATAATCCCTGTCCAAAACAGCTTACAGTCTAGCAAGACATGTTTACAAATATCAAATGATGGAATATTAAATCAACACAAGTTCTAAAATAGAAAGTCATTAAAGAATTGACTGGAAAATCTAGGGCATTGACCAACATATCAAACACTGGATCACTCACTGATTAAATGGACTTAGTGATTCAAATGCCAAAATGACAAAAGGAATACATTAAAGTAGATGACCTATTTACAAAGAAAATAAGAGCCAAGCTAGACAATAATTCTTCCTCTTTAGGGAGGGAGTTAAAGAAAAGCAGAGTCAACTACATCTGTGACTAATTACATTTTGCATGCCTAATGATTTTTCTCATATTGTAAGAATGCATTTTATTTCCACTTTATATTTCCTAAAAAATTCAGTCTCCCCACTGCAATTCTCCAAACGAAACATGACATTAATACAGCTGTCTTTCTTTCATTGGTCAAAATAACAGAAATGATGTTTCATTTGCCTTAACAAGAGTGTATGTTTGAGAAGACTATTTTAGGATCCAATTATTCAATTGTACTCCCTATGAAAACTGTATATATTTTGTCCATTTCCTATAAAAATAACAGTAGCATTTGTGAAGCACTTGCTATGGGCCAAGCCTCTACTAAGCACAGGGAAAGGTGTAAAATTTAAGAGTCAGTAACCAAAATCATAATGATTCATTTGGAAGTCTATTTCAAATACAAATTTTCCCTTTTATTTGTGGTGTCCTTTGTCAACATGGACGTGAATGGTTGACTCTCTCATGTTTTTATGACATGGGTGGAAAAGCATGTAGAGGCATATGAACATGAAGTCTCATTTTAAAATGATTTTTTCCTTACCTTTCCAGAGACAAATAAAAGTGTTTCCTGTGCACATTATGACTGGATCAGGAGCAGATATATTAGCCTAAACACATTTAGAACATAAGAACACCCTGACAAGAAATTGGTTAAGTGCAATAAGACCAAATCCCCTCCCAGAGCACATAGAACCAGGAACCACACTTAACTCAGGAGGATTTCTCTACCTAATAACCATTTTTGTAAAATACCAACACATGCCATCAAGGGGAGAAAAACATGGCAGTTATAAACTAGTGAGTTGAGGGCTCCCTTCACCCCAAAACTCAAAACCATAATCCACTTCATTGGAGGTGAAACAGCCAGAAGAGGAAAAATAACTGCTGGAGTTATACTAACAGTGGCAAAGGTTGCTGACTGAAGAACCACCCAAAGTATTTCACATGATGGATGGGCTCAGCAATAACCCTTTAAAAAAAACCATAAACAAAAAACCTGTTCCATCCATATCTCCCTACTCCTCAAAAACCTCCCAGTGGTTGCACATCCACTTCATCAAAAAGAAACTTATTTCATTAATAACAATGGTATTTGCTAACTGCTTACAGAGTGCCAGGCCCTGTATTAAATGCTGGGATGGTTATAAGCAAATTATGTTGGACACAGTCCCTGTCCCACATGAGGCTCAGTCTCAATCCCCAATTTACAGATAAGGTAACCGAGGCACAGACAAGTGAAATGACTTGCCCAAGATCACATAGCAGACAAGTGGCAGAGCCAGGATTAGAACACATGATCTTCTGACTCCCAGGCCTGTGCTCTACTACACCATGCTTCTTCTCCTAAGGCACTCAATCAACTCTCCTCCTCCTCCCTTACTTTGCTGATCTCCTACTACAACCCAATCTACATACTTCATCCCTGTAATTGGCAACCAACTCCCTCTAGCCCACCAATGGTCCCTTGCTGAGAACTCCTTCCCCCTTCATAGGAACAGTCTACTACTCTCCCCACCATCAAAGCTTTATTAAAATCACATCTCTCCAAGAGACCTTCTCCAACTAAGCCCTCATTTCCCTATTTCTTCTCTCTTTTGCATCATCCTTACACTTGGATTTGTAATCAATTATATTTATTGAGTGCTTACTGTGTGCAAAGCACTGTATTAAGCACTTGAAAGAGTACAATATAACAATAGAACAGACACATTCCCTACCTATTCACCCCACCATCAGCCTCCATAGCACATCTGTACATATCTGTAATATATTCTAATTCCTGTCTGCCCTTTTAGATAGTAAACTCCTTGTGTTCAAATATCATGTCTACCAAATCTATTGTATCATACTTTCCCAAGTATTTAGTACAGTGTTCTGCACACAGTCACTTTCCACTCTTTGGCAGATAATATCACATCTCCGTGGCTTAGTGGAAAGAGTGGCTTGGGAGTCAGAGCTCATGTGTTCAAATTCCACCTCTGCCACTTATCAGCTGTGTGACCATGAGCAAGTCACTTCACTTCTCTGTGCCTCAGTTACCTCATCTGTAAAATGGGAATGAAAACAGGGAGCCCCATGTGGGACAACCTCATTATCTTGTATCTACCCCAGCGCTTGGCACATAATAATAATAATAATAATAATAATAATAATAATGGTGGCATTTGTTAAGCGCTTACTATGTGCAAAACACTGTTCTAAGAGCTGGGGAGGATACAAGATGATCAGGTTGTCCCACGTGGGGCTCACAGTCTTCATCCCCATTTTCCAGATGAGGTAACTGAGGCTCAGAGAAGTGAAGTGACTTGCCCAAGGTCACACAGCAGACATGTGGCGGAGCCGGGATTCAAACCCATGACCTCTGACTCCAAAGCCCGGGCTCTATCCGCTGAGCCACGCTGCTTCACATAGTAAGCACTTAACAAATACTATCATTATTATTAAGAGAAGCAGCATGGCTCAGTGGAAAGAGCACAGGCTTGGGAGCCAGAAGTCATGGGTTCTAATTCCAGCTCTACCACTTGTCAGCTGTGTGATTTTGGGCAAGTCACTTAACTTCTCTGTTCCTCAGTTACCTCATCTATAAAAACAAAAAAAAAATAGGGATTAGGACTGTGAGCCCCCCATGGGACAACCTGATCATCTTGCATCCTCCCCAGAGTTTAGAACAGTGCTTTGCACATAGTAAGCACCTAAATGCCATCACTATCCTCCTGCTTTCTTTTGGTAAAATAGTTTCATATTTTCATTTTGGTATAAAATGAGAGTCAGATGTTATTAGCACTTAGTCCTCCTAGTGGTTTCTAGTTTAAAGCCACATTGAATCAGAGCTAAATTTTATATGAATCTCATAGAAGGGCTTAGTTCCCTTAAATGTATTCTGAAAAGTTGTTTAAAATTTACCTAAATGTGTTGTATTAACAGAAGAGTGAAATTCCTGTGCCCAGTTTGGAGAAAAAAAAAAAGATTTGATGATCGTAAATACACAAATGATTTTGAAAGAAGTACAGATCATTGTAGGTCTTGGAAACACCCACTGTGCTGCCCTCTGCCTACTTGATGACTTCTGGCCCATTGTCACCCCATTAGTCACCACAGAATTTCCTTCCTGGTTTGGTTCACTACCATTATTCTGAAATTAACTTTGCATCTACTCATTATTAAAAGTTGAACTAACTAGAGGCCAGTTATGAGCAGAGAAAGTGTCTGTTAATTTTGTTGTTCGTACTCTCCTAAGCACTTAGTGTAGTGTTCAGTACATAAGTAATCAATATACTATTTATTGATTGATTGAGGTCAGAAGTTGGAGTGGTTCGAGGGAGAGTTTGACTAGAAGCAGGAAGGCCTAATGAAAAGAGCACAGGCCCGGGAGTCAGTGGACCTGGATCCTAATCCTGTCTCTGCTACTTGCCAGCTGTGTGACATTCAGCAAATTTCTTAACTGCTTTGTACCTCAGTTTCTTTATCTGTAAAACTAGGGTTCAATACCTGTTCGCCCTCTCCTCTAGACTACAAGCCTCAAGTGGGACATGGACTGCATCCGAGCTGATTAATACGTCTCTTTCCCAGCTCTTGGTACATAGTTAGTGCTGTAGACCGTGAGCCCGCTGTTGGGTAGGGACCGTCTCTATATGTTGCCAACTTGTACTTCCCAAGTGCTTAGTACAGTGTTCTGTACACAGTAAGCCACTCAATAAATACGATTGAATGAATGAACAAATTCTATAGTAATAATTATTAGTAGCAGTAAGAGTTCAATAAATAACATTAATCAATTAGTGAAGAACTGAGCCTCTTAAGGGATAGGGATAGTATCTAATACCAACTGAATTGTGTGATCATTCCTACACTTGATTCAGTGTTCTACACACAGTAAGCACTTAATAACACTGTTACTAATACTAGGCAATTAAGTTGGTACTACTGGAAGGACAAAGAGAAGCAGAAGGGAAAGACTCTATGAGGGTTGTGTCAGTGGGTCAGGCTGCTCCTGGTGTTCATTTTGGAGGACTTCACGTGATCATAGTTAAAAATAATAAACTTTCATGGAACCATTTTAAATGCAATGGCTGGACTTTGTCCCTTAGAGGGATGAAACCCATAAGGGCCAGGGGTTATGCAAGGGAATGCCTCGGGGCCATTGTATGAGCAAGGGAATGGGAGAGGCAGGGCCACAAATCCTCCTGAGGTACCGGGACAGACTGCTTTGGTTTCTCCTTGCCCTCCTCAACCTGTGAACTGAGGAGCCAGGACTCAGCAGCAGCCATGCATCAACATCCTCTATCAACATTTAGACCACATTTCCCCACTTCCCAGGAAACTCCAGTGGTTGCCCATCCACCTCCACATCAAACAGAAACACCTCACCGTTGGCTTGAAAGCACTCAATCACCTTGTCCCTTCCTACTTCATCTCATTACTCTCCTACTATAACCCAGCCCTCACACTTCGTTCTTTTAATGCCAAGCTTCTCACTGTACCTCCATCTCATCTATGGAGCCACAGACCTCTTGGCCACATCCTGCCTCTGGCCCAAATGCCCTCCCTCCTCAAATACAATAGACAATTACTCTCCCCTCTTCAAAGCCTTATTGAAGGTACTTTTCTTCCAAGAGGCCTTCCCTGATTAAGCTCCTCTCCCTTCTGTGTTGCCCTGACTTGCTCCCTTCGTTCATCCCCACAGCACTTGTGTACATATCTCTAATTTATGTGTATTAATGCTTGTTTCCCCTTCTAGACAGTAAGCTCTTTGTGGACAAGGAATGTTTCTGTTATATTGAACTCTCCCAAGCACTTAGTACAATGCTCTGCACCCACTAAGTGTTGAATAAATACTATTGACTGTCCCCTCCTCTCTCTCCCCCACAACCCCACAGAATTGAGGAGGTGGGGCTTAGCAGCAGTGGTGGGCACAAACGTCCCCCATCACCCTGTAGGATCCAGGACACAGAAGTAAGGCCAGGGGAAGAGGAGTGTGGTGGGGCACTGAGGAAGGATACAGATTTTGATTTTTCAGTAATATTCTCTCTAGCAGTTTCTGTGCCCCACTATGATTACACTGCACCAGAATATTGGCAGATCTTTCAATCAATCAGATCCTTCAAGTACACACTTAAGTACCATTATTATTATTATCCTGGGCATTAAGTGTCATATCATGAAAGGCAGCTAACAATATGGTTCCTCTGAGCAATGTGTTGCCTCTTGGAGACAAACTACTAAAAAGGATGCACCATGAGTCTGATTTGAACACAGTGTTGCTCATATTATCATGTTTTGCCTTCCTACTGATATATCCAAATTGAAATAACTGTGCAATCATTGTATAACCTGGTTATACAATGAGAAGCAGCATGGCCTAGTGGAAAGAGCACAGGACAGAAGTCAGGATCTGGGTTCTAATTCTAGCTCTGCCACTTGTCTGCTGTATGATCTTGGGTGAGTTACTTAACTTCTCTGTGTCTCTCTTACCTCACCTGTAAAATGGGGTTAAGTACTTGTTCTCCCTCCTATTTGGATTGTGAGCCCTGTATGGGACAGGGATTGTGTCCGATCTGATTATTTTGTGACTACCCCAGTGCTTAAAACTGTGTTTGATACACAGTAAGTGCTTAATAAATACTATATTATTGTCATTATTATCATTATTATAAAGTACATTTAAAGTTCAACTGTGTTTGACCATATTGAGCAGGGAATTGGAGCAGTTTGTGTATATGGAAAGGTTGAATAGGTTAGGACTCTTCAGTATGAAAAAGGTGGAAATTTAATAGAGAATATTTCTTCAGTTTACATGGCTCAGTGGAAAGAGCCCAGGCTTTGGAGTCAAGGGTCATGGGTTCAAATCCTGGCTCCACCACTTAATAATAATAATAATAGCATTTATTAAGTGCTTACTATGTGCAAAGCACTGTTCTAAGCACTGGGGAGGTTACAAGGTGATCAGTTTGTCCCACGGGGGGCTCACAGTCTTAATCCCCATTTTACAGATGAGGTGACTGAGGCGCAGAGAAGTGAAGTGATTTGCCCAAAGTCACACAGCTACAAGTGGCGGAGCTGGGATTTGGCAGCTGTGTGACTTTGGGCAAGTCACTTAACTTCTCTGTGCCTCAGTTCCCTCATCCTTAAAATGGGGATTAAGACTGTGAGCCCTCCTTGAGACAACCTGATCACTTTGTAACCTCCCCAGTGCTTAAAACAGTGCTTTGCACATAGTAAGTGCTTAATAAATGCCATCATTATTATTATTATCCTTCCTACAGAAGCCAATTAGAGCATGGACTTCAGGAACCATAAATCATCCTCTTCAACTCTCCCCCTCGTCCCCCTCTCCATCCCCCTCATCTTACCTCCTTCCCTTCCCCACAGCACCTGTATATATGTATATATGTTTGTACTTATTAATTACTCTATGTTTGGTTTTGTTCTCTGTCTCCCCCTTTTAGACTGTGAGCCCACTGTTGGGTAGGGACTGTCTCTATATGTTGCCAACTTGTACTTCCCAAGCGCTTAGTACAGTGCTCTGCACACAGTAAGCGCTCAATACAATTGATTGATTGACTGTACTCTCCCAAACATTTAGAACACTGCTCTGCACACAATAAGTAATAAATACAATTGAATGAACAGACATATTGCCTGCCTACAATGACCTTACAGTCTAGATAGAGAGACAGACACTGATATAAATAAATAAAAATACAGACATATACATAAGTGCTGTTGGATTGGGAGGGGGAATAAAGAAAGGGAGCAACTCAAGGCAATATAGAAGGGAATGGGAGAAGGGAAAAGGAGGGTTTAGTCAGGGAAAACCTCTTGGAGGAGATGTGCCTTCAACAAGGCTTTGAAGTTCGGAAGAGTAGTTGTCTGCTGGCTGTGAAGAGGGAGTACACTTCAGGCCAGAGTCAGGAAGTGGGAGACAGGTCTGTGGTGAGATAGGCAAGATCCAGGCACAGTGAGAAGGTTAGCATTAGAAGAACAAAGTATGCGGGTAGGAGAGGGTATGTGGGTAGGATTGTAGGAGAGTAGGGAGATGAGGTAGGAGTGGGTAACGTGATGGAGTGTTTTAAAGCCAATGGTGAAGAGTTTGATATGGAGGTAATAATAATAATAATGGTATTTGTTAAGTGCTTACTATGTGCCAAGCACTGTTCTAAGCACTGGGGTAGATACAAGGTAATCAAGTTGTCCCACGTGGGATTCAGCTCAATCCCCATTTTACAGATGAGGTAACAGGCACAGTAAAGTGACTTGCCCAAGGTCACACAGCCGACAGGTGGCGAAGCCAGCAATAGAACCCATGACCTCTGACTCCCCAGCTTGAGCTCTTGCCACTAGGCCATGCTGCTTCTCCTGGGTGGAATCGGCAACCACTGGAGTTTCTTGAGGAGTGGGGAATCATGGTCTGAACATTTCTGTAAAAAAATGATCCAGATAGCAGAATGAAGTATGGACTGGAGTCGGGAGACACAGAAGGATGGGAGGTCAGCAAGGAAGCCATTACAGTAATCAAGGCAGGATAGGATAAGTGCTTTGAGTATTGTGGTAGCAGTTTAGCTGGAGAAGAAAGGCAGATTTTAACGATGTTGTGAAGGTCGAACCAACAAGATTTAATAATGGATTGAATATGTGGGTTGAATGAGAGAGTCAAGTATAACGCCAAGGTTATGGGCCATAATCCAACCAAACATAGCATCTGTATCAAGAACCTTTAAAACCGTTGGAGAAAACAGAGTAGTCTATGGAGGCAGGATTCCCAGGGTTTCTGTCTCCTCTTTTCCTCCGGAAATTGGGCAAATTAGTTAAGACTCTGGGCCTCCTTTAATATTTAAATGATACTAACAATGGGGACACTTCACAGAGGGTTTTTTAAAGAAGGACTGACTAGTGCCTGCAAGTCACTGAGGTTTGGTGGAGAAAGGTGCCCCAGAAACACTAGGTCTTCTTAGATTTTTTAACCTGGGCTGTTCAGGGGATGACCTGCTGTCTGTGATCATCTTTCCTGTATGTTGAAAAAGGAATAATCCTAGATTAGGGAAAGAAAACATGACCTGTGAGTGAAAAGTGTATTTGAGGGGCTTTCCTCTCAGTGTCTTCCCATCACAGGTCATATTTTCTCTCCCTTTATTCTGCTTGTTTTATTTCCAGTAAGCAGGAAAGGAAACTGGTAAGTGGTTCTCCCTTTAGTTAGGGAGTTACACCAATTTATGTGTGGGTTGAGTTTGCCCTTGGGCTAGTTTATGACTGAAGTTGTTGAGATTCAGTTGCAGTTTGGGTCTTCTGAAAATAATTCACCTAGGAAATATCCTACCTTTCCCTACTCTTATGGGAAGTGCCCAAGGGCTTGTAGGCTATTTGTTGTCCCTATTGTTTTTCTGTTTTTTTCCCCCCTTTGTCACTTCCTTTCATTACCTGTAACCTTGAGCCAAAGTGTCACCAAAAAAACTTTATTCAGTCCAACTCTTTTTGTTGGAACAAAGCATCAAAAACTTTACTTCAAATTCATTTTCAGGGAGAGAGCAAAAAGTTCCAAACAGTTTTCAGTTGGCATTGGTCTGTTCAGTTCATTCTTCTGCTTAAAGGGGGCCCGCTTCCAAGGGAACAAATTACAACAAAGTTAGAGAAGGCACAATCCCAGGTCTTTACTAGTCACTCCAGTCCCTTACACAAGCTGTCTTGTAAGAACTAGAGGGTTGGAAGTAGGCAGTGATCTCTCTGCATTCTGGTGCCTGACCAAACTGCTTACTCATAGGCCAACTGAAAAGAGAATCCACCATAGGGAACAATCAACCAGAACCATCTCAAACAGGAGTCTTTTCCTCAAGGCCAAGTGCTAAGCAACTGAGTTAATAATCAATCCAGAGGGGAAAATAGGGGGCTAATCATAATTATTCAAAATAGTATGTTAGGCACTTACTCTGATCCAAACACATCCTAAGCACTGGGGCAGATACAATATGTACGATTTGGACATGGTCCCTGTCGTATATGGGATTCCCTGTCTGAGAGAGAGAAAGAACAGGTATTGAATCCCTATTTTACAAATGAGCAACCTGAAAGGTCACACCAGGCAAATGACAGAGCCAGAATTAGAACTCAGGTCCTCTGATTCCTAGGCCCATGCTTTTTCTACTAGTACTTGTTGATAATTGTGCATAGCCAGGACTTCAGTTGAAGACCATTCACTCTGTTCTGATCCTATTCAAACTTCCCAGGCCAGCTTTTCTCTTTCTCTCCTCAAAAATAAGGACCATGTCCTCGCTTCAGAGCTAGCCCCAGTAGATTAATCAATCAATGGTATTTGAGCAATTACTATCTGCAGAGCACTGTACTAAATGCTTGGGAGAGTACAATGCAACAGAATTAGAAGATAGCTTTCCTGCCCATATCAAGCTTAGAGTCTAGAGAGGATGGTCCATAAATACTTGACCTGATCCCCTTTCAGCAGTGGAGTATACACTGGAATCTACTGGACAACCTTATGTGTTTTTATGTAGGAGATGAGAGTGAAGGGGAAATTGCTCCCATCCCTCCCTCCATACTGCCCTTTCAGAACAAGTGACCCCAGGGTTTATTGGAGCCTGCTAGATCAGTCAATCAATCAGTGGTATTTTTAAAGGCTGTGTGAAGAGCTGGGTACTAAGCCCTTGCGAGAGGGACAGAAGGACCTGGGTACTAATTCCTGCTCTGCTACTTGTCTACTGTGTGACCTCGGGCAAATCACTTCACATAATAGTAATAATAATAATGGCATTTATTAAGCATTTACTATGTGCAAAGCACTGTTCTAAGTGCTGGGGAGGTTACAAGGTGATCAGGTTGTCCCACAGGGGGCTCACAGTCTTCATCCCCATTTTACAGATGAGGTAACTTTGGCCCAGAGAAGTTAAGTGGCTTGCCCAAAGTCACACAGCTGAATTGGCAGAGCTGGGATTTGAACCCATGACCTCTGACTCCAAAGCCTGTGCTCTTTTCACTGAGCCACGCTGCTTCTCTGTTCACTTCTCTGTGCCTCAGTTGCCTCATCTGTAAAATGGGGATTACAACTGTGAGCCCCATGTGGGACACAGACTGTGTCCAATCTGAGTGGCATATATCTAACCCAGAGCTGAGAACAGTGCCTGGGACAGAGTAAGCACTTTAATAGCATTAAAAAAAATCCAAACTAGGCACTATGTGCACCAAGCAAAACAGTGCTTTGAGGGAAGATATGACTAATGCAAATCCATAAATCTAAGTACATATGCATACAAAGCAAGATCACTAATTACTACCATCCACTGAAGTCTCAACATTGGAGGCAACATGCAAATACTTTTCATCCCAACTATGTATAAGTTCCACCCTACCAAGCCCACAGCCTTCAGTCCTGTGAGCCAGTCAGACCCAAAGTGGACCTTGTGGGTTTCTAAAGAGATGTGCATTAAAGGCCCAATGAGGGTGACCAGAGGCATGTGGAATTGAACTGAACTGCCAGCAGATAGGATATTAGTAGGAATAGAAAGAGTAGCAGTAGTAATAGTATTGAGAGCCTGCCTAAAGCAATGCGCAGTACTAAGCACTCGGCCTCCTTTCTGATCTCCCAACCTCCTGTCTCTCCTCACTTCAGTCCATACTTCACTCTGCTGCCCAGATTATCTGTCTACAGAAACACTCAAGGCATGTCACCCCTCCTCTTCAAAAAATCTCCAGTGGTTGCCTATCAACTTACGTATCAAGCAAAATCTCCTCACTATTGGCTTCAGAGCTCTCCATCACCTCACCCCCTCCTACCTCACCTCCCTTCTATCCTTCTAAAGCCCAGCCAACACACTCCGCTTGTCTGCCACTAAGCTCCTCACTGTGCCTCTTTCTCGCCTGTCCCGGCCGTCGACCCCTGGACCACAATGGCCTGGAATGCCCTCCCTCCTTTCATCCACCAAATGAACTCACTTCCCGCCTTCAAAGCCCTACTGAAAGTTCACCTCCTCCGGGAAGCCTTGGCAGACTGAGCCCCCCTTTTCCTCTGCTCCTCTTCCCCTCCCCATTGTCCCAACTCCCTCCCTCTGCTCTATGCTCCTCCCCACCCCACAGCATTTGTGTATATATGTACATATTATTCCATTTATTTTATTAATGATGTGTATTCATTCAATCGGATTTCTTGAGCACTCACTGTGTGGAAAATACAGTACTAAGTGCTTGGGATAGTACAATACAACAACAGACAAACACATACCCCGCCACAGAGCTCACAGTCTAGAGGGGGAGACAGACATTCATCTACACAAACAAATTATACATATAGATAGGTAGGTAGATATATCTATATAATATAGATATCTATCTATCTATTTACATATATATATATATATAGGTGCTGTGGGGATGGGACGAAGGTTGAATGAAGGCAGTAAGGGTGATGCAGAAGGGAGGGGGAGAAGAGGGTTTAGTCAGGGAAGGCTTCTTAGAGGAGATGTGCCTTCAGTGAGGCTCTGAAGTAGGGGAGAACAATTACTTGTCTGATTTGAAGAGGGAGGGAGGATGTGGGTAACAGGTCAGTGGTGTGATAGACAAGATCGAGGTACAGTGAGAAGGTTAGCATTAGAGGAACAAAGTGTGTGGGCTGGGTTGTACTTGGAGGATAGCAAGGTGAGATGGGGTGGTGAGTTTTTCTTTGTTGTGGAGGTATATGGTCAATTTTTTGAGGAGTGGGGAAATGTGGTCTGAACATTTTTGTAGGAAAATGATCCAGGCGCACATACTGGAGTATGGTCTGGATGGGAGGTCAGAGAGGAGGCTCACACAATAATCAAGGCAGGAAAGGATAAGAGCTTGCATTAATGTGGTACCAGTTTGGTTGGAGTGGAATTTTAGCCATGTCAAGAGAGAGTACAGTCCTCTATGTAGAGAAAGTAATAGCTAATCAGGGTTTTCCCTCAGTCATTCCACCCCAGCCCATGGACTGCCAGGCCATGGGACTTCCCCCAGGGGATCGGGGCCGTTTGGAAACGCAACTCGGGGGACTCGCCGTCGAGGCCTCTTCCGGTGACACGGTACCAGAACCCGGAGCGTCGGACCGACAAAGATGGGGGACGGGCAGTGCCGCTCCGCCGGTCCTGGACGACGTGTGACTGAGGCCTTGGTGGGCACACTGCCTGGATTTATGATCCCGAAGGTTTGGCTTTCTCGCCCTCCCCTCTGTCCATAGCTGAGGACCGTATCTAAATCAGGCAAAAACTCCTCACCCTCTGCTTCAAGGCTCTCCATCACCTCACCCCCTCCTACCTCACCTCCCTTCTCTCCTTCTACAGCCCAGCCCACAGCCTCCGCTCCTCTGCCGCTAATCTCCTCACTGTGCCTCGTTCTCACCTGTCCCACTGTTGACCCCCGGCCAACATCCTCATTCTGACCTGGAATGCCCTCCCACTGCACATCCGCCAAGCTAGCTCTCTTCCTCCCTTCAAAGCCCTACTGAGAGCTCATCTCCTCCAGGACGACTTCCCAGACTGAGCCCCCTCCTTCCTCTCCCCCTCCTCCCCCTCCCCATCCCCCCGGCTTTACCTCCTTCCCCTCCCCAGCGCACCTGTATATATGTATATATGTTTGCACATATTTATTACTCTATTTTACTTATACATATTTATTCTATTCATTTTATTTTGTTAATATGTTCTGTTTTGTTTTCTGTCTCCCCCTTCTAGACTGTGAGCCCACTGTTGGGTAGGGACCATCTCTCTATGTTGCCAACTTGTACTTCTCAAGCGCATAGTACAGTGCTCTGCACACAGTAAGCGCTCAGTAAATATGATTGAATGAATGAATACTTGTTTTGTTGTCTGTCTCCCCTCTTCCAGACTGTGAGCCCATTAAATAATAATAATAATGATGGCATTTATTAAGTGCTTACTATATGCAAAGCACTGTTCTAAGTGCTGGGGAGGTTACAAGGTGATCAGGTTGTCCCACGGTGGGGTTCACAGTCTTCATCCCCATTTTACAGATGAGGGAACTGAGGCACAGAGAAGTTAGGTGACTTGCCCAAAGTCACACAACTGACAAGTGGCTTCACAGACTCTGTCCTCTCCGGGTTCTCCTCTTATCTCTCTGGCCATTCATTCTCAGTCTCTTTTGTGGGCTCCTCCTCCCCCTCCCATCCCCTTACTGTAGGTGTTCCTCAAGGGTCAGTTCTTGGTCCCCTTCTGTTCTCTATATAAACTCACTCCCTTGGTGAACTCATTCGCTCCCACGGCTTCAACTATCATCTCTACACTGATGACACCCAAATCTACGTTTCTGCCCCTGCTCTCTCTCCCTCCCTTCAGGCTCGTGTCTCCTCCTGCCTTCAAGACATCTCCATCTGGATGTCTGCCTGCCATCTAAAACTCAATATGTCCAAGACTGAACTCCTTAGCTTCCCTCCCAAACCCTGCCCTCTCCCTGACTTTCCCATCACTGTTGACGGCACTACCATCCTTACCGTCTCACAAGCCCACAACCTTGGTGTCATCCTCGACTCTGCTCTCTCGTTCACCCCTCACATCCAATCCGTCACCAAAACCTGCCGGTCTCACCTCTGCAACATTGCCAAGATCTGCCCTTTCCTCTCCATCCAAACTGCTATCCTGCTAGTTCAATCTCTCATCCTACCCCGACTGGATTACTGCATCAGCCTCCTCTCTGATATCCCATCCTCCTGTCTCTCCCCACTTCAATTTATACTTCATGCTGTTGCCCAGATCATCTTTGTGCAGAAACGCTTTGCGTATGTTACTCCCCTCCTCAAAAATCTCCAGTGGTTACCAATCAACCTACGCATCAGGCAAAAATTCCTCACTCTCGGCTTCAAGGCTCTCCATCACCTCACCCCCTCCTACCTCACCTCCCTTCTCTCCTTCTACAGCCCAGCCCGCACCCTCTGCTCCTCGGCCACTAACCTCTTCACTGTGCCTCGTTCTCGCCTGTCCCACCATTGACCCCCGGCCCATGTCCTCCCCCTGGCCTGGAATGCCCTCCCTCCAAACATCCACCAAGCTAGCTCTCTTCCTCCCTTCAAAGCCCTAGTGAGAGCTCACCTCCTCCAGGAGGCCTTCCCAGACTGAGTTCCCTCCTTCCTCTCCCCCTCCTCCCACCCCCCTGCCCTACCTCCTTCCCCTCCCCACAGCACCTGTATATATGTTTGTACATATTTATTACTCTATGTATTTATTTTACTTGTACGCATTTATTCTATTTATTTTATTTTGTTAATATGTTTTGTTTTATTGTCTGTCTCTCCCTTCTAGACTATGAGCCCACTGTTGGGTAGGGACTATATGTTGCCAACTTGTACTTCCCAAGCGCTTAGTACAGTGCTCTGCACACAGTAAGTGCTCAATAAATACAATTAAACGAATGAATGAATGACAAGTGCTGGAGCAGGGATTTGAACCCATGACCTCTGACTCCAAAGCCTGTGCTCTTTCCACTGAGCCACGCTGCTTCCATTGTTGGGTAGGGATTGTCTCTATCTGTTGTCGAATTGTACTTTCCAGGTGCTTAGTACAGTTGTCTGCACACAGTAAGTGCTCAATAAATACAATTGAATGAATGAACTTGAGAAATACAGGACAGAGACCCATTCCCTGACCACAAGGAATTTACAATCTGCAATTGCACAACTGAACATCACACATGGAAGACAAGTGTGGATAATGTCATCATTCTGAACCCAAGGGGCTTGCTTGATTGGTTATGATGAGGTTCAATCAATCACTTTTAATTACCAACTGCTTGCAGTATGCGGAGCACTGTAGTAAGAGCTTACTCACGCATTGTGCATACAACAGAGTTGGTAGACATTTCCTGCTAAGTCCTCACTGGACAAGGGATTCTGGTAACAGATCTTTACTCTGGAACTAGCAGAGAAGTTGCATGGCCTATGGAAAAGAGCCCAGGCTTGGGAGCCACAGGACTTGTGTTCTAATTCTGGCCCTGCAGCATAGCTCAGTGGAAAGAGCACAGGCTTTGGAGTCAGAGGTCATGGGTTCAAATCCCTGCTCTGCCAATTGTCAGCTGTGTGACTTTGGGCAAGTCACTTAACTTCTCTGTACCTCAGTTCCCTCATCTGTAAAATGGGGATTAAGACTGTGAGCCCCACGTGGGACAACCTGATCACCCTGTATCCCTCCAGAGCTTAGAATAGTGCTTTGCACATAGTAAGTGCTTAACAAATATTATTATTATTATTATTACTGTATGACCTTGGGGTAAGTTTGTTAATGTCCCTGGGCCTCAGTTACCTCATATGTAAAATGGGGATTAAGACTGTGAGCCCCATGTGGGACAGTGAGAGTGTCCAACCAATTATCTTGTATCTACAGCAGTGCTAAATGCAGGAGTTGGCACAAAGGAATCACTTAAGTGCTACTTAAGAGAAAAAAAAACAAAAAGGACTGGCATGATGCCTTTAGTATTTTCATCACTCACTGGGTATTTTTACATAAAGCAAATATATTTGGTTGGGCGGGGGGGGGGGGGGATTTTCAGTAGGAAGTATTGTTTGTCATGACTGACGATGGTTAAGCACTCTAACTTTAGTGGAGCTTGAGCCACGCTGACAAAACCAACATTACAGAGATGCTCAGAATTAGTCCCACCTCCAACTCTACCTAAGAACTTGACTGTCAGCTCCCTAATCTGATTGGCAGAAGTCCTCAGGGTGAAAATCCAAGGATGTTTTCCTTCATTGGATCAAATTTGAGAATGTATTGCTGTATAGCCATAAATCAGGACCAATATTAGCCATCCTCTATTTAAAGCTAAAGGAACACATAAGTCAAGAACTCCACCCAATATCAAATTCAATGTTTTGTGTAAGCTCCAGCAGTCATGACTGAATCAAACTCAAATTAGAAAAGATCAAAATCAGGATTTAATATTAATCAGCATTTAAGTACTTACTATACATCCCATACTGTTCTAAGCCCTGATTAATAACACAAATGGAAAGATTCCAAATAGAATCTAAAATTATAGGTCTAAAGTCTAATCTAAATCTAAAATCTAGGTCAACAGAATCTAAAGAAGAGGTCTACACAAGAGTATTTAGAGTTTCTGAAGCTCACAGACTTCAGCCAATGGAGCAGTTGCATTATTAGGTTGCATCTCTCATCCTATCCCGACTGGATTACTGCATCAGCCTCCTCTCTGATATCCCAACCTCCTCACTCCTCTCTCCCCACTTCAGTCTATACTTCACACTGCTGCCCGCTTCATCTTTGTGCAGAAACGCTCTGGGCATGTTACTCCCCTCCTCAAAAAATTCCAGTGGCTGCCAGCCAGCGTACGCATCAAGCAAAAACTCCTCACCCTCGGCTTCAAGGCTCTCCATCACCTCACCCCCTCCTACCTCACCTCCCTTCTCTCCTTCTACAGCCCAGCCCATACCCTCTGCTCCTCTGCCGCTAGCCTCCTCACTGTGCCTCGTTCTCACCTGTCCCGCCATCGACCCCGGCCCACATCCTCTCCCTGGCCTGGAATGTCCTCCCTCCACACATCCGCCAAGCTATCTCTCTTCCTCCCTTCAAAGCCCTACTGAGAGCTCACCTCCTCCAGGAGGCCTTCCCAGACTGAGCCCTCTTTTTACTCTCCTCCTCCCCATCCCCCCTGCCCTACCTCCTTCCCCTCCCCACAGCACTTGTATATATGTTTGTATAGATTTATTACTCTATTTTACTTGTACATATTTGCTATCTATTTTGTTGATAATGTTCATCTAGCTTTATTTCTATTTATTCTGATGACTTGACACCTGTCCGTATGTTTTGTTTTGTTGTCTGTCTCCCCCTTCTAGACTATGAGCCCCTTGGGTAGGGACCGCCTCAATATGTTGCAAACTTGTACTTCCCAAGTGCTTAGTACAGTGCTCTGCACACAGTAAGTGCTCAATAAATTGAATGAATTGAATGAATGAATGAATTACTAGGTCAGGCAGTCTTTCCATATGCTGAGAGTTACCCTTTTGAGGACAACTGAAGAACTGGTGTTAGACTGAATAATGATAATAATTGTTATTATTATTATTGTGTTTGTTAAATGCATATCATGTGCCAGGCACTGTACTAAGTTCTGGAGTGGAAACAAGGAAGTGGGGTTGGACACAGTCCCTATCCCCATTTTACAGAAGAGGTAACTCAGGCACAGAGAAGTGAAATGACTTGACCAAAGTCACACAGCAAACAAGCAGTAGAGTTAGGATTAGAACCCATGACCTTCTGACTCCCAGGCCTGTGCTCTATCCACTACATCATGCTGCTTCTCAAGTCACCCGCAGATTATGGTTATCACCAAATTTACCCACACTAATTTTCTTTTTTAACCCCAGATAGAGCTTGGTTAGACAGAAATACATTACCAGGTGGAAATCAATCTAGCTCAATTTCAGGGACAAAAATCAGATGTGCAACCCTGTTCTCAGCTAAACAATGCCATCATGGCCTAGAGAAAAGAGTTTTGGCCTGGAAGTCAGAGAACCTGGGTTCTACTCCTAACTCTGCCAATCACTGTGTAATCCTGGGCAAGTCACCGAACTTCTCTGTGCCTCACTTTCCACACCTGTAAAATGAGGATTTAATACCTTTTCTCCCCCTAGGCTGAGTCACATATGGGACAGGTACTGTGTCCAAACTGATTAACTTCTATATACCCAAGTAATAACAGTAATTGTGGTATTTGTTGAATGCATATGTGCCAGGCACTGTACCTAGTGCTGGGGTAGATATAAGGTAATTAGGTTGGACACAGTCCTTGTCCCACAGAGAGCTCACAGTCTTAACTACCTTTTCCAGATGAAGTAACTGAGGCACAAATAATTACAGTGACTTGCCCAAGGTCAAACAACAGGCAAGTGGCAGAGCCAGGATTAGAATCCAGGTCCTTCTGATTCCCAGGCCAGTGCTCTATCTACTAAACCACACTGCTTCTGTACTTGGTATTTAGAACAGTGCTTGACACATAGCAAACACTTAAATGCCATAATTATTATTATTGTTACCAAGACACAATGAAAAACTTCCCCAGCTCAGCCCCCAATAGCTCTCAGCTCTATCTACAGTGGGGTAGAACTATTCACTCTATTCACTCAAGGCTAATGATGTCCCAGTATGGTCCAAGCAACTCTTGGAAAGGGAGTCTGGCCTGAGTCAGCTTCTGACCTGGGAAATACTTAGGTTTTTTCCTTCTCCTACTCCTGTCCTTTTACTCAGAAGTGCCAAATTTTCATGTGGAGCTTGGGAGTGAAAAGAGGTCAAGGAGCTGAGTATTGGATGGGGACAATTTTCAGAGAGCTAACAGTCCAGAAAAAGCACAATTTGGGGTCTTAGCCATGTTGGAAATACTCAGTTCTTCTCAGATACATGAGGTGAGCAAGTTTGCTCCTTGGGGGCAGGGAATGTATCTGTTTATTGTTGTATTGTACTTTCCCAAGCTCTTAGTACAGTGCTCTGCACACAGTAAGCATTCAATAAATATGATCTGAATGAATGAAAATTCAGGAATCTAGCTTGAAAAAGCTGTGGAGGTAATCACTCCCATTGCCCCAGTAGAATAGGCACCTGTGTTCTTTACCCACTGCTTCAGAGATGTTCCTAGAGTCCAGGTAGGCTGCAAACAGAATTTGCGGTGAAAAGGATAGGAAAAAGATAATCCAGCATCTTTGGAAGGCAGCTGTAATAATAATAGTGGTAATTTATTACTTGCTTACTATGTGCTAGGCACTGATCTAAGCACTGGGGAAGCCACATTGCTAATCAGGTAGAACACAATGCCCCACATAGAGCTCACAATCTTAATCCCCATTTTACAGATGAGGTAATTGAGGCAGAGAAGGGAAGTGACTCTGCCCAGGATCACACAGCAGAAAGTGGCATTGACAGGATTAGAACTCAGGTCCTTCCAACTCCCAGGGCCTTTCTCTATCTATGAGGCCACACTGCTTCTCTATCAACTGGACTGACCCAATCAGCAGTCATGTACACAGAAGTAATCTTGCCAAATCTCCATCAGGTCATCGTAGCATGATTTTATGAGGAAAACCATGCTGAATTGTGATGAGAGTCTTGTTAGAAAGCCTGCTTTGTTACCTTGAACATGAGTGTTGGCATTTGCACTATTGAGTCACGATGAGATTTTTGTTGTTGTTTTTTTTGAACTGCTGTTGAGAATGGCCTACTAGAAAGAGTACAGAAGGCTTGGGTTCTATTCCTAACTTCCCCACTCACCTGCTGGATGACCTGAGGCAAGGCATTTGCTTCATCTCAGTTTCTTCACCTGTAAAGTGGTAAATATCTGTTCTCCCTCCCCCTTAGACTGTAAACCCCATGTGGGATAGGGATTCTGATGTGATTCTATTTAGCCCAGCACTTAATGCGGTGTTTGGCACATAATGCACTTTATTAATAATAATCATAGAGGTATCTGAAGCAGAAGCAGTGTGGCTCAGTGGAAAGAGCCTGGGCTTTGGAGTCAGAGGTCATGGGTTTAAATCCTGGCTCTGCCACTTGTCAGCTGTGTGACCTTGGGCAAATCACTTAACTTCTCTGGGCCTCAGTTACCTCATCTGCAAAATGGGGATTAAGACTGTGAGCCCCTATGGGACAACCTGATCACCTTGTAACCTCCCCAGTGCTTAGAACAGTGCTTTGCACATAGTAAAAGCTTAATAAATGCCATCATAAAAATACATCTGTTAAGCACATACTACATGCCAAGCACTGTTCTAAGTACTGGGGGAGACGCAAGGTTATCAGGTTGTCCCACGTGGGGCTCAGTCAATCCCTATTTTACAGATGAGGTAACAGGCACAGAGAAGTTAAGTGACTTGCCCAAAGTCACACAGCTGACAAGTGGTGGAGTCCATGACCTCTGACTCCCAAGCCTGTGCTCTTTCCACTTAGCCATGCTGTATAAACCAGTCAGTAATTGAGTATGGAATGAGGTTTTTGTTTTAAAATTGCCTTCAGATAAGATGAGCCTGCTAAAAAGCTAGTATTACTCTGTGCTAATGAAGTATTTTAAGTGCTAATGAAGTATTGCAAGTTGTTTCACCTGCTTCCAATGTACCATTTTTATTTTAAACTTGGGCTTTCCCCAATTTGGAAGCTGCTGTTTATAATTTGGACTAGGGCACCAGAGCTAGAATACATTTATTATACTTTTATTTCAGTTTGCAATAGTTAATGTATGTATTTAATTAAGAGGTGGGGAGAAAGAAAGATATAATGGGCTTGGATCTTAGTTAAATCCGGAACTCCTTGATCAGATCATGTCTGAAGGGCCTCTATTTCTTTACACTATTTGGGTTTTAAAAACAAAATACGAAAACACACAGAAAAACCACAGAGAGCTATCAAATTGTCTAGGGTGGGCCTCAATGTCAAACCCCAACATTGCTTCTGGGCTCACTGCAGTCACATGCAAATCTCAGTCAGGAGGTCAGAAAAGGAATGTGCCCGAGAGTAACCTCTTTCGTGCAGTTGTATTGTTAAACATTTTTCTCTCTATTCAGTTCACAATCAGTAGCTTTATCAGAGCTTCCAGTGAAGACCCAAAATTGGGGAGTTAAACTCAGCGAAGCTGTTTACTCTTTTTAAGTTATCTGAGCTTGATCAGTCCTTTTTGAAATACCAAACTGGATCCTTAATCGTACCTCTGGAATAACCTACTCATTTAAGAACATTACATGAACCTATAAGAGCAGCTCAGGTCTTGCTATCTGTCTTCCAGGGATTTGCAGCCCCTCTTTTCATCTTTCACCCTTCGCTAGCCCATGTTGAAATTTCCATAAAAGTGAGGGGGAAAAAATTCCTGAAAAGATAGATGCACCACTACATTAAAGCCCAAGGGATATGGAAAATATATTGAGGACAGACACAACCACAGATCTTGCCCTCTGAATAATCTAAGGGTTCAAGTTCAGAGCACTGAACAGAGAAGGAGCACAGACTAATGGAAGAGCATGAGCCTAGAAGTCAGAGGGCCTGGGTTCTAATTCTGACTCCACTGTTTGTCTGCTGTCTGACCTTGGGCAAGTCACTTAAATTCTGTGACTCAGTTTCTTTAAATGTAAAATAGGGATAAGATACCTGTTCTCCATCCTACTGAGACTCCGAGCCCCAAGTGGGACAGGGATTGTGTCCAACCTGATTAGCTTGTACTTAGTACTCTGCCTTACTCAGAGTAAATGCTTAACAAATACCATAAAAAGGCATTTGAATCAATGAGGATGTGGAAAATCTTATTTAACTTAAAAGTTACCATCTATTTCTGTATCAGTTTGCTCCACACTCTTCTATTCTGGGATATCTTCCCATCAAACAGACCATCAACTCCATATTCACTTACTGCCCAGGTGTTGTGGCTCACTCATAGTGATAACATTATATATATATATATATATATATATATATATATATATATGTGTGTGTGTGTGTGTATATATATGTATATATGTTTGCACATATTCATTACTCTATTTTACTTGTACATATCTATTCTATTTATTTTATTTTGTTAATATGTTTGGTTTTGTTCTCTGTCTCCCCCTTCTAGACTGTGAGCCCACTGTTGGGTAGGGACTGTCTCTATATGTTGCCAACTTGTACTTCCCAAGCGCTTAGTACAGTGCTCTGCACACAGTAAGCGCTCAATAAATACGATTGATTGATTGATAATAACAACAACTGTGGTATTTGTTAAGCGGTTACTGTGTGCATGTGCCAGGCATTCTAAGCACTGGGATAGATGCATGCTAATCAGTTTGGATACAGTCCATGTCCAACATGAGGCTCACAGTCTTAATTGCAATTTTACAGATTAATTGAAGTCCAGAGAAGGAAAGGGACTTGCCCATGGTCACGCAGCAGAAAGTGGCAGAGATGGGATTAGAATTTAGGTCCTTCTGACTTGTGTGCCATCCACTAATCCATGCTGCTTCTTATTTCAACATAACAGCTGGGCTGCTCAACTATGTATCTTGATTTCAGCTTAAAAGTAATAGAAAATAAGTGGACAATACTTGATTCCAGGTCTTCAAGACAGTACTGACTTTGTTTTACAAACATGTTCTGTTTGGAAGAAATATATATGCCTAAAATTTAAAAAAATATTAAAGGTGTGCATTTCTAGAATTTGGGTCATTGCTATTTCAAAATTCTTAATTGATGCAGCAGCCAAAGTTCCTGCAATGTCTATTGGGGCTGGGGCTATTGAGTTCTTCAGATCTTCGGTAATTAATAGGTCATGGAATAATTTGCCTTTAAGGTATCTCAACAAGTGGTTATTTCTTTTCTTGAATTTTGAGCAAACCAATCACTGTCTTTAGTATTGAATGCTTACTGTGTGCAGAGCACTGTACTACGCACTTGTAAAGGTATAATATAAACAGAATTTGTGGAATGTTTCTAACCCACAAGCTAGTTTACAGTCTGGAGGGAGAGACAGGCATTAATATAGATTGCAGATATGTACGTAACTGCTATGGGGCTGAGGGTGGGATGAATACAGAATTCAAATCTAAGTGCAAAGGCAATTCAGAAGGAGTAGCGGAAGAGGAAATGAGGGTTTACTCTAGGAAGGCCTCGGAGATGTGTGTTTAATAAGGCATTGAGGGTGGGGAATAATAATAATAATGTTGGTATTTGTTAAGTGCTTACTATGTATGAAGCATTGTTCTAAGTACTGGGGAGGGATACAAGGTGATCAGGTTGTCCTATGTGAGGCTCACAGTCTGCATCCCCATTTTACAGATGAGGGAACTGAGGCACAGAGAAGTTAAGTGACTTGCCCAAAGTCACACAGCTGACAAGTGGCAGAGCTGGGATTAGAACCCATGATCTCTGACTCCCAAGCCCAGGCTCTTTCCACTGAGCCACGCTGCAGTGATCTTCCGACGAATATGAAGAGGGAGGACATTCCAGGCCAGAAGCAAGATGTGGGCAAGGGGTCAGTGGCCAAGATAGACAAGATCAAGGTAGTGAGTAGGTTGGCATTTGAGGAATAATCTGTGCAGGATAAGTTGTAGCAGGAAGTCAGGGAGGTACGGTTAGAAGGGACAAGGTTTTTTGAATGCTTTAAAGCCTATGGGAAGGAGTTTGATGTGGAGGTAGATGAGCAACCACTGGAGGTTCTTGGGGAGTGGGGAAATATGATCTGAACGGTTTTGTAGAAAAATGATCCGGGCAGCAGAGTGAAGTATGGACTGAAGTGGGGAAAGAACAGGAGGCAGGGAGGTCAGCAAAGAGGCCGATGCAATAATCAAAGTGGGAGATGGTAAATGCTTGGATTAACATGATAACAATCTGGATGGAAAAGAAAGGGTGGATTGTAGCAATGTTGTGAAGGCCTAACCGACTGGATTTGGTGACAGAATGAATATGTGCTTTGAATGAGAGAGATGAGTCAAAGATAACAGCACGGTTATGGGCTTGTGAGACAAAAGAGGATGGTGGTACTATCTATTGTGATGGGAAAGTCAGGGGAAGGAGCAGAGGTTGGGTGGGAATATGAGGAGTTCTGTTTTGGACATGTTAAATTTGAGGTATCAGTGGGACATCCAAGTAGAAATGTTTTAAAAACAGAAGGAAATACAAGACTGCAGATAAGGAGAGAGAGCAAAAGAAACTTTTCTGAAATTTCAATCAGTGCTTATGGTGCTTCATTGGAAAATGTATTCTTTCCTTTTTACCTTCGCAAGTTTCCCCAAAGGAAGTTTTGAAAGGCATAGTGCTATGAGATACCTAAGAGTCAAACATTGGCAGATTAATCCCTAACTGCTGATAATCCAATCACAAAACCTCATCTTTAATCCTAATCAATCACCCATTCCTAATCATTTCCCTAATTCTACCCCAACCTTACATTACACCTAACTCTAATCCTAAATTTAGCTCTAACCCACTTATCATAAGTCAGTGGTATTTCCTGAGTGCTTACTGTGTACAGAGCCCTGTATCAACAGCTTGGCAAAGTATAACAGAGGTGATAGACATGATCTCTGCCCACAAAAACCTTACAGCCCATACTCTAAACCTAACTATTCTAAATGAAATTCAATGGGCTAATGTTTTAAAATAGCAGTGATTGAAATTGCTCAATGATCAGGTTTAAGATGTTTCCTTGAACATAGAGATAATGGCAGGGGACCAAAAAACTGTCACTTGATCAGTGTTTCCTATCTTCATGGCATCATTGAGCCCACCTCACCAAACATCGTTCGAGGGCAGCATGATGTAGTCAATAGAGCATAGGCCTGGAAGTCAGAGCATCATGGGTTCTAATACCAGTTCTGCCGCTTGTCTGCTGTGTGACCTTGAGCAAGTCGCTTCACTTCTCTATGCTTCCATTCCCTCATCTATAAAATTAGGACTGAGACTGTGAGCACCAGGTGGGACAGGGACTGTGTCCATCCCAATTTGCTTGTATCCATCCCAGTGTTTAATACAGTGCCTGGCACATAGAAAGCACTCAACAAATACCACAATAATTAAGAGAAGAAAATCTGTCATGTGGGCAGTTTGCAGCCAGAATTGAGTATAAGTTCTGCCAAAGTCCTTGAAAACTTACTTTCTCAGATCACCAGAAAGTACGGTAATTGAGTAGATTTATTAGAAGGAACAGCCCATTCAAACTTCCAAGGTGCTGAATTTAAAGTCAGAGAGCTCAGCGAGGTTATTGGTTCACTTGCAGGAAAAGAGAAAGATACAAGTCTATGTTGAGCTTGCCCTCCTCACTGGCTCTCAAGAACCCAGCAACTGGCCATGATGATGATGATGAAATGGCCCCTCCAGAAATTAATACAGTTGCCTCTTCCCCTCACACAAAATAAGTTCAATAAGAGCAAACATTTTTTTGATTTTGTTGTACATGCATCCTGATCTCTGGGTGGTACTTCATTCATCAATCAGTAATATTTCCTGTGAACTTAGTGCTCCCCCAACACCTCAAATTTAACATACCTCTACCAATTGTATTATACTTGCCCAAGTGCTTAGTACAATACTCATAGTAAGCACTTCATAAATACCATTTGTTGATTCAGCTGAAAATCTGTTGGGGAAAAAAGTACCAGTGACATACAACACCAAAACCAGTCTGTGCCCTAATCAATGCAAGGTAGCATTTTCCAAGATGAGTTTTCCCAGAGACTTTTGCTTTGAGAGCCACACTTCTTACTTACTCTATTCTTCACCTTCCCTTATTCCCCCTCCCCCTACTTTGCCTGCAGAGAAAAAGGAAATGCAGTAGAGTGTTGTTGGCTTGAGCTCCACCTCTCAAAGCAGTCACCTCACAACAGAGGATTAGAGATTGCTGTGATTGCACTCCCCAGCCAAGAATATCTATGGCAGCAGCCAAGATGCCCCCTCCTTTTATCCAAGGACTACCCTAACTTCTTCACAAATCCCATATCAAATAAACACTTAGATTATACTGGGACCTGTTTCTTGATTTTTCTATGCCTAGAGTTAAACAATAGACCCAGGACATTTTGCAACTCACAATTACAAACAGAAGGCACTGTTTGTTGCAGATTCTCACTCACCACCAACACTTATTGTGTAAAAGAAAGATTCCAGAGGAAGTGGTGTCCAGCTTGCCTAGCCCCAAGCAATAGTGCCCTCAAGTCACCCCTCACTGCCTCCCACATTCCTCCTGCTTGTATTAAGACATGGAAGTTGTTGAACAGAGAAGGACATTGACAGAGAAAGCACAACCCTCCCTTTCCTTGACTCCATTTCTCACTTATCTTTTTGTACTCTCTGTAACAACACAGGTCAGTCTCAACCCTCGTGCCAGGGGTTGCAGCACAGAAACAGGTAGTCTCTACCCTCCCGGTAATGATAACCCCCACTCTAGATTTCAGTAGGTACCCAAGTGTCCCAGATTTGATCTTTTTCTTCCAGGCACAGAGCACAATAAGAAATGAGATCTTTATGGAGAAGTTTCCAAACCAGTGGTGGCCCACTGTTTAAAGGACCCACCAAGTTCCATGGCCCAGCCTTACACTCGGACAGAGGTTGTACTGAATGCTTTCCCAGGGAGGGGGCAAGCAGGCCTGAGTTTCCAGAGCACCTGCAGTTTAGTTGCAATAACATCCTCTGCTATGTGTATGATAAAATCACTCAGGGTGCTCCAACCTCAGCGGTCTACTTAACTACACATCTAAAATGGTGGCAGAGGCTGTCCCCAAGCCCTGCGGGAAGGGATTGTCATATTGTACTCCTCCAAGTACTTAGTACAGTACTCTTCAATAATAATAATTCATTCATTCAATCATATTTATTGAGTGCTTACTGTGTGCAGAGCATTGTACTAAGCACTTGGGAAGTACAAGTTGGCAACATATTGAGATGGTCCCTACTCAACAACGGGCTTACAGTCTAGAATAATGGTATCTGTCAAGCATTTACTATGTATCAAACATATTTCTAAGCCCCAGGGTAGATACAAGTTAATTAGGTTGGACAGAGTCCTTGTCCCAGATGGGGCTCACAGTTTTACTCTCTATTTTACAGATGAGGGAACTGAGGCACAGAGAAATTAAGTGACTTGCCTAAGTCACACGGCAAAGCAGTGGCAGAACTAGAATTTGAACCCAAATCTTAATTCTAAGGTCCATGATCTATCCACTAGACCACGCTGCTTTCTTCACACAGTAAGCACTCAATGAATACGATTGATTCCAAATCACCTCATCTCTCTCTGGCCCCTACTACACCTTCAGATATAGGGACTTAGTGAGAATCCCTTAGTCTCCAAATCTAATTCCCTCTCCACTTTCCTATTCATCCATGAATAATTTCTCAATGGCCCTAGTAACATGGACAGACAAGCACCTTTAACATACCCTGTGTAGAAAAATCAATATGGTGTAGGTAAGCCCCTGGCACCATTTCAGACTCTTCTCTTAGCACCAGAAAGTGTGGAGTGGTGGGTTAGGGATGGGTCGCTTCAGGAAAAAAAGCCAGTGGCAACTGGAGGACCTGTGGAACATCAAAGAGTAAGCAATTGTATCCTGAGTCCATGAATAATAATAATAATGATGGTATTTGTTAAGTGCTTACTATGTGCAAAGCACTGTTCTAAGCGCTGGAGAGGTTACAAGGTGATCAGGTTGTCCTATGGGGGTCTCACAGTTTTAATCCCCATTTTACAGAAGAGGTAACTGAGGCACAGAGAAGTTAAGTGACTTGTCCAAAGTCATACAGGTGACATTTGGCAGAGCCGGCATTTGAATCCATGACCTCTAACTCCAAAGCCCATGCTCTTTCCACTGAGCCACGATGCTTCCTTACAACTAAGGACCACTTTGTATTAATTGATTCAATCGTATTTATAGAGCACTTACTGTGTTCAGGGCATTGTACTAAGTGCTTGGAAAGGACAATTCAGCAACAGAGACAATCCCTGTCCACAAGGGCTCACAGTCTAGAAGGGGGTAGTCAGACATCAAAACAAGTAAACAGGCATCAGTAGCATCAAAACTGGAATTATAGATATACACATCATTAATAAAATAATTATAATTATATGTACATAAATACACAAGTGACGGGGGCAGGGGAGCAGAGGAAAGGGGGGCTTAGAATGGGAAAGCCTCCTGGAGGAGGTGAGGTTTCAGTAGGTCTTTGAAGGGGGAAGTATGCTAGTTGCATATCATGTAGAGGGTAGAGCACATTGAATGTGTTTTAAAAAATACTAAACCAATACAGTGGCTCTGCCACTTGTCTGGTTGTGTGACCTTAGTCAAGTCACTTAACTTCCCTGTGCTTCAGTTCCCTCATCTTTAAAATGGGGATTAAGACTGCGAGCCCCATGTGGGACAAGGACTCTGTCCAATCTGATTAACTTTTATCTATCCCTGCACTTACAGAGCTCGACACATAGTAACTGCTTAACAAATGCCAAAGATAATTCTTTTGGCTACATATTATTTTTGGATGATCAAAAAATTGTTGATTTCAAACCACAGGCAGACATATCCAAAGTCACTCACCCCACTTCTCCAAGCCCCCGGCTATCAACGCTCTCTGCTACTCTCCCATCCTTCCCAGCAGTATCCTCAGAGGAGATCTCCTCCCTCCTCTCAAGTGCTACTCTGGCCACCTGTGCTTCTGACCCCATTCCCTCTCATCTCATGAAATCTCTTGCTCCGTCCCTTATCCCCTCCTTACTCACTCTCACTAACTGCTCACTCTCCACTGGTTCCTTCCCCTCTGCCTTCAAACATGCCCATGTCTCTCCCATCCTGAAAAAAACCCTCTCTTGACCCCACCTCACTTTCTAGTTATCGCCCCATCTCCCTCCTACCATTCCTTTCCAAACTCCTTGAACGAGTCGTCTACTCGCGCTGCCTCGAATTCCTCAACAACAACTCTCTCCTCGACCCCCTCCAATCTGGCTTCCATCCCCTACATTCCATGGAAACTGCCCTCTCAAAGGTCACCAATGACCTCCTGCTTGCCAAATCCAACGGCTCATACTCTATCCTAATCCTCCTCGACCTCTCAGCTGCCTTCGACACTGTGGACCACCCCATTCTCCTCAACACGCTATCCAACCTTGGCTTCACAGACTCTGTCCTCTCCTGGTTCTCCTCTTATCTCTCCGGTTGTTCATTCTCAGTCTCTTTTGCAGGCTCCTCCTCCCCCTCCCATCCCCTTACTGTAGGGGTTCCTCGAGGTTCAGTTCTTGGTCCCCTTCTGTTCTCGATTTACACTCACTCCCTTGGTGACCTCATTCACTCCCACAGCTTCAACTATTATCTCTACACTGATGATACCCAAATCTACATCTCTGCTCCTGCTCTCTCTCCCCTCCCTCCAGGCTCGCATCTCCTCCTGCCTTCAGGACATCTCCATCTGGATGTCTGCCTGCCACCTAAAACTCAACATGTTCAAGACTGAACTCCTTGTTTTCCCTCCCAAACCCTGCCCTCTCCCTGACTTTCCCATCACTGTTGACGGCACTACTATCCTTCCCGTCTCACAAGCCCGCAACCTTGGTGTCATCCGACTCCGCTCTCTCGTTCACCCCTCACATCCAAGCCATCACCAAAACCTGCCGGTCTCACCTCTGCATCATTGCCAAGACCTGCCCTTTCCTCTCCATCCAAACTGCTACCCTGCTCATTCAAGCTCTCATCCTATCCCATCTGGATTACTATATCAGCCTCCTCTCTGATCTCCCATCCTCCTGTCTCTCCCCACTTCAATCCATACTTCACTCTGCTGCCCAGATCGTCTTTGGGCAGAAATGCTCTGGGCATGTTACTCCCCTCCTCAAAAATCTCCAGTGGCTACCAATCAACCTATGCATCAGGCAAAAACTCCTCACCCTCGGCTTCAAGGCTCTCCATCACCTCGCCCCCTCCTACCTCACCTCCCTTCTCTCCTTCTACAGCCCAGCCCACACCCTCCGCTCCTCTGGTGCTAATCTCCTCACCGTGCCTCGTTCTCGCCTGTCCCGCCATCGACCACCGGCCCACATCATCCCCCTGGCCTGGAATGCCCTCCCTCCCCACATCTGCCAAGCTAGCTCTCTTCCTCCCTTCAAGGCCCTACTGTGAGCTTACCTCCTCCAGGAGGCCTTCCCATACTGAGCCCCCTCCTTCCTCTCCCCCTCCTCCCCCCTCCATTCCTCCGGCCTTACCTCCTTCCCTTCCCCACAGCACTTTTATATATGTATATATGTTTGTATGTATTTATTCCTCTATTTTACTTGTACATATTTATTCTACTTATTTTATTTTGTTAATATTGTTTCGTTCTCTGTCTCCCCCTTCTAGACTATGAGCCCACTGTTGGGTAGGGACCGTCTCTATATGTTGCCAATTTGTACTTCCCAAGCGCTTAGTACAGTGCTCTGCACACAGTAAGTGCTCAATAAATACGATTGAATGAATGAACGAACATATCCATGATTAGGAAGGATACCTTTTCTGGACAATATAGTCTCTATTGTAATGCATTATACAGTATCCCTTTGAGGGAGCTTCTGGAAAACCCTTCAGATTACCTCCAGGTTTGAGAAGCAGTGTGGCCTAATGGCATGAGCTTGGGCCTGGAAGTAATGGAACCTGTGTTCTAATCCCAGTTCTGTTACTTGCCTGCTGTATGACCTTGGGCAAGTCACTTAATTTCTCTGTGCCTCAGTTTCCTCACCCGTAAAATGAGGATCAAATACCCGCTCTTCCTCCTATCTAGTTCATGAGCCCCATGTGGGACAGGGACTGTGTTCAACCTGATTAACTTGTATCTACCTCAGCACTTAAAATATTAAATACCACAATTATTATTTCATTTTTTCATTCATTATGCATGGATTTTATTTTTTTTTTCAAACTAGCAGGCATTATCAATATTGATTCATGTCTACCAGTTCAATTTCTTTGGGCTATTTTGGGTCTGATATGGAAATTAAATGAGGTTGGCCAAACTTGCAAGTTGTTCAACAATTTTGGATTTGTTTCAGAGTAAATATTAACATTTGCCTTTTCTAACCAACACCTTGCCCTGAAATTTACTTGAAACTTTATCTAATGAAACAAATTCTTAAAGCAAATGCATTTCAACTTTTGCCAAGCACGAAAATATTAAGTTTGCACTGGCAAATTCATATTCTAAGCAGGATTCTAAATATTCCTAGAAAGCCACTAAATGAAATGCAAAGCATGTAGGTACACCCAGCTGGGCAATCATAGCCATCTTGTGGCTTGCAGGCAGTGCTAGTTTTCCTCGAAAACTTATTACAGGATCATCAATGTCCTAGTTCCAGCCTGGCTCAGAGACCAAATGGTGGAAGAGGGAAAATATTCCTTACTAATGTTGATCTCACAGACCAACCTGGGAAGCTCTGCACTGCTGTTTGCTGGTCATTAGAAAAGCCTTCTCCCTTCATTTTTCTTATGTGTTAGCTCTAAGTTAGAATGGTTTAATAGCTAGAGCATGGGCCGGGGAGTCAGAAGGACGCGTGTTCTAATCCCTGCTCTGCCTTGTGTCTGCTGTGTGACCTTAGGCAAATTTCAACTTCTCTGTGCCTCAGGAACCTCACCTGTTAAGTGGGGGGAATTAAGAGTGTGAGCCCCATGTGGGACAGAGATTGTGTCCAACCTGATTAACTTCTATCTACTCCAGTGTTTAGAGTAGTGCTCAGCACATAGTAAGCAAAGTAGTATAAATAATAATAATTATTATTGTGAGAGTGTTTTCTTGAGCAGCTATTATGTATTCTCACCTTCCCCAAGCTCAGGCAGAGGAACTCAATTTCCCTGTAGTCCATAAAAAGAAAAAAAAATAAGAACAGAAAAGAGAAAGGAAAATAAAAAAGGCCCCTACCATGGGTAGGGAGATATCTGGGAGAGAGGAAGTCCCGGCTTTTGGAAAGGAACAGAGTCAGCTACGGACAACCTCCCACTTTTGCCAAGATATTTTGCATACATATCAAATGGTAATGTAAAAGCTCAGATTCACTCAGGCCCTTTGTTTGGAGACCCCTGGAATAAGGGAGTTAGGACAAAATCCTCCCTTGGCTGGAAAGGCAGGGGAAGGCAAGGGTAGGTATAAAGTGGAAAGAGGGGTTCTTGTAGACATTTCATTCAAGCATATTTACTGGGCAATTACTGTATACAGAGCATTCTACCAAGTGTTTGGGAGAATACAATAACAATAAACAGACATCCCCTGCCCGCAGCAAGTTTACAGTCTACAGAGGACTCAGCATCTTTTGACTCAACTCTTTACAGATCGATTAACATGACCAAGCCATTGCTCAGAAGAAATTTGCTGTTCTTTGGATCTGGGCCAGCTTTCTACAACTTGGCCCCCACCCCTGACCTTTAGCCTTTCACAGCTGCACAGGATGAAGGAACACTGGAGTAAACACCACTGCCGCCTCCTCCTTCTGTTGAGAAACAGTGTGGCTTAGTGGATAGAGCACAGGCCTAGGAGTCAGAAGACCTGGGTTACAAATCCAGCTCTACCACATTGTCTGCTGTGTGATCTTGGGCAAGTCACTTAATTTTTCTGGGCCTCAGTTACCTCATCTGTAAAATGGGGATTAAGAGTGTGAGCCCTTGGGGGACGGGGACTGTGTCCAACCTGATTGACTTGTATCTAGCACTTAGAAGAGTGCTTGGCTTGTAGTATGCTGCACTTAAGTCTGAGTCCATTGTTGGGTAGGGACTGTCTCGAATATGTTGCTGAATTGCCAGCTGTGTGACTTTGAGCAAGTCACTTCACTTCTCTGGGCCTCAGTTCCCTCATCTGTAAAATGGGGATTAAAAACTGTGAGCCCCCCGTGGGACAGCCTGATCACCTTGTGACCTCCCCAGCGCTTAGAACAGTGCTTTGCACATAGTAAGTGCTTAAGAAATACCATCATTATTATTACTTCCCAAGCACTTAGTACAGTGCTCTGCACACAGTAAGCACTCAATAAATACAATTGAATGAAGTATCATAATTAGTATCCCCCCCACTCCACTGCTGCCACAAGAGGGAGGCAGCAGCACAGGTTTTATTCAGAAGGGGGCCTGGAGGATGGAGAATATGATAGAGTTCCAGTAAGGTGGCACCCATCCTTGGTCACTACTGCCTCCCCCAGTGGAGCAGGAGTTCCTCTGGGCAGGAATGTATCTACCAACTAGTTCAGTTATAATGTACTCTCCCAAGCACTTACTCTATTCAGAGCACTGTAGTAAGCACTCAAATAGAATAAATGAGAAGCATCATGGGTTAGTGGACTTGGGAGTCAGAGGATGTGGGTTCTAATCCAGAATCTGCCACTTGTCTGCTCTGTGACCTTGGGTAAACCACTTAACTTCTCTGTGCCTCAGTTACGTCAACTGTAAAATGGGGATTAAGACTGGGCCCCATGTGGAACAACCTGATTACCCGTATCTATCCCAGTGCTTAGAACAGTGCTTGGCACATAATAATAATAATAGTATTTGTTAAGCGCTTACTGTGTGCCAAGCATTGTTCTAAGCACTGAGGGGGATACAAGGTAATTAGGTTGTCCCACGTGGGGCTCACAGTCTTAATCCCCATTTTACAGATGAGGTAACTGAGGCACAGAGAAGTTAAGTGACTTGCCCAAAGTCATATCTGACAAGTGGCGGAGCCAGGATTAGAATCCATGACCCCTGACTCCAAAGCCCAGGCTCTTTCCACTGAGCCACATAAGCGCTAAACAAATACCATAATTATTACTTATAAATACCATTGATTGATCCACTGAAGAACTTTGGAGAGAGCAAGAGAGTTAGAGAGGTGTCACATTTTTGAGGATGAGTGATTGGGAATTTGATCCCCTAGGGGAAAGAATCCCGAGTGACTCAGACATAGGCAGCAGCATAGCCTGGTGGAAAGGTCAAAGGCTTAGGAGTCAGAAAGACCTGGGTTCTAATCCCTTCTCTGCTGTGATCTAGAGCAAGCCACTTCTCTGTGCCACATCTACAAAATAGGGATTCAATTCCTGCTCTCCCTCCTATTTAGACTGTGAACTCCATGTGGGACAGGGACTGTGTCCTATTTACCTGTATTGTATCTATCCTACCACTTACAGTGCTCTGTCCAAAATGCTTAAATACCAAAATTATTATTAGGCATAAAAGCATTTGAGAAACTACCCTGTCTCTCCATAAGGCCATGCTACAAAAGCAAACAGTCATCATCAAGCTGGGACTGGACCTAAGAAGTCTGGTTGGGGCTAATCATTTTGCTTCCAGAGCCCACTCCCCAGCATCACTGGACAGTGGAGCAGAAACAGGAGGGAACCTACCAACAGTTTCCCCTAAATGCCTGAAGGCAAGCACCTTTTGAAGGATGGAAGTGTTTGGCAAGATTGGACTCCAGATATCTGGCCCAACTAGTGGCCTCTTGTAAACCCTCCTCCACCTACACCAAAGGAAAGATTTCACTCTATTCACAGAGAAGCAGCCAGTTTCTGCAATCCAGCAGCCTGGGGGATAGTTGCGGCAATCTGATGAGGCAACCAAATCCATCTCATTTTACGAGGACATTCACAAGTTCCAGGCAACATCCCAGCAAAGGGGAGAGAGGTGGATCAATTGCTTCAACATTCATCATTAAAAAAAAAAGTCCCTTCCCCCAGATTTGTTGGATTAAAATGCTGATTCCCAAAGTGGTTCTTTATTGCCAAGCAGTTATGTGGAACTAGATCTGCACCAGGCCGGCAGGGAATCGGCAGGGAATAAGGCCTCCAGGCAGTAGATCTGCCCTTTGGCTCTTTAGCTCTTTGAGAGTAAATGCACCATGGCAGCAGAGGAGAAATGGGCTAAGCAAAAAGAGACTTTAAGTTTAAAGAAGCAGCATGGCTCAGTGGAAAGAGCATGGGCTTTGGAGTCTGAGGTTATGGGTTCAAATCCCAGCTCCACCAATTGTCAGCTGTGTGTCTTTGGGCAAGTCACTTCACTTCTCTGCCTCACTTACCTCATCTGTAAAATGGGGATTAAGACTGTGAGCCCCCCGTGGGACAACCTGATCACCTTGTAACCTCCCCTGCACTTAGAACAGTGCTTTGTACATAGTAAGCACTTCATATAATAAATGCCATAAAAAAACCAATCAGTACTAATATTCCCATGTGGTCCACTGTAGTCCACTCTGAGTCTCATGCCTCAATTATAATAAAAATTAAGGAACTTATTCAATGAAGGCACCAAGTTCTGTGCTGAGGGCCTGGTGGATATAGGTGATCACAACACACCTTGCAACCAACCAGAAGGGTTGAAACTGAGGCTTGTCCAGCATTTTCAACCAGGTAATCCATTATCACAGTTGGAATTAGAATCTAATTAAGCTTCACCTCATTTCCCCCTATGAAAATAGTCTATAACCCAAAATGAAAGAAACACTTTTTACCCATTAGATCAATGCTACATTACTAATTCTATAAGTCACCAAGTGTTTAGGAGCTAGGGGAGGTTCTCATATCTCATTCCAGATATTTACACCAAACTATCACAGAAAGGGATCCACCAAAATTTGTTCTCATTGCCCTCAACTCATGTTTAATACAAGCAAATGTGGTTTTCTATTGTCTGTTTAGGAAATAGAGTGGAAAACTCTCAAATCCAGAGTTTGACTAGTCAGAAAACTCAATCAAGATTTTCCTGAGATGTCTGTGCTTTCCAGTCTGGACTGCATACTGTAGTTCAGTACATGCGCAAAAGGCAAGAAAATAGATCCTATCAGTGCTAAGTGACATCGTAGCATAATTTGGACCACAAGGCAGAGTGTGATAATACCGTGCTGCAAAGCTCAGAAATGCCATATAGAACCTCAGTACAAACAGCTCTTCTTCAATTAAATATAGGATACAACTAAGCAACAATCCTTTAAATATCTAAAGTTCAGTAAAAACCTCAGTTATCCACAATATTAATATACCATGACTAGGTCTGCAGCCTTATGCAATCTGGATATTTCACTCCAATCATTTCATCTGCCCACCTTCCTCATCATCCCTATTTATTGATCATCCATTGAATACACAGGTCTTGGGACTCAACATTTCAATTTTTTGCACTGACCATTCTTGTAGTATGTCAGTCTGGCTTCTAAGGATATATCTCTGCATACCTCTTGTCAATCCCCAGAATGTTTCTGGTCAAATTGAGGAGATTTCTTGAAAGCCTCAAATATACTTTACCCATTTCTTTTAGCTGTTTGTATACTTTTCTGAACGGACACATCCTGCCTCTTGAGAATTGCCTCTTCTGTGAACTCTTCTGAGTTTGGGCTTCCAAGTTATCATGGATCTTATAACCCAACTTTATTTCTTAGAGTGTCCAAATATTCTTATCCCTCTTGTATATTCTCCTCTGATGAACTACAACCCATTGTAGGAAAAATGATTTTAGTATATGTTAAGTGCTTACGGAGTGCTGTGCTAAGCACTTGGGAGAGTACAGTACAACAAATTATTGTAGCATTAAGTGCTTACTATGAGCCACACACTACATTAAGCACAGGGGCAGGTACAAGATAATCAGGTTAGGCATACTTCCTGACCCATACAGGAACATAATGGTTTCTTAGGTGTATAAGTAAAATTACCTCCTCCCGTGAACATACTTGTTCTCGGTAGAGAAAATTCAATTTCTCAGCACAAATGTTTTTCCTCCATTTCATTCTTCTGACCAAAAGAATCACCATTTGAAGTATAACTAGCCAACTCCCTAGACAGACATCAAATCTGTACTCCTCTCCAACAAGAGGACTTGTAAGGTCAAATCAAAACTAGTGTGCTGGTCCCTTTGAAGCACCCCTAGTGCTACCCTGTGTCGTCTGATAATTTTCAAGTGATTTTAACACCACTATATGGATATTGGCAGAGAGCATCTAATTTTGCTTTGGTTACTGAAAGAATTTTATGCTTCCCACCTCAACTTGATCCCGGGAGCCATCTAAATCCTTGCTTCACTTATCCATTTCCACACCCAGTGTTAAACAAACAATTTATATACATTTTTCCTCTGAAGGAATGTGAAACAACAGTGTAGGCTTTTTTTTAACTCATTTGTATCTCTCCCTCCAACTTCTCATCTCCTCCCACCCCCCTTTTTGTTTTTTCAATGAAACTTCAGTGGTTACCCATCCACCTCTGCAAACAAATAGAAAAAAAACTTCCTCACCATTGGCTTTAAAGCACTCAATCACCCTGCCCCCTCCTACTTCACCTTGCTACTCTCCTACTATAACCCCACTCACACCCTTCAATCTTCTAATGAAGAGGCAGAGAAGCAGCATGTTCAGTGAAAAGAGCACAGGCTTGGGAGTCAGTGGTCATGGGTTCTAATCCCAACTCTGCCTCATCAGCTGTGTGACATTAGGCAAGTCACTTAACCACTCTGTGCCTGTTACCTCATCTGTAAAATGGGGATTAAGACTGTGAGCCCCATGTGGGACAACCTGATCACTTTGTATCCCTGCCAGCTCTTAGAACAGTGCTTTGCACATAGTAAGGACTTAACAAATGCCATCATTATTATTATTAAAGCTAACTTTCTCACTGTGCCTTGTTGATACCTTGTTTACCTCACTGCCATCCTTCCTCTGGCCTAGAATGCCCTCCCTCCTCATATCCAAGAGACAATTACTCTCACCCTCTTTCAAAACCTAAATGAAGGCATCTCTCCTCCAAGAGACCTTCCCTAAGCCCTCTATTCCTCTTCTCCCATTACCTTCTGTCACCCTGACTTGCTCCCTTTATTCACCCCTCCACTAGCCCCACAGCACTTATGTACATATTTGTAATTTATTTATATTAATGTCTGTCTCCCCCTCTGGACTGCAAGCTCATTGTGGGCAGGGAATGTATTGGTTATATTGTACTCTTTGAAGCACTTAGTAGAGTGTTTTACACACAGTAAGCACTCAAATACAATATTAGGCACTTCACTGTACTAAGTACTAAGGTATATACAAACCAATCAGGTTGGACAAAGTCCCTGTCCCACATGACATTCATAATCTCAATCCCCGTTTTATAAATGAGGGAACTGAGGCACAAGACTAGCCAAGGTCACAGAACAGACAAGGGGCAGAGATCCAGGTCCCTCCGACTCCCAGGCCTGTGTTTCCTCACTAGGCTACATTGCTTGAGTTTCCCTCCAGACTCAAGTATGGAAGGGAGACTCAAGCAGAGGCATATCCATTCGCACGGGCTTGGGAGTCAGAAATTGTGGGTTCTAATCTTGGCTCCACCATGTCAGCTGTGTGACTTTGGGCAAGTCATTTAACTTCTCTGAGCCACCTCAGCTATAAAATGGGGATTTAGACTGTGAGCCCCACATGGGACAACCTGATAACCATGAATTTACCCCAGTGTTTAGCTCATAGCAAGTGCTTAAACAAATAGCAGTCCTCAGGATTGGTTTCCCTACAGTTCCCATCTCCCTTGGTTTTGTAAATGGAAATTGAAAAGCTATAAATGCTAACAGACAAGCAGAAGAGCAGACATTGGTGTTAGAAAGTAAGTGGGGGGAGGAGATTACTTGAGTTATCCTTGCCCCTATCCCCACCCAACAGCTTTCCAGAACCTCCCAGTTCTGCCCTTCAAAACCAACATAATCAAAGGCCTTCAGACACCCAAGTAAGTGGTTTCATAACCAAACCAGGAACCAATGGCTTTTCTGAAAGATTAAAATAAAAAAATCAGTTTCCACTCTACATATCAGGCATTTTTATATACCATAGCACAAATCTAGTTGTTCATTCTCTAGCCCATAGTATGTGCAGAAATGCCTTTCTGACTATGCCGGGGAGATGGCTTATTCCAGACTAAGGTTGCCACTTTCAGTTTGGAGAACACAGGACACAGACTTCAGTCAATCCTCACTATACCAAACATGGAACAATCATATGATCCCAAACCTCCCCAGAAAAGTTGGACAGAGCATTGAAATAAAAGATGACACCTTAATTCCAGATAACCTGCTATAGTTCAACCTATAAGCTTTTCCTGTGGGCAGAACATAACACAGAGTTGGTGAACACAATCCCTGCCTTTAAAGAGCTCACAATCTAATAGGGGAAAGACCTTAAAAAAAAGATTACAGAGAAGAGAGGCAACGGAGTATAAACAATATGTTCATAAGTTCTGGGGAACTCCATTTTGTGCTTTAGTGTTTAAATACCATATTGTGTTAACACTCAATGGTATTTATTGAACACTTACTATGCGAACAGCACTATACTAACCTCTTGGTAGAGTACAATACAGAGTTGGTAGACATGTTCTGTGTTCACAGTGAGCTTACAGACTACAGGAGCTTACCTTATCACCCCTAATGTACTCATTATTAAATATTTTCTAAACAGTAAATCCTTTAAAGTAGTGATTTTGTCTTCCAACTCTATTGTATTCTCCCAGATGATTAATGCAGTGCTCTACACACAGTGGGTGCTCAATAAATGTGATTGATGGGTATTTTTCAAGTGTAGATAACCTGAAAGTTACTTCACAACTCCCCTAAAGGTCAAATCAACCAAATTATTCAAGTGGTATTCATTGAACATTTACTTTGTGGAGAGCACTATATTATGTGCTTGGAAGAACACTGTACTTATAGTCCAACAGGGAGGCAGGAATTAAAAAAGAGTAAGGGAAGTAACTGAGTATAAGGATATATAAGTGCTGTGGAGGTGGAGGCAGGGGCATACTTAAGTGCATGGGAGAAGCAATAAAGAGGGAAAATGGGGAGAAAGGGATGAGAATTTACTCTGGAAAACCTTCCTGGAGGAGATATAATTTCAGTAGGGCTATGAAGATGGGGAGAGGGCAGGTCTGCCATATGCAGGGGGAGGAAGTTTCAGGTGGGAGGAAGGGCTTGAGTAAAGCATCAAGAGTGGGTGAGGCGAAAGCCAGGAACAGTGAGTAGGTTGGTATTAGAGGAACAAAGCACAAGCTGGGCTGCAGTTGGAGAGGAGCCAGGCTAAGTAATGGGGAGAGGACTGATTGAGTGCTTTGAATCTGATAGTGAGGAGTTTGATGCAGAGATGGATGGGCAAACGTTGGAGGCACTTGAGACTGCGTAGAATGATTTTTTTAAAAAAGAGTATACAAGATTTAGTACACAGGCTGAATATTAGGATTGAAGGAAAGAGATGCATCAAAGTTACTACCAAGGTTGTAGGCTTGTGAGACAGGAATGATAGTGGTATTGTCAGCACTGACAAGAAAGTCAGGGGTAGGAGTTCAGGAGGGAAAATGGGAAGTTCTGTTTTGGACATGAGTTTGAGGCAACAGTGAGACATCAAAGTAGAGATGACCTGAAGGCAGGACGATATGAGTTTGCAGAAAGGGGCGGGGGGGGCGGGGGGGGGGAGGTTAGGGCTGAAAAATCCTTGTTTCATGTTTTCCTTTGAAACGTATACCTTATTTTTCTTCCAAAACCTATATTCTTTCCTTTTCATGGTCTTTTCATCTTCATCCTTCTCTTCCTCTCCAGCCAGCTCTGAGGAGACAGTAGGGCTTTGTGTATTGAGCATGGGACTGGGGTGGGGGGTGGCGGGGAGAAAAAATTGAGCTCCAGTACCAGCTCTAGATAAGCCTGCTGTGTGACTTTAGGCAAGTCATTTAATTTTTGGACCTCAGTTTGCTCACCTGTCAAGTGGGGAAAAGCTAGATCATGAGCCTTTTAGGGCAATGACTGGGGCCAATAAGATAACCTTGTTTCTACTCCAAGGTTTAGCAAATAGTAAGTGCTCAATAAGTATCATGATTATTAGAGAAATAACAGTGAAAAGATTAAGAGCATAAACTGACTGCCGTGGTTTTAGAAAATTGCGAGAGTAATAATAAAGATGACATTTGTTAATTGCTTACTATGTGCCACTCACTGTTCTAAGCACTGGGGTAGATACAAAACAACTGGACTGGAGACAATCCCTTTCTCACTTGGGGTTCACAGTCTTAATTCCCATTTTACAGATGAAGGAACTGAAGCCCAGAGAAGTGAAGTGACTTGCCCAACATCACATAGCATATAAGTGGCAGAGCTGGAATTAGAAACCATGACTGACTCCCAGGCTCATGTTCTAGAGCACGGGACTGGGTTCTAATTGTGGTTACATTATATGTCTGCTGTGTGACCTTGGACAAGTGACTTGACTTCACTGTGCTTCAGTTACCTCATCTGTAAAATGGGAATTAAGACTGTGATCCCTGTGTGGAACAGGGACTGTGTCCAACCTGATTAGCTCATATCTACCCCAGTGCTTAGTATAGTGCCTAGTACTTAGTAAGCACTTAAATACCATAAAAGCCACTTGGTGTTTCCTTCTTACCTCACTTTCAAAGAACTCTCTCCTGAAGAATTAAAAATGCATCGTCTCATCCTCTCAATCAATCGTATTTATTGAGTGCTTACTGTGTGCAGAGCACTGTACTAAGCGCTTGGGAAGTACAAGTTGGCAACATATAGAGACAGTCCCTACCCAACAGTGGGCTCACAGTCTAGAAGGGGGAGACAGAGAACAAAACCAAACATATTAACAAAATAAAATAAATAGATAAGATATGTACAAGTAAAATAAATAGAGTAATACATATGTACAAACATATATACATATATACAGGTGCTGTGGGGAAGGGCAGGAGGTAAGACAGGGGGATGGAGAGGGGGATGAGGTGGAGAGGAAGGAGGGTGCTCAGTCTGGGAAGGCCTCCTGGAGGAGGTGAGCTCTCAGTAGGGCCTTGAAGGGAGGAAGAGAGCTAGCTTGGCGGATGGGCAGAGGTAGGGCATTCCAGGCCAGGGGGATGACATGGGCCCGGGGTCGACGGCGGGACAGGCGAGAACGAGGCATGGTGAGGAGATTAGCGTCAGAGGAGCGGAGAGTGTGGGCTGGGCTGTAGAAGGAGAGAAGGGAGGTGAGGTAGAAGGGGGAAAGGTGATGGAGAGCCTTGAAGCCAAGAGTGAGGAAAGAGCTGGGGGTGGGGGAGTCCAGAAAGAGCCAGGGGGTGGGGGTGTCCAGAAAGAGCTGGGGGGGGGGGGGCAGGTCCAGAAAGAGTGGGGGGGGGGACAGGGCAGCAGGCCATAGAGAGCAGGGCATATAGGTGCAGAGAGGGCAGGGGTCAGGGCCAGAGAGGGCAGCGGGGGTGGGCAGGTCCAGAGAGAGAGGTGTTCCCAGTGCAGAGAGAACAGGGGGAGCCAGTCCGGAGAGAGCAAGGGGGGCAGGTCCAGGGTGGGGGGGGGCAGCTCTGGGGCGGGGGCAGGTCCAGAAAGGGCGGGGGGCTGGTCCAAGGATGGCAGGGGGTGGGGGGGCAGTCCAGAGAGAGCTGGGGTGTGCCGGTCCAGAGAGAGCCTGGCAGGGGGCAGTCCAGAGAGAGTAGGGGAGGCCAGTGCAGAGAGAACAGGGGAGGAAGGCTCTCCTGTTCACTGTAATAAATTACCTGGTTTCTGAGGAAGACCACGACAGAGATAGATGCTAAACTTTAAATCTGCCCTTACCTCTCCAAACTGCTACCATGTTAATCCAAGGATTTGTCCTATCCCACCTTGATTACTGTATCGGCCTCCTCATTGATCCGGACTTCTATCTCTCCTCACTCCAGACCACACTTCACTCTGCTGCCCAGATCATTGTTCTACAAAAGTGTTCAGTTCATATCTCCCCACTCCTCAAGAACCTCCAATGGTTGCCCATCAACCTCCAGAAAGAGAAAATCCTTACAATCACCTTTAAAGCACTCAATCACCTTGCCCCCTCCTACCTCACTTTGCTGCTCTCCTACTACAATCCTGCCTGCACACTTTGCTCCTCTAATGCTAACCTTCTCACTGTATCTCAATCTCATTTATCTTGCCACTGACCTCTTGTCCATGTCCTGTCTCTGGCCTGGAATGTCCTCTCCCTTGATATCCTACAGACACTCAACTCAGCTTCAAAGCCTTATTGAAGGCACATTTCCTCCAATAGGCCCTCCCTGACTAAACTCTCATTTTCTTTTCTCCTATTCCCTTTGGTGTTGCGCTCATGTGTTCCCCATCCCCACAGCATTTATGTACATATCCATAATATATTTAAATGTATGCCTTGCCCTCCTATACTGTAAGGTCGTTGTGGGTGGGGAATGTTCTACTGACTCTGTTTTATTGCACTCCCCCAAATGCTTAGTACTGTGTTCTATACACAGAAATGCTCAATAAATGATTGACTGAAGGCCTGCAGAATCGAGTTCTTCATTCTGGTCTCTTCCTTCAAATTCTACTACATCTCCTTTCTCAAATACCTTTCTACTTTCAACCTTATCCCACTTAGTTTCCCCTCTTCCCACAGCGACAAGTGAAACTCCTCCTTTCCCCATTCAGGACTGGCCACCATTTTACTTCATCCCAATCCTGAATACAGCATGAAAGTACAAAAGTGAGAATATTTTCAAGTAAGGGATTTTTCCCCCCCAACCTTGCAGTGCCTATACTAAATGGAACTCAAACTCAATCCTTAATCCATCACACCATGTTGCTTCTCACACTAAATGGTTGTTTCAGGCAGGCCTGCAAACCTACATCTCCAGCCCTTACCTCTCTCCATCCCTGCAATCTCCTCCTGCCTTCAGGACATCTCTACCTGGATGGCTTGTCTACACTGCAAACTAAACATATCCAAAACTGAGCTCCTTATCTTCCCACTCAAACCTTGTCAGTGTGGCTTAGTGGAAAAAGCACGAGCCTGGGAATCAGAGGTCATGGGTTCTAATCCCACTTTTGCCACTTGTCAGCTGAGTGACTTTGGGCAAGTCCCTTAACTTCTCTGTACCTCAATTACCTCATATGTAAAATGGGGATGAAGACTATGAGCCCAACGTGGGACAATCTGATTACCTTGTATCTACCCCAGCACTTAGAACAGTGTTTGGCACATAGTAAGCACTTAAATATCATTATTACTGTTGTCCTCCCCATCTCTGTTATTACCATAGATATCACCAATATCCTTCCTATCTCACAAGCCCATAAACTTGGTGTTGTCCTCATCTCTCTCATTCTACTCACATATTAATGTCACCAAATACCATTGGTTCTACCTTCACAATACTGATAAAAATCCACCCTTCCTCTCCAAACTACCACGCTGATCCAAGCACTCATCCTATCCTGTCTTAACTGCTGCATCTGCCTCCTCACTGATGTACCTGCCTTCTGTCTTTCCCCACTCTAGTCCATAATTCACTCTGCTGCATAGATCATTTTTCAATACAAATGTTCATTTCATGTCTCCCCCTTCCTCTAGAACCTCCAATGGCTACCCATCCACCTCTGTATCAAACACACTCCTTGACATTGGCTTTAAAGCTTTCAGTAAGCTCACCACATCCTACTTCACAGGCTCTACTACAGCCCAGCCCACACACTCTGCTCCTCTAGCATGAGCTTACTTACTCTGCTCCAGTTTCATCTTTCTCATGTTCTTGCCCTAGTCTGGGAATCTCTCCCCCTCCATATATTCCAGACCACCACTCTCTCCACCTTCAAAGCATTGTTAAGGTCATATCTCCTCCAAGAGGCCTTCCCAGATTAAGCCCTATTTTCCCTGTCTCACTCTCTGCACTTGGATCTGTGACCTTTGTACATTTTCCATTAACCCACAGGACTTATGTACATTTTTAAATTATATTCATTCATTCAATCATATTTGAGCTTCTACTGTGTGCAGAGCACTGTACAAAGTTCTTGGGAAGTACAAATTGGCAACATATAGAGACGGTCCCTACTCAGTTGACCCCTCTAGACTATAAGGTCATTATAGACAGGAAATATGTCTGCTAATTTCGTTGTATTGTACTCCCCCAAATGCTTAGGACAGTGTTCTGCACATAGTAAGTGCTCAGTAAATGCCATTAATTGAAATGAAGAATATCTAATGGTACCTCCGCTTTAGAAGAACTGTTCACTCTGTGTTTATGGACTTGCGGCAGAAGAAACAATTTGTGATGGTTTTTCCACAAGTTCTCACTAGAGAGGAGAGACTAGGGAAGAGTGACTCACAAAACATGTAGTCAAGAACAGGGATGAAAGAAGGTTTTAAAGTTTAAAACCATATTCGGCTAACCTATGCCAACAGAAAGAAACTGAGGTAATAATGTCCTTGGCAAAATCTGCCACGTGCTTCCTAGTGCAGTGGATCCTAGCAGCTACTGGCCATTTTTACAAAATAACTGTCTCCCAACCCCAAATTAGCATCTCTATTTAATAATAATGGCATTTGTTAAGCACTTACTATGTGCAAAGCACTGTTCTATTTCATGTGTTAACAATGCAACCCTTCAAAGGAATGTTTTCAATTCATTGAAAATAACCATTGGATGCAGTGATTTGAAAGTGATTAGAAAGTGAAACTTTCTAAAGAAAAGCTTTTTCCCTCCAACTGTTTGTACTGCCTGGATCAATGTTTACCAAAGACATTAACACATCATTGTCTTTCACCAGTTAATTATCTGCTCAGAATGAACCAACTTCTTTTCACCCCTTAGTTTCATTGGCCAGCTGACCTCAGTAGTGCAAATTAGCCGATGCAAATACTGACTATTTGGTATGGTCCTCTAGTGAGCAATGATTTGGTTTGCATCTTGAGAACTGGAATAAATTTAGTGAGTGAGTACTGCCAAATCCAAAGGATAATCCTGGGCAATACAAGGAAGAGTGAAATTAGCTGCACAACACTGGTGCTGACAAGGAATAGTAATAATAATAATAATTATGGTATTTGTTAAGCTACTATGTGCCAAGCACTGTTCTAAGCGCTGGGGTAGATACAAAGTAATCAGGTTGTACCACATGGGACTCAGTCAATCCCCATTTTACAGATGAAGTAACAGACCCAGAGAAGTTAAGTGGCTTTCCTAAGGTCACACAGCAGACAAGTGGTGGAACGGGGATTTGAACTCATTCCCCTGACTCCTAAGCCGTTGCTCTTTCCGCTATGCCATGCTGCAACATGCCTCAAATTTTATTTTTAAATGGAATGATCAGTTTGCCTCAGTTGATTTTTTTAATGGCATTTGTTATCACTTATTTTGTGCCAACCACTTTTCTAAGCACTGGGGTAGATATAAGGTAATCAGGTTGTTCCACATGCGGCACAGTCTCAGTCCCCATTTTACAGATGGCTTGCCCAAGGTCACACAGAAGACATGTGGCAGAGTTGGAATTAGAATCCACAACCTCTGACTTCCAAGCCTGGGCTCTTTCCACTAAGCCACGTTGCTTATCTGCTAAGCACTGTATGAAGCACTGGGGTAGAAACAAGCTAGTAATCAGGTTGGACACAGTCCATGTCCCACATGGGGAATCACAGTCCTAATCTCCATTTTACAGATGATGTAACAAACACAGAGAAGTTAAGTGACTTGCCCAAGGTCACAGCAGGCAAATGGTGGAGTGAGCATTAGAACCCAGGTCCTGACTCCCAGGCCCATGCTCTATCCATTAGAACATGCTGCTTCTCTGTTACAAACAAAAAATGGGTTTGTCCAACCCCAGCCACGGGATTTGAAATTATTACCTGTACCCTATTAAATTATTCGGAAACTTGTGGGCCCTGAAATTCCTGAGATTCTCTCTCCTGGCATTCATTTTTTTTTTAATAAACATTTTCACCTGGGCCTTCACCTAAATCTAGTAAACAATGGGTATTGTCTGAAGAAGAAAGCCTCAGATAAGACTTCCTAGGTAGTAGTGTCTTACCATGACTTCCCTACAAGTGGATGTTTCCCATTCTCCAGCAACTCACCATATTTGGAAACGCCAAATGGAGCAAGCTAGAATACATCCCAGCTGAGAAATCCCCCAAGGTGATTGCTGATGGAAGAAGACTTGTTTTAATATTAAATGTCAAATCCAGAATGAGATGAAGACTAATGCATGGTTTCACTTCTCTTTTCTTTTTTTAAGGTTCTATTCTCATTTTTTTTTTCCCCTCCTTCCTCTTCCATAGCCTAATTTGGCTAGTATCTCCATTAATCTTTTGCTCTTCTAGTGACATTTGAGAAGAGCTTCATCCTAAATCTAATTATATTCTGTTTGGGTGATTCTTGAGCAACTGCTTTAAGTTACCAAGTACAGTATATATTCCTCAGGGACATGACACGTCCCTTGTAAGTACAAATGAAGCAGCATGACCTTAGTGGAAAGAGTATAGGAGTGGGAGCCAGAGGACCTGGGTTCTAATCTCATCTCCACCAATTCTCTGCTGTGTGACCTTGGGCAAGTCACTCAACTTCTCTATGCCTCAGTTACCTCATCTGCAAAATGGGGATTAAGACTGAGTCCTATGTGGAGCAGGGACTGTGTCCAGCCTTATTATCTTGCTCATTGAATCCCAAAAGGTAATGGAGTTGATTAAGGCCAGAGATACACAGTGAAAAATAAAGTGGAGGTTTGCAAGTCATCTAGTGGATATGGGCCAGGTTGGCAGTCAAATCAAATCATTTAAGACCCAAAACACAATTCAAAAGTTGTTCTGGGTCATTTCAATTGTGCAGATAGGCTGGCTATTCAGTCCCAAGTCACTGGTCAGTTGCCAACCTCTCTACAGCACTTATGCTGTGTAGACCAAACAATGATTGGCCTCAGTCAGACAAGACAGCCCTTAGAGTTTAACCACTTGGGCTGGAACAAATTCATTTTCCCAAAAATTTCCTTTTCTACCAGAAATGCCATTCAGCTGGTAACAAGATAAAACAGCACAAAAATACTCATTTGATTCCATACATTAGCATGTCTTTGCCTCCAAATAATGCATTTGCTAAAAGTAACTGCATTTTTATATCCAATGTGTTTGACTCTACTGGTGTGTGTAGTAACTAGTTTATTCTTGGGAGGGGAATTATAGAGGAAAAGGACTTCCGAGGAATCTGCCCTGCCTCCAGTTCCCTAAACTGTAGTTCTGGGAATCTATTTTCAGCAGCACCCAGATCTGTAAGATAACCAGGGTACAACTACAGAGGGCTTTATAAGCTAACGTCAATACCTTGAATTGTCCTTGGAAGCAGATTCCAGAGCACTGGAGTACTCCGATGCCTGCAATAACAACTGGTAAATTAAGCTGCAACACCCCAGCTGAAGCTGTCTGTCCCATGGTCATTTAAAGGTAGTCTAATGTACAGCCAGTTACAGGAATCCAAACTCAGTGTTATGAAGTCCTAAGGAACACTTCAGCTGAAATTCTGGAAAGAAATCACAGTTGAGCCCAAGCTGAATTGTACCATCTTTCTTCAAACATTTTTTTTTTCCAATTCTCCCTATTGTTTTCTTACATAGAGATGGAGGGGGTGTTAAGATATGGGAAGGGCCTTACTCACTGATTGGCAATTAAAGAGACTTACTAGATAAGAGCCTCACTCTGATATGAACAAACATTTGCAAACAAAGGTAGGGACAAAGAAAACAGTTTGTACATATATTAGAACAGGGGAAACAATATGGCCTAGTAGAAAAAGCATGGGCCTGGCAGTCAGAAGACCTGTGTTCTAATTCTGACTCGTCCATTTTTTCCTTTTTAAATGATATTTGTTAAGCACTTATGTGGCCCAGGCATTGTTCTAAGCACAGAGGTACATACAAGTTAATCAGGTTGAACACAGTCCATGACTCACCTGGGGCTCCCTGTCTTAGTCTCCATTTTACAGATGAGGTAACAAGCACAGAGAAGGTAGTTTACTTACCGAAGGTTACACAGAGACAATTGGCAGAACCAAGATTAGAGTCCTTGTGACTCCCAGGCCTGTGTTGTATCCACCTGCTTGCTGTATGACCTTGGGGAAGTCACCCAACTTCTGTGCCTCAGTTTCTTCAACTACAAAATGGGGATTCAACATTTGTTCTCTTTCCTACTTCTGACTGAGCCCCAAGTGGGACAGGGACTCTGACTGATCTGGTCATGTGTTTACCCCTGCTCTTAGAACACTGCTTGACACATAGTAAGTACTTAATGTCATAATTATTAACCATTCATTCATTCAATCATATTTATTGAGCGCTTACTGTGTGCAGAGCACTGTACTAAGCGCTTGGGAAGTACAAGTTGGCAACATATAGAGATGGTCCCTATCCAACAGCAGGCTCACAGTCTAGAAGGGGGAGACACAAAAAAAGACATATTAACAAAATGAAATAAATAGAATAAATATGTGCAAATAGAGTAATAAATACATACAAACATATATACATATATACAGATGCTGTGGGGAGGGGAAGGATGTAGGACTGGGGGGATAGGGAGGGGGGCGAGGGGGAGAGGAAGGAGGGGGCTCAGTCTGGGAAGGCCTCCTGGAGGAGGTGAGCTCTCAGTAGGGATTTGAAGGGAGGAAGAGAGCTAGCTTGGCGGATATGCAGAGGGAGGGCATTCCAGGCTAGGGGGAGGATGTGGGCCGGGGGTCGATGGCGGGACAGGTGAGAACGAGGCACAGTGAGGAGGTTAGCAGCCGAGGAGCAGAGGGTGCAGGCTGGGCTGTGGAAGGAAGGGAGGTGAGGTAGGAGGGGGAGAGGTGATGGAGAGCCTTGAAGCCGAGAGTGAGAAGTTTTTGCCTGATGCATAGGTTGATTGGTAGCCACTGGAGATTTTGGAGGAGGGGCGAAACATACCCAGAGCGTTTCTGCACAGAGACGATCCGGGCAGCGGCGTGAAGTATGGATTGAAGTGGGGAGAGACAGGAGGATGGGAGATCAGAGAGGAGGCTGATGCAGTAATCCAGTCAGGATAGGATGAGAGATTGAACGAGCAGGGTAGCGGTTTGGATGGAGAGGAAAGGGTGGATCTTGGCGATGTTGTGCAGGTGAGACTGGAAGGTTTTGGTGATGGATTGGATGTGTGGGGTGAACGAGAGAGTGGAGTCGAGGATGACACCAAGGTTGCGGGCTTGTGAGATGTGAAGGATGGTAGTGCTGTCAAAAGTGATGGGAAAGTCAGGGAGAGGGCAGGGTTTGGGAGGGAAGATAAGGAGTTCAGTCTTGGACATGTTACCATAAGATTACCATAAGATACCTCGTCTATATTCTGTGTTTTTCCTTTCAAAATTACACGTTTGCTATAGACAAAATGTCCATTTCTGTGCTAAATACCACTACAAAATGACTTTCCCCACCAGTCAGTGTTCTTCCATGGCAAAAGACAAATGAGTCCCATCCCATCCTCCCATCCTCGTGTCTCTCTCCACTTCAATCCATACTTCATGCTGCTCCCCAGATTATCTTTGTCCAGAAACGCTCTGGGCATATTACTTCCCTCCTCAAAAATCTCCAGTGGCTACCAATCAATCTGAGCATCAGGCAGAAACTCCTCACCCTGGGCTTCAAGGCTCTCCATCACCTCGCCCCCTCCTACCTCACCTCCCTTCTCTCCTTCTACAGCCCAGCCCGCACCCTCCGCTCCTCCGCCGCTAATCTCCTCACCGTACCTCGTTCTCGCCTGTCCCGCCATCGACCCCCAGCCCACGTCATCCCCCTGGCCTGGAATGCCCTCCCTCTGCCCATCCACCAAGCTAGATCTCTTCGTCCCTTCAAGGCCCTGCTGAGAGCTCACCTCCTCCAGGAGGACTTCCCAGACTGAGCCCCTTCCTTCCTTTCCCCTTCGTCCCCCTCTCCATCCCCCCATTTTACCTCCTTCCCTTCCCCACAGCACCTGTATATATGTATATATGTTTGTACATATTTATTACTCTATTTATTTATTTATTTTACTTGTACATATCTATCCTATTTATTTTATTTTGTTAGTATGTTTGGTTTTGTTCTCTGTCTCCCCCTTTTAGACTGTGAGCCCACTGTTGGCTAGGGACTGTCTCTATATGCTGCCAATTTGTACTTCCCAAGCGCTTAGTACAGTGCTCTGCACATAGTAAGCACTCAATAAATACGATTGATGATGATGATGATGATGATGAGTCCACTCAACTGAGAGGATCAAATAACCTTGGACCTTCACTATGTCCTCAAAGTGCCACATGCTCTCCATCAGCATTCCTTGTTTTTTTATGGTATTTGTTAGGTGCTTAGTATGTGCCAGGAACCAAACTAAGACTGGGGTAGATACAAGCTTATTAGGTGATCACTGTTTTCTTCCATGTTCTCAGCTTTGCTAGGCACTGGATGAGTTGGGAAACCGGACTGCTTGAGGTAGATTAAAAAAAAAAATTAACATGTTGGTGTTAGCCTAATAATAGTATTAATGCCCTAAATCTCCCATGATTGTTCCCAGGACCCTCGAGTTTCATCAAAACTACAGTTTCCATCTATTAAAAAGGGCTTCAGTTGTTCAGCCTGATGTTGGATCCCTGTATGACTTGGCCACTGTAATGGTCACAAAAACATGTGATGTCACGTTACACCAGCACAAGAGATAAAATGGCACATATGCCTAAATGTTATAGATGTTTAGTGTGTTTCCCTCAAGGGACCCCAAACCCTTCCCTTGCTCCAGAGCTGTCACATTGTTAAATTGTGCTCTCCCATGTGCTTAGTAGAGGGCTCTGCACTCAACTGATTGACATTTCCCCTCACAAGTCCTTGAGAATCTGGGTGTTGCTTCCAGCCTATTGCATTAAGCAGTAGAGAGGCTGCAAGTCAATTTCAGCTAACCTTGAAAATGGGTGCAAAGAGAAGTTGAGTTTCAGAAAAAAAATGAAAACAAGCAAACAAAAGAAAAAACCCCACAAAACCCTTCACAAAAAGTGCATGTGAATACTTCTTTATGCCTTGAACATATTTCTAGTACTTAAAAACGAAGAGTCAAATTTACTGACTGTAACCTCCTCTGGACTAAACTAGTTGTGGGTGGGGAATGTGTCTATTGTTATACCATACTATCCCAGTCAATTAGTACATTGCTTTGCTCAAAGTGCTTAATAAATGATAGAATGAAAGCTGATAATATTTTATTGCTATTCAGCCATGCAGTTTCAGTGAACATTTTGTAGTCTGCTACTTATTTTGGCCAATATGACTATCTACAAAGCATAGGTATGTGTGAATTGTGACGGGAAATTTTCTTCGAAAAATATTTAGGAGGACCAAGCAAACAGCCACAAACTCTGACAAGTTTACCAGTTGGAACATAAACACCGAATGAGATGGTACTATCAGTCGTAAAGAGTTAAAGGACCTCCCTTTTTTTTCTTTTTTAGATCAATAGGGATCAGAATGCCACAGATTCAGGGGGAACTGAACAAGCACTTAGGGTAGTGATCTACACACAGTCAACACTCCAATGTGGTTTGACTGACTGCTTGAATGCTGATAAAATGGACTTAGGCAGGGAGTAGTCAAGAGACTCTAAGAGAAACCTACCAACTTCACACTACCTTGTTCTGTTCCCAAATTCAATACCCTTCCTTAGGGAAAAGGAAACCCAAGTCCCAAAAGGTAGCGGATTTGACATAACCATCAACCTTGAATGTGAAAGCACTGCAGTTTAATGACTAGGTAATACACATTGTTGAACAAGAACCTGCAAAAATACTATACAGTATGTTAAAAGCCTTTGAGCACTGGATTAGTCTTCTGTGTTTGTTGCAGTTATTCATGAGGATCACCTGGAGTATACTTCTCTGTTCTGGATAATGAAGCTAAAATCTTATGCCCAGAAACCGAAGTATAGGCTTGGGAGTCAGAAAAACCTGGATTCTAATTCCAGCTCCACCACTTGTCTGCTATATGATCTTAGGAAAGTCACTCAATTTCCCTTTGCTCGTTTCCTCAACTGTAAAAAGGGGATTAAACTGTGAGTCCTACATGAAACAAGGAGTATGTCCACCCTAATTATCTTGTATCTATTCCAGTACTTAGTATAGTGCCTAGCATACAATAAATACTTAAATACCACTTAAAAAGAACAAAACAAAAGAAGAGAGTTGGGGGCATTTTATATTGTTTCAACTGGAAAAGTAAGACATTTTACTATCAGCAAAGCTTTGGGTACTAAAGAGTAGCTGAATGATTTCATACTCCTTACTATGGCATTTTCCTTGATTCCACCCTTTGCCAATCCTGCCTAAACTGGGAAGTTAGGAGCAAAGAAAAGGACCTCGGGAAACAGTCTCCTTCAAAACACCCAAGAAAAACACCCAAGAACCCACCTTTTCTCCCGACACAGGAGTAGGAAAGCATAGAGAAATCTGTTATCTCATCAGTAACAGTCTATATAAAAGAATCACTCCCTTCCTCCTAAAGCTAGGAATTGATCATATCAACTGAACCAAACACTCTTCCCTGAACTTTCAACTACAGCAAGGATAGAGTAGGAAAATCTTACCTCTCATTTCTCCTCATCTTCCCGATCTGCTCTGGCCCGTGTAGGTCTCTGCACCAGCTGAAAGCAGTTACTAATGAATCTGACTAAAGTCCTTTCAGGTGGTGGGGGAAACTGAAATTTTAGGCTGCTTTGCTTATTGAGGGGCATAAAATCACACTTATTGTATGGCCCCCTAAAACGCCTGTACCCCAGTAATCAGAGGACCTGAATGAATACAATTCAGCCCTGCAGTGGTTTGCTCTGGGCCACATTCATCACTTTCTTTGGGAATTTCAACAGGAGCTTTGCATTTGTTTATGGCATTTGTTAAGCATTTACTTATGTGCTAGGCACTGTACTAAGTGCTAGGGTAGTTACAGCATAATTAGGCTGGATTCAGTCCCTGTCCCATATAGGAGTCACAGTCTCAATCCCTATTTTACAGATGAGGTAACTGAGGTACAGAGAAATTAAGTGACTTGCCCAAGGTCACACAGCAGACAAGTGTCGGAGCTGGGATTATAATTCAGGTCCTTCTGACTCCCGGGCCTGTGGTCTATCCACTGCTTCTCATTAAAGTCATTTGGCAAAGTTCCTTTGCTGGAAGCCCTGTTGGTTGCCAGTAGTGAGGAGGTGATTTTCTTTAGGAAAAATTTTGGGTGAGGGAGGCCAGGCAGACTTTATTCACTGTACATCAGGCTTTGTTTCAAATAGACCTTTTTTTGTGGATCCATAGGAATTATGCAGGAAAAAAGTCACATAGCATTTTTTAAAGAAAATTCCAAGATATTTAAAGGAGGCATTTTAGATGCAGGTTTATACATGAGTGAACATTTTAAAAGTCTGGTTTATGGGTAGGGAATGGATTATGTGAGCCCCAGACTGAGCCCTCTCCTCCCTCTCCCCTTCCTCCCCCTCCCCATCTCCCAGCCTTACGTCCTTCCCCTCCCCACAGCACCTGTATATATATATGTTTGTACATATTTATTACTCTATTTATTTTACTTGTACATATTTACTATTTTATTTATTTTGTTAATATGTTTTGTTTTGTTGTCTGTCTCCCCCTTCTAGCCTGTGAGCCCGCTGTTGGGTAGGGACCGTCTCTATATGTTGCCAACTTGTACTTCCCAAGCGCTTAGTACAGTGCTCTGCACACAGTAAGCACTCAATAAATACGATGGAATGAATGAATGAATTAATTAATTAATTATGTGGATTTTGCTCAGTTTTAACCCTACTGATGCCTCCAATTGATTTTTTTTTTTTTTGGAATTCAAGTTAACTCTAACCAAAAGCATGTCTCTTTGCTTTTGTTATGGTTTGATGAAAGCCTTTGACCACTGGATTAGTCTTCTGTTTTTATTGGGTTTGTGTATTAGGGGAAGCCTTAGAATAAAGAAGCAGCATTGCCTAATGGATAGAGCAAGGGCCGGGGAGTAAGAAAGACCTGGTTCATTCATTCATTTATTCAATCACATTTATTGAGCACTTACTATGTGCAGAGCACTTTACTAAGGGCTTGGAAAGTACAATTCAGCAATGAAGAGAGACAATCCTTGCCCACACAGGGTTTAAAGTTTAAAAGGGGGAGACAGACATCAAAACAAGTAAACCGGCATCAATATAAATAAATAGAATTATAAATATGTACATATATACACAAGTGCCTTGGGGTGACTAAAGGGGGTAGCACAAAGGGAGCGAGTCAGGGCCAAGGGGAGGGGAAGGTGAGGAAAAGGGGGGCTTAGTCTGGGAAGGCCTCATGGAGGAAGTAAGCCTTCAGTAGGGCTCTGAACGGGGGGAATTGTGATTGTTTAGTGGATTTGAGGAGGGAGGGTGTTCCAGGCCAGAGGTAAGACATGGACCAGGGGTCGACAGTGGGACAGACAAGAACGAGGCACAGAGGGGTTAGCACTAGAGGAATGGAGTGTGCGGGCTGGGATGTAGAAGGAGAGAAGGGAGGTGAGGTAAGAAGGGGCAAGGTGATGGAGAGCTATGAAGCCAATAGTTAGGAGCTTTTGTTTCATATGGAGTTTGATAGGCAATCACTGGAGATTTTTGAGGAGAGGGTTGACATGCCCAGCGCGTTTTTGAGGAAAGATAATCTGGACAGCAGAGTGAAGTATGGACTGAAGTGGGGAGAGACAAGAGGTTGGAAGGTCAGAAAGGTGGGGTTCTAATTCCAGTTCTGACGCTTGTCTGCTGTGTGATCTTGGGTAAGTCACTTCACTTTTCTGTACCTCAAGTTATCTCATCTGTAAAATGGGGATTAATACTGCGGGCCCCATGGGGAACATGGACTGTGTTCAACGTGATTAGCATGTATTTACAACACCACTTATACAGTGCCTGGCACATTGTAAGCACTTAAATACCATAAAAAATTACAGTTAAAGACAATGAGGCTAAAAATCTTGTACCCAGTAACTGAAGGGCAAGGCAAAAATGTTCTCTTCTTTTTTTGCTCTATCTTTTGCTTCTTGTTCCTTCCCCTTCTTCCTCCTCCTCATGGCACTCCTACTTTCCTCTATTTTTCACTCTCTTCCTTTATACCCCCTCCATCTTGGGGGCATTTCCACCTTAGAGGTTGAGTTAATAGTTGAGTTAAGCCAAAGGAATAAAGATGGTATTTACTGAGGGCTTACTATGTGTAGAAAATGGTACTAGGCACTTGGGAGAGTACAATGCAAGAGACTGATCCCTGCCCTTAAGGAGACAGTTGAGGAGACAAACATTAAAATAAATTACAGTTAGGGGAAGGGACAAAGTATACAGATGAGGACATAAGTGCTCTGAAAATGGGCTGAATACTAAAGTCCTAGGGGGTTATAAATACAAGTTCAATGGTGAGGCAGAAGGAAGCTAGGACAGCCTGCGGAGCCTCCAGCTCTTTGTCTCTCCTCCAACTACCCAAGTAGGGCTCCAGTTTGTGGGAATGTTTGAGCTGCTGCAGCTCCTACCACTCCCAATGTCCCCACTACCACCACCTCCTCTGGGTAGGTGGCATTTGTGCCCCCAACTCCTCCCCTCACTCCCTTTGTGGAAACCTCCTAGACCTAGGGAAAAAATAAATCCTGAAAATTAAAAAAATGTACACCATTTACCCCATATGTTAAAAATAAAAACAGGTAATTATTCTCAAATAGACTGGGTTTGTTGTGGGCAGGGAATGTGTCTACCAACTCTGTTGTACTATACTCTCCCAAGCACTTAGTACCATGGTCTGCCCACAGTAAGCATTCAATAAATGCCATTGATTGATTGATTCTTCCTTAAGCTGAAAAAATCTATACCTTACTTATGGGGTATATGTTATAAAGTGCTGTGCATATGAGCTCTGGGCATAAACCTATCGGGAACATTAGTGATTTTGACCCTTAAAGGAATCCACCAAATTGTTGGATTTATTCTTTAAAGCAGAGTGGAATGATTTAAAATAATGATTAACGCTGTATTACATACTTTTGTCAATTTTATTAAAAGCACAGTTTACTTCACAGAGTTGAGAAGTTTAAAGAAAAGCCTATTACACTGCATCGTTACAGAGAAGTAATGAATTCAGTGAGAAAATATCACTATTAAAAGATATTTACAAAGTTAGCACCACAGTTATATAAATGAAGATAGCCTTGGTAATCTTATCAACATATACAAACTACCTTTACACGCACACATATTTACAGCTAATAAATAACATTTAAAGCTAAATCATATTTTGCACATATAAAAGTCTTTAGAAATTAGAATTCAAGTGCTTTGAGTAAATTTGTCTGATCCAATCTTAAATGTACAAGCATTCATTCTAAAGTTAACCACCAAATTAGTAAAATTAGTAAACACAAGGAAGGGCAATGTCAACTGGAGGTCATATATCACTTTATTTATCATTTGCAAAGATCTCATTTGACACCAATTCATATCAACTTCAACAATTAGACCAACTTTATCTAGCAGCCCAGCCTAGTCTTAGGCTAAGTACTCATATTCTAGCAACCCGTAAAGGAGTTCATTCTAATACATAGCAATATACTAGTTATGTGTTTACCTGACAAACTATGGGGTTGATAAGTAGACATACATAAAAAGACATTACTGCTTATAGTTTGGATACTGTTTGGTTTTGTCTTTTTAACTATTATTTTCTGTTTCTAAACTGTCTATGAAAGCATTTTGAAAATATACTGTGATTATTCAGTTTATAAATAATTGCAAACTAACCTTTTGTTGATCATTTACAAAAAACACTAGTTGTACTTTTATGTGGGCTTAACACTTCAGAATAGTTAAATCAGTTATACACTACCTACTGTATGTTGCATAGAGTCTGTCTTCTCAATTAAAGAAAAACCGTACTTTCCTGAAATTTGTGTGAATTCAGACCCCTTGGCTAATCTGTGATTTTAACAAGCAGAGAGTCATCATTTGCCACATGTTTATTTCCAAAAAGCAAGGTAAACCCTATACTGGCAAATGTTCTGTCTGGAAAGTAACTCAGCTCTAGGCTGGCCATGCTTTGTCTGAGGTCAGAAAAGTCAAGAACAGAAATTTCAATATTCACATCAATTAATATATATATATTAAGAAGGTAACATAATTACCCTGCAAGGAATTTTATTCACTTTAGCTCTTACAGCAATAACAATGTAATGTTAAAATTCCTGTTTGGGACAAGGTAAATACTTTATTGTATAATTAAGTGGATAGCACAATACAGAAGAACAGACTCATTGTTTTTGATTTATAACTAAGACTGGGAACAGACTGACTAGAGTGGGGAATTCCCAGTTAGAGTGCTTCTTCAGCCACATTCTTAATCATTATTTTCTCCATGTCCATTCTTTCCTGGACCTCTTGGAAGCAACAAGCTTCCCAATGTGTGAAAAGTGAAGACACCCCTTCCCTAATTGGACCAGTTTGTGGTGAGCAGAGAATGGATAAGGCAGCAAACACTTTTCTCTATTCAATTTTGGAAAATCCTTTAAGGAATAACCCTCCCCCCTGAAAAAACAGACTCTTGACAATTATATTTTCCAATGAATATTAGGAAACTGCTATGCTGCTCATAAGGGAGAGTTTAGTTCCAATGCAGGAACACAAGTAACCAAGGTCCTTATTCTTTCCAATGCCTTTCACTAGGGAGTTTATTCTAGGAATATGTGCTTTTTGACCATTTTGTTCCTCACATTTTACTGACCATTTTATTTTTTTTTTTCTGAGACTGTCCCCTATAATAGCTAACAAAGAAAAATGGCTAATGTTAATTCAGCTGGGATAAGCATTTGAACAGACCCTCTTGCAAATGCCCAAAGCACTGGGGCTCACTTTCAAAATACAGTTTCTTCATCTGGTACATTCTTCTTGGAATTCAAATGTTTCTTATCCACCTGGAGACTTGTGTTTTTCTAAAAAATAAAAAGAAGCACTCTAATTTTATGGAGGCTTCATGTTTGCATATAATAGTGCTGCCACTCTGGAATTAGAGAGGGTGTTATCAACCTTGCCTCGTTCTTGCCCATCCTGCTGTTGACCCCTGGCCCACGTTAACCCCCTGGCCTGGAATGCCCTCCCTCCCCACATCCGCCAAGCTAGCTCTCTTCCTCCCTTCAAGGCCCTACTGAGAGCTCACCTCCTACAGGAGGCCTTCCCAGACTGAGCCCCCGCCTTCCTCTCCCCCTCGCCCCCCTTCCATCCCCCCCATCTTATCACCTTCCCTTCCCCACAGCACCTATATATATGCATATATGTTTGTACGTATTTATTACTCTATTTATTTATTTATTTAACTTGTATATATTCTATTTATTTTATTTTGTTAATATGGTTTTTTTTGTTCTCTGTCTCCCGCTTCTAGACTGTGAGCCCACTGTTGGGTAGGGACCGTCTCTACATGTGGCCAACTTGTACTTCCCAAGCGCTTGGTACAGTACTCTGCACACAGTAAGCGCTCAATAAATACGACTGAATGAATGAATGAATGAATGAACTGAGCCCTGTGTGCACATAAACTGGACTATGCATTTGGGGGAGTACACCACATCAGAGTTGGCAGACACATTCCCTGCCCACAGGGAGATTACATCCAGAGGGGAGAAAATACATTAAAATAAACTATGCATCTGCACATAAGTACTGTGGGGCTGAGGTCTGGGTAAATATCAAGGGCTTAAAGGGTACAGATCCAAATGTATAGGCAATACAAAAAGGAGAAGTAAGGGAAATGAGGGCTTATTTGGGGAAAGCCTCTTGGACGAGATGTGATTTTAATAAGTCTTTGAAGTGGGGAAAGAGGTGGTCTGCCATAGGTGAATGGGGAGGGAATTCCATGTCCAAGGGAGGATGGGGGCAAGGAGTTAATGGCAAAACAGATGAGATAAAGGCACAGTGATTAGGTTGGCATTGGAGAAACAAAGCCATGAGGGATGTAGTGAGAAATCAGCAAACTAAGATAGGAGGGGTTGAATTGACTGAGGGCTAAAGCCAATGGTAAGGAGTTTATGTTTGACAAGGAGATGGATGGGCAACTACTGGAGGTTTCTGAGGAATGGGGAGATGTGAACTGAAGTTTTTTAGAAAAATGATCTGGGCAGTGGAATAAAGTAAGGACTGGAGTGGGGAGAGACAAGAGGCAGGGAGGAGTTTATGACTGAAATGGGTCATTAGTATTGATTCAGTCAAGCTCCTTCAGATAGAAACCAGTGTTAGAGGACTGTTTCACTGATTTCCAAAAGAAATTCAGTCAGTGGAGTTGTTCCTACTGTCCCTACTTGCCCAGGGGCTCAGCTACAATCCCTCCAGGTTTATGCAGCCTCCCTTCACCCTCTTTGGCTCTCTTCTGGTTCATAGTGCTTGTGTCTAGGGAAAGTGCCTACCAACTGTGTTATATTTTTCTCTCCCAAGTGCTTAGTACAGTGCTCTCCTTAAGGAGTGGTATTTGTTAAGTGCTTCCTATATGCCAGGCACTTTATTAAGCACTGTGATGGATACAAGAAAATTGGGTTGGACATAGTTCACAGACTTCACAGAGTATACACTCAATAAATACCACTAGTTGATTGATGCTGTGTTTAGTTGACTGTGAGTGGTCCCTAGGTATACTGTCACCTCAAGGAGTCAATGAAAGGCAGCAAGGCTTAGTTAACAGGGCACAGACCTGGAAGCCAGAAGGACCTGGGTTCTAATCCCAGCTCTGCCACATGTCTGCTGTGTGACCTTGGGCAAGTCACTTTACTTCTCTGGGCCTCAGTTACCTCATCTGTAAAATGGGGATTAAGAGTGTGAGCCAGGGAATATGTCCAATCTGATTAACTTGTATCTACCCTAGTAGTATGTAGAATTCATTCATTCAATCATATTTATTAAGCGCTTACTGTGTGCAGAGCACTGTACTTAGCACTTGGGAAGTACAAGTTGGCAACATATAGAGATGATCCCTATCCAACAGCAGGCTCACAGTCTAGAAGGGGGAGACAGAAAACAAAACAAAACATGGAGACAAGTGTCAAAGTCATCAGAACAAACAGAATTAAAGCTATATGCACATCATTAACAAAATAAATAGAATAGTACATATGTACAAGTAAAATAGAGTAATAAATCTGTACAAAAATATATACAAGTGCTGTGGGGAGGGGAAGAAGAGAGGGCAGAGGGGATGGGGAGGAGGAGAGGAAAAAAGGAGCTCAGTCTGGGAAGGCCTATTGGAGGAGGTGAGCTCTCAGTAGGGCTTTGAAGGGAGGAAGAAAGCTAGCTTGGCGCATGTGTGGAGGAAGGGCATTCCAGGCCAGGGGAAGGACGTGGGCTGGGGGTCAATGGTGGGACAGGTGAGAACGAGGTACAGTGAGGAGGTTAGTGGCAGAGGAGCGGAGGGTGTGGGATGGGATGTAGAAGGAGAGAAAGGAGGGGAGGTAGGAGGGGGCAAGGTGACAGAGAGCCTTGAAACCGAGAGTGAGGAGTTTTTGCTTGATTCGTAGGTTGACAGGCACCACTGGAGATTTTTGAGGAGGGGAGTAACATGCCCAGAGCGTTTCTGCACAAAGATGATCCGGGCAGCAGAGTGAAGTATAGACTGAAGTGGGGAGAGACAGGAGGATGGGAGATCAGAGAGGAGGCTGATGCAGTAATCCAGTCGGGATAGGATGAGAGATTGAACGAGCAGGGTAGTGGTTTGGATGGAGAGGAGAGGGCGGATCTTGGCGATGTTGTGGAGGAGACTGGCAGGGTTTGGTGATGGATTGGATGTGTGGGGTGAACGAGAGAGCGGAGTCGAGGATGACACCAAGGTTGCGGGCTTGTGAGACGCGAAGGATGGTAGTGTCATCTACAGTGATGGGAAAGTCAGGGAGAGGGCAGGGTTTGGGAGGGAAGATAAGGAGTTCAGTCTTAGACATATTGAGTTTTAGATGGTGGGCAGACATCCAGATGGAGATGTCTTTAAGGCAGGAGGAGACACGAGCCTGAAGGGACGGAGAGAGAGCAGGGGCAGAGATATAGATTTGGGTGTCATCAGCGTAGAGATGACAGTTGAAGCTGTGGGAGCAAATGAGTTCACCAAGGGAGTAAGTGTAGATAGAGAACAGAAGGGGACCAAGAACTGACCCTTGAGGAACCCCTACAGTAAGGGGATGGGAGGGGGAAGAGGAGCCCACAAAGGAGACTGAGAATGAACAGCCGGAGAGATAAGAGGAGAACCAGGAGAGGACGAAGTTAGTGAAGCCAAGGTTGGATAGCATGTTGAGGAGAAGGGGGTGGTCCACAGTGTCGAAGGCAGCTGAGAGGTTGAGGAGGATTAGGATAGAGAAGGAGCCGTTGGATTTGGCAAAAAGGAGGTCATTGGTGACCTTTGAGAGGGAAGTTTCAGTAGAGTGTAGGGGACAGAAGCCAGTTTGGAGGGGGTCAAGGAGACAGTTGGCATTGAGGAATTTGAGGCAGTGGGTGTAGACGACTCGTTCTAGGAGTTTGGAAAGGAATGGTAGGAGGGAGATAGGGTGATAACTAGAAGGGGAGGTTGGGTCAAGACGGGTTTTTTTAGGATTGGGGAGATGTGGGCATGTTGGAAGGCAGAGGGGAAGGAACCAGTGGAGATTGAGCGGTTGAAGATGGAAATTAAGGAGGGGAGGAGGGAAGGGGTGAGAGATTTGATAAGATGCGAGGGAATGGGGTCTGAAGCACAGGTGGATGGAATAGCACTTGAGAGGAGGGAGGAGATCTCATCTGAAGATACTGCTGGGAAGGATGGGAGAGTAGCAGAAAGGGTTGAGAGCGGGGGTGTTGGAGAAGGGGGAGGATTGACTTTGGGGAGCTAGTGCTTGGCACAAAGTAAGCACTTAAGTATCATAATGAGGAATTCCCCAGTCCAAGAGACCCTGAGGAGTTCAGAGGGAAGTTTATGTTTGGGTGATTCTCAGTTCAGTTTCTCTATGGGATACTTGGGGTGGTTCTTCAAAACCATCCATGCCAGATGAGGATTACCTAAACCATCTCTGCTAAACTCCCCCAGAGTGGTACCTGCAGCTTAGAGCAGGACCTTGGAGGCCTAGGGCATCCTGAGCATAATTGAGGGATGCTACTAAACAGCAGCCAGGATGTTTGTTCTCCTCCCAGCTCCAAAAAGCTCATCAGGTGGCCAGGGACACACCTTCCCAGCTCTGCCACCTGCCAGCTGTGTGACCTGGGACAAGTCCCTTAAGTTCTCTGAGCTTCAGGGTCCTCATCTGCAAAATGGAGGCTCATTACCTTTTCACCCTTCTACTCAGACTGTGACACCATATAGGACAGGGACTGTGTCCATCCTGATTGTTTTGTATCTACCCCAGCGATTAATACAGTGCTTAGCATATGAAAAGTATTTGCCAAACACTGCAATTATTACCATTATAGTATCTGAGTAAAGGATGACACCCAAATTCTCCCTCCTTTTCCCTTGCCCCTCTAATCCAGTATCCGCAGATTTATGTGGCCCATTTTTAGGATCAGGGCCCTTGTGTGTCATAATGACTAATTTGCAGGCTTTGCATTTTCAGCCTGATTTGCTACATCTGCAACCTAATGCAGTTGCTAAGGGGTCCAAGGGAAGAGGAGATAGGATATTCTCAAATGAGAATTTGCCCATAGTTTATATGGATGGGACAGACCACAAAAGTTTGTCAGTCAGTTCAAGAGCTTCCTAGTTAAAGTTCAAATAGCAGTGTGGCTCACTGGAAAGAGCATGGGCTTTGGAGTCAGAGGTCATGTGTTCAAATCCCAGCTCTGCCAATTAGCTGTGTGACTTTGGGCAAGTCACCTAACCTCTCTGTGCCTCAGTTACCTCATCTGGAAAATGGGGATTAAGACTTTGAGCCCCCTGTGGGACAACCTGATCACCTTGTAACCTCCCCAGCACTTAGAACAGTGCTTTGCACATAGTAAGCGCTTAATAATTGCCATTATTATTATTATTAAATGGCTCCATAAGTTCAATTTAACCAACTTTCAAACCACTCTTGGAATCTCCTGAGATTAGGCTTTCTGACTAAATTTCCTGGAATGTCTGAAATCTGTGTGGGCAGAAATACCCTGAGGACAATATAAAAGTTCCATCCTGCTTCTGTTTTTGTTCAACTGAAATGCTAGGTGATTTCTGAGAATAAAAGACAGAGACAGTGCATGTAAGAATGAGGCTATGAATCCGGACGGTAGAAGGGGTTATTGCTTGTCCTCCGTGCCAAATAATGGTAGTATTTATCGAGTGTCCAATTGGTGTGATGCACTGTGTCAGGCACTTGGGAAGGTCAAAATAAAGAAGTGGCACATTCTCTGCCCACAAGGAGCTTACACTCAAACAAAGCACTTACCCTCTAATAATATTGCTGATGCTTTCGTTTACCAATTCCCACTGTCAGCAAATGCTTTATTGGGAGGTTGAGAACTGACTTGGGTCCTGTCACCCACACTCATTTGTGCTATGATTTGGGATCAAGTGGTAAACACATAAGCTGTGGGAAGCAGCATGACCTAGTAGAAAGAGCATGGTCCTGGGAGTCAGAGGTCTAATCCCAACTCCACCACTTGTCTGCTTTGTGACCTTGGGATATCCCTTTAACTTCTCTGTGCCTCAGTTACCTCACACTAAAATGATTAAGACTGTAAGCCCAGTGTGGGCAGGGATTGTCTCTCTGTATTGCTGAATTGTGCTTTTCAAGCACTTAGTACAGTGCTCTGCAAACAGTAAGTGCTCAATAAATACAACTGAATGAATGACTGTAAACCCCATGTGTGACACAGGCTGTGTCCAATCTGATTATCCTGTATCTACCCCAGCGCTTCGTACAGTGCCGGGCATACAGAAAGTGCTTAACCAATACCATATTACAAAGGGACAGAACCTATACCCCTTAAGCACATAATATTCACCCCTTCCCCAGCCCCAGAACACTTATGTACACATACATATACAAGGTATATGTACTTAGTACTCAGAATAGTGCTTGACACATAGTAAACCCTTAATAAATACTAATAGTAACGTCTTTTAATTTCTGTCTCCCCATGAAGACTGTAAACTCCTTGTGGGCAGGGATCATGCCTACCACCTCTATTATATTATACTTTCCCAAGTGCTTAGTACAGTGCTGAGAACCCAATACATTCTGTTGATTGATTGATTGACTCTTCAGGGAGTTTGGTTTTCCAAACCAGCTCAATCACATGCAAGGATTTGGCTGATAAGCAGGGATTGTAGGTGACACAGACTGTAGCTCAGGAGTTCGGGAAGTTGAGAGAGACATACTGTATGGTTCTTACCAGACAGTCTTCTTCTTTAGGAACTTAGGGGAACTAAGGGACTTGTCATGGCATTTTATAAACACCACTGGTGCTTTTCCTTTCTTCAGCTCTGAGACTTTGTCTCGAGAGCAGAAAACTACCCTGTTAAAGAAAAATGAAATTAGCATGTACCACAACACTATGAAGGCCATAAAATCTTCAAATTGTCATTACTTATTGACTAGTTAGAGAGATGGGGCCTGGAGTCATGTTTAGTTGGAGATGAGGAGAAAAGGCTGCATAACATACTTTCATTGTCCTTACCTATGAGCTGCTAGAAACATAGTCATTTAGATGCAGGGGATACAGGGAGAATGGCATTTTCTCTCTTTTTTTTTCTTACAATTAAAGCCATGACAAAAAAACTTGAAATGGAATTTGAAGGGCATGTCTATTAATAATAAAGTCACCCAGCAAAAACTGCCAGCTTTCTCATTTTTTTCATAAGTAAATTGAGTTCCTACAAAAGTTTCAACTTCTCTGCCCAATTCTGCCCAAGGACTGAGTGCTATATCTCCTCCACACCCTTGCAAGAGAGCAGAGGTGTCAGAGTGCCTTGGAATCTGACTCTTCCAGACCAAACTAGGCTCTCTTATTTACAGTTTCAGAACACAATCTCTGGCATTGTTGTGCAAAGGCTCTGTATTTGGAAAAGCAAGCTCAAAAATCAGGGGTTTGGGTTTTCTAATTCGAGCTCTGCCAACAACTGTCTACTGCAACTCATGGCCTTCAAACCTCATTTCACAGATGGAGATGAGACTGTTTCCCCAATGTGGTTGTGAAGGACAATTAATGAAAATTATGACGAAAATACTAGAGACATGGTTCCTTGGCAGCTGAGAAGCAAATGTCAGAGAATCCATTTAACCCATGTACCAATGAAAGATGACCCACATTATCAATTAATCAATCATATTAATTGAGAGCTTACTGTGTGCAGAACAGTGTACTAAGGGCTTGATAGAGTACAATGTAAGAGAATAACCCACATACTAATAAAGGATGGCAAATGATGGTGGCTATTAGAACTATTAGGGAAGCACCATTGCCTAGTGGAAAGACCACGGGCCTGGAAGTCAGAGGACCTGTGTTCTAATTCTGGCTTATAATAATAATTTTTATAATAGCATTTGCTAAGTGTTTATTATGTGCCAGGGCTGTATTAAGTGCTGGGGTGCATATAAGCAAATCAGGTTGGACACAGTCCCTGTCCCACATGGGGCTCACAGTCTCAATCCCCATTTTACAGATGAGGTAAATGAGGCACAGAGAAGTAAAATGACTTGCCCAAGGTCACACAGCAGACTAGTGGCAGACCTGGGATTAGAACCCATCACCTTCTAACTCCCAGGCCCATGTGTTCTATCCACTACTTAATGCTGCTTCTCTAATAGTTCCTTCTAATAGCCACTATTATTTGCCATCCTTTATTAGCATGTGGATTATCCTCTTACATTGAACTCTCTCAAGCCCTTAGTACAGTGTTCTGCATACAGTAAGCATTCAATAAATATGATTGATTAATTGATAATACATGTCATCTTTCATTGGTACATGGGTTAAATTGGATTCTCTGATATTTGCTCCTCATCTGCCAAAGAACCATGTCTCAGTAGCATTTTAGTTATAATTTTCATTAATTGTCCTTTACAACCACAGTGGGGAAACAGTTTCATCTCCATCTATGAAATGAGATTTTAAGGCCATGAGTTGCAGTAGCCACTTGAGGCTTAAGGCTTTTAGGCCACTTTAAGGCTTAGCCACTTGTCAGCTGTGTGATCTTGGACATGTCACTTGAACTTCTCTGTACCTCAGTTACTTCATCTATAAAATGGGGATCAAATCCTCCTCCCTCTTTCCTAGACTGTGAGCCCCATGTGGGACAGGATTGGGTCCAACCTGATTATCTTGTATCTCCCCCAGTGCTTTGTAAAGTACCTGGAATACAGTAAGTGCTTAGCAAGTACCTTGGGAAAAAAATTGAATTTTATAAAAGGAGAAACTGAATCAAATTACTTTTTCTGAGTTTCTCCAGCTTTCACTCTGACTTTCTCGATACCGAAGGCAGCACTGCTCCACCAGCCAGACCAGCTGAAGATTGAATCCTTTTCCCACTGCAGCTTCAACATAAGCAGCTCTCCAATATCTACCTCAGTGTAAACCAGAAATGAATAGGTCTTGTTGGTGGAAATTTCAGGCCTGTAAATAAACATTTAAAAGACTGGGTTTAAATTTAAAACTATTCAATCATGTGAGCAACTTAAGGTATTTACTAGTGCATACTGTGTGCATGGTACTGTATCACACACTTGGGAGAGTAAAATACAACAGAGTTTGTAGATATGATCCCTGCCCTCAGGAGCTTTCAAACAAGCAAGGGGGACAGACATTATGATAAATTACAGATAAGGGAAAAAGTAGAGTAGAAACATATGTGCTGTTGGGCTGGGGTGGGGTAAGTAACAAGGGGCTTATGAACACAGACCTGAGTAAGTGCATAGGCAAGGCAGAGGGAAGGGTGATGGGGTGGAGAAATAAGGAGTTAGATAGGGAAGGTCTCATGAAGGAGATACGATGGAGAAATATGGAGTTAGAAAGGGAAGGTCTCGTGAAGGAGATATGATTTTAATAAGGTTTTGTAGGTGGGGAGAAAGGTGATCAACTATTTTACAGACTTGAAAATAAGTCCTGTTAAAGGCTTTAATCCTAAACCACTCAGTTCTCAATAATGTGGGAATTTTCTTCTTAATGAACTCCATATTAAGTACCTCACTTTGACTAATGTAACACACATGCACGCTTTTTCTTCTAACACCACATCCCATTCAAACCACATAAATGGATGTTGTTGGAAGGATGTCCAACTATTCTCCAACATGTGGTAAAAACACATGTTAGTGAAGAACTGGGTGTACACATTATATTTCTGGCCATGTTTCAGATTCATATTAATCCTTTAATGTTCTTTAAAGGTCAAAACTAGATAAACAGTTCTCAAATGATCAACAATTGAAAATAGTGAACTCAGTAGCTAATACAGAGAACTCGTACCATTTTTGGCAATGTCAAGAAGGATTAGACTCGACTGTAAGCTCCTTGTGGGCAGGGAGCATGTCTAATATCTCTGTTATAGTGTACTCTCCCAAGTACTTAGCACAGTGCTCTGCACACAGTAAGTGCTCAATGAATACCACTGATGGATTGACTGATTCGTTAGCCTGGCAGCTCTTCTGGAGGCTATGTCAAGTGGACAGGGTATGGAGAAGAATAGGCTAGGGTTGCTTGGGCCTGCGGATGTCACCTCTGGTCATCATCATCATCATCATCAATCATATTTATTGAGCGCTTACTATGTGCAGAGCACTGTACTAAGCGCTTGGGAAGTACAAATTGGCAACATATAGAGACAGTCCCTACCCAACAGTGGGCTCACAGTCTAAAAGTCTAAAAGGGGGAGAACCATCTAATGGTCTTAGATGAGTCCATGGGTGGAGGTGGTCTGGGATCAGGAGCTGTACAGGTGGATTGGTGAGGGGCCAGAGAGAGGATGGAAGCATCAGGGATCTAGCTATAAGTGTTTCAGATGCTTTCTTCAGTAAGCAATCAGTTTACATCTGTATCAAGTGGTATTTTGTAGCTATGGATGTACATATGAGGCCTCCTAGGGCTAATTACTCACAAGACAAAAGGAATGTTCTCACTCTCTTCAACTGTGCCATACAAGGAGATCAGGAATGGCTGATTGGTCTGAGTAATATTTTCAGTCCCAAGGAAATGTATCTTGACTTGATAATGGAAAACTGTAAGGGAGGAAAACAGAAACAGTTACTGATGAACTCTGAAGAACTGTCAGGAAAAACAAACACCCACCATCTCTGCTCCCCATGTATTAAGATTGAGATAGAGGACATTTGTTGGGATATTTATGGGAATTTGTACATCATTTCTGTTTGGTTTGGAGTGATTTTTTTCAAGTCTCCTCTCAGTGTGGATTCAGACCTCAGGAATACTCCCACTAGCCAGATGGAATTAATTTTATCAGATTAAATACAAAGTCTATTAGAGTTACCAATAGGATGGCCCTTCTTCTGGTTTTAAACCCGACAATGCAGTGGTTGGCTAGTCTGTCCCCTAGCTGGTAAGGATGCCTTTATAGTCAGGATTTTTATTTTAAGCACCCAGTGTCCTTCTGCCTTGGCTCCTAGCTCCAAGTTCCATGACTCAGACATGGTGCTTTTAGGATGGGAATGCTTGGCCTCTACAGCAAGAATGGGGGAGGGTCAAGGACACCCCTGGAGAAACACTCTAGATTCAGCTGGCTTCAGATAGACTTCCACAAAATGGTGTATATGAAGCAGCAGAGCCAAGCAGAAAGAGCATGAGCCTGGGAAAACTTCTTTTCCCTCCTACTTAGACTGTGAGCCCCATTTGGGACAGGGACTGTGTCTGATCTAATTATCTTGTGTCTACCACAGATCCTACTATAGTGCTTGGGACACAGTAAGTGCTTAAAATGTTATTATTATTATTTTCATAATCATCATCATCATATGACCTGACCCATATTATGCCATTCATTCATTCATTCATTCAATTGTATTTATTGAGTGCTTACTGTGTGCAGAGCACCGTACTAAGCACTTGGGAAGTACAAGTTGGCAACATATAGAAATGGTCCCTACCCAACAACAGGCTCACAGTCTAGAAGGGGAAGACAGACAACAAAACAAAACATGTGGACAGGTGTCAAGGCATCAGAACAAAAAGAATTAAAGCAAAATGCACATCATTAACAAAATAAATGGAATAGTAAATATGTACAAGTAAAATAAATAGAGTAATAAATCTGTACAAACATATATAGAGGTGCTGTGGGGAGGGGAAGGAGGTAGGGTGGGGGGATGGGGAGGAGGAGAGGAAAAAGGGGGCCATGTATCCAGAGAAATGTATGTAAGTATAGGCATGTTGAAAAGCCTGGTATTTTTGCTTCATTGGACACCATGGTCACCAAAAGTCCTTTGAAGATGTAAAGATTTCCTAATCACCCCTAATGAGGTTCCGCATGATTCCAAATGCAAGAAGCTCTTTTTTTCTATTAATAACCACTTAATAGAAAAGCATTGAGACGTGATGGAGGTTTTTCCTACCCTGTAATATCAGCAGCCTCTATAAGGAATAAAGATACTCAGTGAGTTCATCAAGAGGGCTTAGGCTGACTTTATAGTAAACCATCCTTAATTCAGCAGTGCAAAGACTGAAGGGCCAGCTAAAACTCACTCAGAGAACAGTACCAAAGGCAAACCTTCAATGGGGCAGTTTGTTCATTCGGGCTCAGAGTTCATTCATTCAGTCATTCAGTCATATTTATTGAGTGCTTACTGTGTGCAGAGCAATGTACTAAGTGCTTGGGAAGTACAAGTTGGCAACATATAGAGACTGTCCCTACACAACAACAGGCTCACAGTCTAGAAGGGGGAGACACACAACAAAACAAAACATATTAATCAATCAATCAATCAATCAATCGTATTTATTGAGCGCTTACTATGTGCAGAGCACTGTACTAAGCGCTTGGGAAGTACAAATTGGCATCACATAGAGACAGTCCCTACCCAACAGTGGGCTCACAGTCTAAAAGGGGAAAAGGGGGAATTTTGTTATATTAACAAAATAAAATAGAGTAGTAAATATGTACAAGTATAATAATAATGACGATGGCATTTATTAAGCACTTACTATGTGCAAAGCACTGTTCTAAGCACTGGGGAGGTTACAAGGTATTCAGGTTTTCCCACGGGGGGCTCACAGTCTTAATCCCCATTTTACAGATGAGGGAACTGAGGTCCAGAGAAGTTAAGTGACATGCCCAAAGTCACACAGCTGACAAGAGGCGGAGCCGGGATTTGAACCTATGAACTCTGACTCCAAAGCCCGTGCTCTTTCCACTGAGCTATGCTGCTTCTTTATAAGTAAAACAAATAGAGTAATAAATCTGTACAAACATATATACGGGTGCTGTTGGGAGGGGAAGGAGGTAGGGCGGGGGGGATGGGGACGGGGAAAGGAAAGAAGGGGTTCAGTCTGGGAAGGCCTCTTGGAGGAGGTGAGCTCTCAGTAGGGCTTTTTATGGAGGAGGAGAGCTAGCTTAGCGGATGTGCGGAGGGAGGGCATTCCAGGCCAGGGGGAGGACATGGGCCAGGCAGGGGTCGACGATGGGACAGGTGAGAACAAGGTACAGTGAGGAGGTTAGCAGCAGAGGAGCGGAGGGTGCAGGATGGGCTGTAGAAGGAAAGAAGGGAGGTGAGGTAGGAGGGGGCGAGGTGATGGACAGCCTTGAAGCCGAGAGTGAGTTTTTGCCTGATGCGTAGAGTTCCATGCCAGCCTTGTGGGCCACAGAAAGTGGAATACTTCAATGGGTGCTCATTTCAGTAACTTCATTACTGACCCTTAATGACTGATGTTGACATTAGTAATTGGTTCATTCACAATTGCTTATGACTTCAGATTTCATGGGATAAGTGGTACTATGGAAAACCGACCAGGTGGAGCAGTGGAAAGACAGAAACAGAAAAACAGTCAACGACATGGTCAAGTGTACCTTAATTCCCTTAGGGAGGGAAAGTAGACTGCACAAATGTTTGGAGGTTAGGGAGATGGGCTCTGTGGTTAAATGACAAGGGAAAAGAAAAGGGGTTGGCTTGGACAAAAATAACAGAAAAGAGCTGGTGCTTGGAGTCTAGGGTCAGGACCACAGGAAGGTTTGCTGAAGAAAATTTTCCTCAGGAAAATTCATTTGGAAGAGCAGCCCACTGCTGAGCCTCAGCAAAGAAAATTATCAAGGGAAAAACCAGTTCCCATTAGATGTCCCAATAGTCAGTGCCTCAAAGGCAGAAATCTTTTCCCCTTCTTCAGCTGCAATTCCCCTTAATGTCTGGGAGTGTGTCATACAAAAATGGTGCTACATAAAAATTATATCGCTACTAAAATCAAATGCTATCATCTTTGGAGCTACACATCAACTCCAAAGCTGTCCAGAGAATCTTGACATTAATCGGCATTTCTTGACTAAAATAGAATCGTCAGGTTTTTTCACTCCCAGTCCCTACCCAGTTTTTACCCTCGGGGATCTGCATGAGATGCATAGCAGAATAATCAGCATGGCACAGCATCCCTAACCTGTAGCTATCAATCAACCAAAATTCTGGGTTAAATAGTTGGCACCCCCAAGACACAAACTCCTGACAAAATCATGCTTTCTACACTAGCTGAACCCAATGCCTTTTATAAACCACGCAGAAAGTAACAAAAAATGTAAAGACTTACAAACATTAGCTAATGAAAGTGTGAGATGCAATTACGTTTTTTTTTTTTTTAAAGTGGATTCTGAAAAAGTGTTTTCAACTAAATAAATTTAATCCTTGCTGGCTGGCCACTGTCATACACAGTGAAGCAGCTTTAGAGAAGCAGCTTGGCTTAGTGGAAAGAGCACGGGCTTGGGAGTCAGAGGTAGAGTTCTAATCCCAGTTCTGCCACTTATCAGCTCTGTGACCTTGGGCAAGTCATTTAACTTCTCTGTGCCTCAGTTACCTCATCTGTAAAATGGGGATTAAGACTGTGAGCCACACATGGGACAACCTGATTACCTTGTATCTACCCCATCACACAGAACAGTGCTTGGCACATAGTAAGCGCTTAACAAATACCATCATTATTATACACACTTTTATTTTAAATTTTTCCACTGAAAATAGAAATGGATTTAAAATCTAGGCAAAATAAGAATCCCCCAAAAAGCTACAGTGGGGCTTTTCCATTTGGAATCCCTTACAAGAGGTTAGTACTCAAACTTCCTGACTTAGAAAGGACACAAATAGGATAAAATACTTGTTTCATTAGTCCCCATCTCAGCCTTTAAGATTAAATTTCATCTTAATCTTCTCTAGTTTGGGATTTGTTCATGATGGCTGGCATCTTGAGGAACTCAATGGTTTTTCTGTCCTGGCTTTTAAACCTAACCAGGATCAGCATCTATCAGCCTCTCATCATCATCATCAACAACAGTATTAATTGGGGCTTTCTGCTGGCATACCACTATACTAAGAGCCAGGGAGAGTACAATGCAACAGAGTTGGTACATATGATCACTGCCAACAAAGAGATTGTAGTCTCACCTGAAAAAGCTCAAATCAAATACTAAACTACTAGTTGTGCCAGAGGGTTTGAGTGTAAAGCAACCCCAATCATAGCAAAACCTCCTCCTTACCTTTGTAGGGCATCTGAGAGCGGGTTTTCAGGTACATTTTGCTGCTTCTCTTGGCTCTCACTTTATTGACCTCATAGCCCAGATTGTTGCAGCGATTCTTCCTGCAGTTCAGACAAAGCCCCTTTTCAAAAGCTTCCTTGGAGTTGCAACGATAGGCCATGATTGGCTTTTCTTCATTCAACAGGGAGTCAATGAAGAGATGAATGGAGCGTTCATGAGAGCATTTCACCAGCTGGTCCACATCTTGGGAGGAAGAGGCATGAGAAAAAAAATCAGACTCTCTTAATCCATTTTGCTAGTTTTGGTTCTTTTAAATTTTGGCTTTCTGGAAGCACGGGGGTAAACTGGATGTCCTGTGAAAGTACTTTCCAGTTCCAATCTAGCTTCTATGTAGGGAGAACAGCTTTGTGTTTTTAAATCTTTGAAAACTGCTCTGCCTCATTTTCTCCCAAAACAACAAACCAGGCCTGGGAGTCAGAAGGTCATGGGTGATTTTGGGCAAGTCACTTCACTTCTCTGTTCCTCAGTTACCTCATCTGTAAAATGGGGATTGAGACTGTGAGCCCCATATGTCCAGAAACGCTCTGGGCATATTACTCCCCTCCTCAAAAACCTCCAGTGGCTACCAATCAATCTGAGCATCAGGCAGAAACTCCTCACCCTGGGCTTCAAGGCTCTCCATCACCTCGCCCCCTCCTACCTCACCTCCCTTCTCTCCTTCTACTGCCCAGCCCGCAACCTCCGCTCCTCCACCGCTAATCTCCTCACTGTACCTCGTTCTCGCCTGTCCCGCTGTCGACCCCCGGCCCACGTCATCCCCCGGGCCTGGAATGCCCTCCCTCTGCCCCTCCGCCAAGCTAGCTCTCTTCCTCCCTTCAAGGCCCTGCTGAGAGCTCACCTCCTCCAGGAGGCCTTCCCAGACTGAGCCCCTTCCCTCCTCTCCCCCTCGTCCCCCTCTCCATCCCCCCATCTTACCTCCTTCCCTTCCCCACAGCACCTGTATATATGTATATATGGTTGTACATATTTATTACTCTATTTATTTATTTATTTATTTATCTTACTTGTACATTTCTATCCTATTTATTTTATTTTGTTGGTATGTTTGGTTCTGTTCTCTGTCTCCCCCTTTTAGACTGTGAGCCCACTGTTGGGTAGGGACTGTCTCTATGTGTTGCCAATTTGTACTTCCCAAGCGCTTAGTACAGTGCTCTGCACATAGTAAGCGCTCAATAAATACGATTGATTGATTGATTGATTGATATGGGACAGGGACTGTGACCAACTTGATTGGCTTGTGTCCACCCCAGTGCTTAGAAATACCACCAATATCATCATCATTAATATATATATTATATATACATAATAATAATAATGGCATTTATTAAGCACTTACTATGTGCAAAGCACTGTTCTAAGCACTGGGGAGGTTACATGGTGATCAGGTTGTCCCACAGGGGGCTCACAGTCTTAATCCCCATTTTACCAATGAGGTAGCTGAAGCACAGAAAAGTGAAGTGACTTGCCCAAAGTCACACAGCTGACAATTGGCAGAGCTGGGATTTGAACCCATGACCTCTGACTCCAAAGCCCGTGCTCTTTGCCCAGAGCCATGCTGTACACACACACACACACACACACACATCCACACATGTTTTTTCCAACTAGGGTTTTAAACAAAAAGTGGAACATGTAACCAAGTGCAAATGTTCAGCATCAGTAACAGGGCTTGGGCAGAATTACAAAACCTGTAGCATCTACATTCGAGAAACCTGCTTCTCAATTTTTGAGTTTCTTTCATAGACATGTCAAAAGTGAAGTGTGAGACAGTAATGCCTGGGTCAGCACAGAGTGCCATAGAAACTGCTGACGTCAAAAGAATCAAGCTATGTATCCAGGCCCTTAATTCCAGTTTGGACAGCCACAGTTCTTGGCATGCTTGACAACAGCTCTGGGTAGAGGGGAGTAGCCTCATGTTACAATGATGAGCACTTGGCTGGAAAGGTTATCTCTGTCTAACCCAGCCAGGGCAGAGAAATAGTGTACTGGTGGTTGACACAGCAGGCAGAAGAACAATCTTGTGAAGAAATCCCTAATCCAATCTGGATATCAGAATCTGTAATGAATTTCAGAGCTTATTCCATAAAGACTCCTTCCATAAATCTTAGGAGACCTAGAAGAATCACAACTGAAGAAATGATGCCTATGGGGGAGAGCTAGGGCCTGGAGTCAAAAGGACCTGGGTTTTAGTTCCAGCTCTGCCACTTGTCTGTTGTGGGACCTTGGGCAAGTCACTTCACTTCTCTGTGTCTCAACTACCTCATCTGTAAAATGGGGATTGATAATGTGAGCTCCATGTGGGACATGGACTGTGTCCAACCTGATTAGTTTGCTTTCACCCCAGTGCTTAATACAGTGCCTGGGACATAGTAAGCGCCTAAGCGCGTAATACATACTATTTAAAAAAAACAACAACAACAAAACTGGCCCAACATGCTAAGATGGAGGCATGGTAATAAAAATGTAAAGTACCCACACCAAGTAAACACTGCATGTAGCAGAATAGAAGGCATGGAAAGTCTCAGGAATCCATCTAGATGGAGTGTGAATGCTAGAGAGATACCAGAGTCATCAAAGTAATGCACAGATCCTGCCCTAATAATCTTCTCATCTAAAATTTACCTCCAAAGCCCTTCTCTGCAATTAGGCGAATCGCTTCTCCTATGTTACATCCTGGCTGGAAACCTCCACCGTTAGGGTAAATGTCAACGTGTCCCACGGGCTTCTGGATTCCGATACTGCGGTCTGGCGACCCTCTAGTGAAGGTGTGCAATACATCTACAAAATTGGCATCATCAGGAGAGAGGCGGCTCGGAGCTTCAGCATATTCAAAGGTAGGTCCAGCGGGATCTAGGCCTTAGTGAGAGAAAGGGGCACATTTACAATATTCACTGACAATCTATTCCACTCCAAGGATTATCCTGGACAGACTTAAAATTCTTCTACTGTCTATTCATCCTACAGCCCAGATTCTCATCAGAAACAATTCCACTGGAATTCCCATTGAGAAAAAAGAGTTCAATGCTGCCAGTTTCAAAATCCTTTATTTCTGACTCCAGCAGAGTGACTTGCATTTATGTGGCAATTTGGACTCAGGGAGAAGGAATCCAAGTCCCCACCATTACTACATATCTTACTGACCAATTGTGCAAAGCCATCCGGACAGATCCCTGCAATCCTTATTTCCAAACCATAGGCCTGAGGGGATTCTTTCAACATTTTCCAGAGAACAACAGTTATGGATGGTCATTATTTGAGGTAAGAATCCAACATTTTTTAGAAGACTTTAATGCGAGCCAGGGAGAAATCGGCAGGCTCCCCACAGCCGGGTCTGTAACTAGGCCTGCTACATTCTCCTCCCCCAGACTCTTCTGAGATTGCTCTCTGGCCAACCCTCCTCCTGTCACTTCCTCCATGGTTAATGATCTCCAACTCCCGCCTTCTCCTCAACCCCACCACTGTCCCCTTTCATTTGACTGGGCCTAGCAGCATGGTTTAATGAATAGAACATGGGACTGGTAGTTGGAAGGTCATGGGTTCTAATCTTGATTCTGCCACTTGTCTGCAGTGTGGCCTTGGGCAAGTCATTTCACTTCTCTGGGCCTCAATTACCTCATCTGTAAAATGGGGATTAAGACTGTGAGCCAGCCCCATGTGGGACACAGACCGTGTCCAACCCAATTTGCTTGTATCTACCCCAGCACTTAGTAGAGTGCCTGGCACATAGTAAGCACTTAAGAATACCACAATATTATATCATGTGTTCATTATTGGGTATCTTCTTTGCCTGGCTAAATACCACCACACACCACACTTATCCATGTCAGCGTTATCTGTTTTGTACTAACGTTTATTGTGAGCAGGGATTAGGGACCAAACTATAGCTTTTTTCACAGCTCTGCTGTATTACAGTATTTCTGACCACTGCCTAACAGCTGCATGCACATGCGAATTCTAAACAAATATCACTCCAGATTCCGAGGCAGAATGATTTTTCTGTCCTTCACTTGAGAACAAATAGTGGTGCTCTTACCTGTGATTCTGTTCACTTTTTTGTTAGTCCGACTTCCTGCAATGCCAGCCGCATGGGCACCAAGGCTATACCCCAGGATATGGACATTGTCCAGGGGGTAGTTAAATTGCTCCTTTGGAAGATGAAAAGAAAAGATGATTGAATTGTCTGCATTTTTTGGCAAATCATAAATGTTAAGGAAACATGCAACGAACAGCAATGTAGATAATAACTTGAGAAAATAACTGGAAATAATCAAAACAAATTCCAATTCCTTTAAAGCAATAAAGAGATAAGAAATGTACTCATCAATTAGAGCTTAATTTTTTTCTTCATACCCCTTAGCAGAGGTTTTTGTAAGACACCGAGGGAGGGAGGTATGTCAAAGCCTTGCTGTTCTCAACTCTAGAAAGACATCACTGATATCCAGCTTGAATTTTCTTTCTTCATGTCAACGAACTGCTCCTTGTTTTGTCCATTATACTCTAAATTTTGGCCTTGTTCCCCTTTCTATTTGCCATCATTTAGCCAATGCATTAATTCAAATTCAGTTTTTTTTTAATCTTCATAAATCAAACTACCAAAGCTCCTTTTTAATCTATCCCAGCCTACTGGCATGTTTTAAGCCTCAAAGTGCCCAGGACAGAAAGCAACACTAAGAGTCTCTGCAGGGTGAAGCACTCTGCCTTTCCTTGTAACAGATAGTTGAAAGATGACAGACCATTGAACTTTAGAAGTTCTCAAGTACACCACAGGGAAATGGGCACCTGAAATGAAAATCAAAGCAAGCCCTTTTGGACAGTGTTATGAGCTACTAGCTACGGCCAACTGATGTGTTTCATGAGACCTAGACTTCTTTACAAATGCTTACCTCCATCCAGTCGATAAACTTGGCTACATCTCCTCCCACCAATTTGGTGTAGCTGGCAGATACTGGATAGTGTTGCTGGGCACGTATAAGCCAGTCTACCACAATGACATTAGAATCTGGTTCCCTCTTATATAGTGCATCCACGAGCTTTGGCACCCAGCTCTCATACATTCCTGTCACCTGAAAAAGAGGCCAAAATCCCTTAATGATGGATTTTTCTTCAACTTGCAACAGGCTGTGAAAATGGCGACTTGAACAGTGCTTCGGTTAGTTAAGAATAACAATAGTAATAATTATGGTATGTGTTTTTAGAGAAAAAGAAGCAGAGGGTGAAGGACAAGGTAGTCCCATTGATAAAAACTGCCCTAATAGTTCTTTGGACGCTTACATTAAAAAACAGAAAAATTAAGATATTTGTTCAGTGCTTACTACGTGCCAGGCACTGTACTAAGCACTGGGGTAGATACAAATTAATTGGATTGGATACAGTCTCTATCCCATATAGGGATTACAGTCTTAATCCCCAGTTTACAGATAAGGAATTTGAGGCACAGAGAAGTTAAATGACTTGGCCAAAGTGATGCAGAAAGAAGTGGAAGAGCTGGGATTAGAATCCAAGTCCTTCTGAATTCCAGGCCCGTGCTCTAGCCACTGCTTCACTGCAGCAATACATTCTACTTGAAAGGCAGATCTGATCATATCCTGATTTAATTCCCAAACTGCCATCTCTGAAACACCAAGCTCCAATATGGGTAGGTGTTCAATAAATACTAGGTTTCCCAAAGAGTTCATTTTATTCAACTAGAGGGATCAGAAGATTGGGAGCCCGCCCCCACCCACCCAGGGGACAGGGATTGACTGTGTCTAATTTCCACTGTGTATTCTCTCCCAGAGGTTCGTACAGTGTTCCTCAAACTGTAAATACTAAATAAATACTATTAATACTCCTGCTAATGGAAAACAGTTTGGGAGATTACTGTCAACAAAGATTTAGCAAGCTAAAGATAAATAAACAGCTATTCTTGGATCCTCTGAATGATTATTCTATCTACATGTGACTTTTGCTGTAGACTTTCAGAACAGCAGTGTCATGGTGACTACACTGCCTCAAGAACAAAGCAATTTTTGATAGTTTAGCATAGGTGCAATATTAAAAATATCCCTGGCATTCTTAAAGAGTACTGAGTTACCTTCCTAAAATGTTTTAATTTGTTAACAAGTTGCCACAAACACATTGGCTGTTTTTTTTTCATTTTTATGATCATTTCTGTCTTTCAAAAAGCAATTATCATAGAGTGTGTCATTCTGAACCAAGGTTAGTCTGTTTTTTTAATGGCATTTGCTAAGCACTTATATGTGCCAGGCACTGTACTAAGTGCTGGGGAATATACAAGCTAATCAAGTTGGACACAGTTCACATCCCAAATGGGGCTCACAGTCTTAATCCCCATTTTGCAGATGAGGTAACTGAGTCACTGAAGTTATGTGACTTGCCCAAGGTCACATAGCAGTTATTGGCCTTTCTAGATAAGGACAGAGGGAAAAAGCCAGTGAGGTAAGACTGCTGTAAAGAAGAACTACATTGGGACAGTTTTGTTCCTTAGAGTGAGAATGATGAAGAACAATGGGACAATTTCCAAATAAAAGAAATGACTTGATGTCTTGCATTTTGACTTGTTACCTGCCTAACATCACCCCCTCTTAATGTATTGTTTCACTTGATTTGTCTGCTCTTGGACAGTTTTCTTTTTTTATTTTTGAGGTGGGGAGAAGGGAAGAGGGAGGATCATTGGGAGGATCCCATGCCTTCCCAGAAGCTTATACCTAAACCTGGTTTAACTGAACTCGGGTTCTGGGAAGAGCTATGAGATGTGCTTTTGCCCTCTGCAGCTGCCATTCAGGATGAGATGAAGTCATATCTCCAGAATTCACTGTTAATCACTACTCATTTCAACAGGGGTGAAGACTTCCTACTTTACAATGAGGTCCCTGTGCTTATGAGCTGTCAAGTGAAATCCAGGAAAGTGGCAAAACTCCAAAACAGCTGCTCCTCAATCATGTTATAGGTTTGACTATATGCAGGCTGCTCACTACACATTTTTTTGGTGTACCCAGGACAGACTGGTGAATTATCTTTTCAATTCCCTTTGGTTCTTGCCCCAGACTCCAACTAAAAGCTCACTATTCCACAGCCTCATTTCTTTTCTAAACCCAGGAGATAAAAGGCAAGAAAATGTTCTTTGCTTTTGGCCCAAGTTACAGAGATTCCCAGAAAACCTCCAGTAAACCAGGTAGAAATAGCTTCTACATTTTGTGGCCAGTTCATGGTTGGTAATTCTAAAGAAAGAACTCCTTTTAACAAACTAAATACTAACTACTCCAATCCCAAGGCAAAACTGTATCTCAAATGAACTTAGTTATGGCTTTATTGCTCCTTCTGTTCCCATCCCCTTCAAAAAGGTATGAAATCCTTGATTCCCCCACCATGTAATCCCTCATTCTCCAGCCCCTTCGAGGCATAAAAAATATGATCAGGTCCGTTTCACTAGGACATTTTACCAGGCTTCAGACCTGGGTACACAGTTCAAGGGGCACATGCCCTTGTTAGGGTTCTTTAACTGGAACCCCTCTTCCCACAGGGGCTACTTTGGTGTCACTCTGATCCCAGGAAACCCCTTTCACAGTTTTATCCTCTTACCGTCCATCCATGGATCACCACAAAGGTTTTACTGGTGTGGTTGAAATGACACTCCGCAACAGAATCTCTCTCTCCAGGTACAAGGTAACAGGTGTCATCATCAGGTACCTCAGGAGTCCTCAGAGAAAACCTGCTTTCAATATCTTCGAAATCTGTTCTGCTGCCCCCTGCAATGAAAAGGAGAATACTATAAATGGCATTTTTTCTCATTATGGAAGAAAACATTTTTCTCTTTTTTTTTTGGTATAGAATTGTATCCTCAGTAGTGCTAAATTTATTTCAGGATTTCAGGAAAGAACAATGATTTCTGAGGTGCATCTGACACCATCTGATGTCACGGAGAAGTGGCTCTGTGACTCTGATCATCTCACTTCTATGTTAATAGGTAGTGGTGAAAATTCCATAAAGAAGTACCTGTTCCCAAGTTTTGGTTTCCCATTGTTTTGAAACCTGACTCAGAAGCTGGGAAAAACATGAACATTACCTCAAAAATTTAATTAATTAAAAAATATATCATCTGAATGACCCAGTTATTTTGATAGATTATTTTATTTGAAAAATGGACCCAGAATTTAATGTTATAATTAAAGGCCATAAATATTTTAGGTGTCTGTTATTTGCATAATCAGAGATTATTTACAGTTCAGGACACTTTATTAGTGAGGTTCATAACCTTGATCATGAGCCTCTTGGAGAGATGAGCTTTGGTAATATTTACTATGGATGTGGCTTTTTCATGTTTTATTGTTTTTGTAAACTGCTTTTCTCTTGAAGTTCTACCTCTTCTTAAACTGGATAGTATACAAGGGCAGTAACTTTATTGTTTATGATTTCATTGTTACTTAGAACCTAGCAGGGCAGTCCACACACAACAGTCACTGAATAAATGGCTGACTGATGGAAAATATTATATCATGGGCTTTTTCTTTAAAAACCTCAAAACAAATTGTACACTTTGCCAATGAAAGGCAAAATATATTCAGAATGAGTAGAAAAAATTATACTAAGCTTGTTCACCACCTGACAAAGGTATTCAAATCCAATAAATTAAGGTATTTGTTTTCTAATTAGTTTAATCAATCAATAGCATTTACTCAATACTTACTGTGTGCAGTACACTATAATAAGTGCTTTTGCATTTCTTTCCAAGATTTGAATGGAAATCGACTTTGGGATTCTTACAGTGTAGAATTAATCTGCATTTATTCAAGTTTTCATTCTCTACATTTAGAATATTTATTTTAAAATTACTTATTATACTGGGGAGCAACAAACAGCAATGATAATGATTCTGATGAGACATCTGCCCAAGCTTAATTCATAATTATCTAAGGAATGCCTAAGGGGTTTTTAACCCATAATCATTCTTCAGAGAAAATGCCTTAAAGCAGCACTGTGATTCCTCAGTAATTCATTAGAGGCAGAAAGATCACTTCTGTTCTCACTTAATGACAAAAACAGTACTTGAAGGGGGTGAAAGGACTTTCTCTGGGATTAAGCTCAGAACACAGAAATGAATTTTGTACCAGCTCCCCACACTATATGACCATTTCTTCCACAGTCATTTGTGCAAATAGACTGGGTGTCTGTCCATCTTTCCAAAGAAAAGTTGACCCTTAAGGCTATTTTCCCTCCAAATAAACAAAAATTTGTACACCCGAAATAGCATATTGGAATAAGTGGCACGTGATATCTTACAACAAAATTTCTCAAGCCACTCCTGTGCCCTGCATGCAAGGATAATTCTTCCCATCATTTGTCTGATGGTAGAAGGGAGTCTAACCTGAGAAGCGGCATGGCCTTGTGGCTAAAACACAGGCCTGGGAGACAGAAAGACCTGGGTTCTAATCCCACATCTGCCACTTGTCTGCTGTGTGACCTTGGCCAAGTTGCTTAACTTCTCTGTGCCTCAATTACTCATCTGTAAAATACTGATTAAGATGGTGAGCCCCATGTGGGACAGGGACTGTCGTCTAACCAGATTACCTCTTATCTATCCCAGCACTTAGAACAGTGCCTGGCCCATAGTAAGCACTTAACAAATACCATTAAAAAAAAAAAAGCTCTCACTTCATATAATTCTATCTTCCTTCCATATGAGTAGTTAGAACGGCTTTGTAATCCAGTTTCCTTCACTGCTCTAAGACCACTGAGAAGCTTGCAAACTTGTTGCCAGTTCCCTTGGTCCTTTCACATGTATCATAAAATTGGATTTTTCCAGTTCATCTTGCAGCATCGGTCAATATGTCTTTGTTTATTCTTTGCCCAATGACATCAACATTACCACTAAAGGATGGAGTAGCTTTCAGAATGACCATTGGAATCAACAGAAGGAACCTACAAGTCCTAAGTACATGAGTGTCATGTCTATGGAAATCCTGCTCACAGACCAACTTTGAGTAGGGAGGAACGGAGGATGAAGAAAATAGGTAATAAAAGCACTCATCATATTAAAAAATACCCTATAGATTAGATTTTAACATTTCTAAAAACATCAATCAGGACTGTTTTTCCAAGAAAAAAAACCCCAAAAAGGCTAACCTCCAGACATAGTTTATCTGACCTGCAAACACTGGTCATAGACTAATTTCGGTAGGATGGATTGTGAAATGGCAAAAACTGGCTCATGCTTTCCCATGAATAAATCACTATCTTCTGAAGTACTTGTGTATTTTTGAATGTCCAACCCATTCAGAACTTCCAGTTCCCACCATTGGCATTTTCTTGGGTTTCTGACCCTTTTCCCAAATACTGAAATAAATCCTTACCCTTATTCACTTCCTCTTTTTACAGAAAAGTCCTGATGACTAAGTGATTTTGAATGTCCATGAACTTTTTAACTTTCTACATTGCAGTGTCAATAAAGTGCTGTGTTCTGTGTCGACCAAAGCACCGTTCCACTGAAAGTTACAAAAAATCATGAGGCCCTTTTACTGAGAAACTTCTCAGGTTCCCCAAAGATAGCATTATTCTACCTGAATTTAAGATGGGTGCTTTATTTGTTCCATGTTCCTGTGTGGTAACTCTTCCCTGTTTTAAGCACATTTGTGAAAGTTCCACTATCTCATCAATGCCTTTAGCTGATCTTTAGTTTCTGTTCTTCCCAGGACTTCTAAAACAAACTCCCAGAGGGATACAGTCCCACTGATCAGACCCCTAGGAGATTAGCTTTTGCAAGACTAACTACTCCAAGACTCACTACTCCCTTGGTGGTTTAGGAATCATCATCATCATCATCAATCGTATTTATTGAGCACTTACTATGTGCAGAGCACTGTACTAAGTGCTTGGGAAGTACAAATTGGCAACATATAGAGACAGTCCCTACCCAACAGTGGGCTCACAGTCTAAAAGGGGGAGACAGAGAACAAAACCAAACATACTAACAAAATAAAATAAATAGGATAGATATGTACAAGTAAAATAAATAAATAAATAGAGTAATAAATATGTACAAACATATATACATATATACAGGTGCTGTGGGGAAGGGAAGGAGGTTAGATGGGGGGGATGGAGAGGGGGACAAGGGGGAGAGGAAGGAAGGGGCTCAGTCTGGGAAGGCCTCCTGGAGGAGGTGAGCTCTCAGTAGGGCCTTGAAGGGAGGAAGAGAGCTAGCTTGGCGGATGGGCAGAGGGAGGGCATTCCAGGTCCTGGGGATGACGTGGGCTGGGGGTCGATGGCGGGACAGGCGAGAACAAGGTATGGTGAGGAGATTAGCGGCGGAGGATTGGAGGGTGCGGGCTGGGCTGTAGAAGGAGAGAAGGGAGGTGAGGTAGGAGGGGGCGAGGTGATGGAGAGCCTTGAAGCCCAGGGTGAGGAGTTTCTGCCTGATGCGCAGATTGATTGGTAGCCACTGGAGATTTTTGAGGAAGGGAGTAATATGCCCAGAGCGTTTCTGGACAAAGATAATCTGGGCAGCAGCATGAAGTATGGATTGAAGTGGAAAGAGACACGAGGATGGGAGATCAGAGAGAAGGCTGGTGCAGTAGTCCAGACGGGATAGGATGAGAGCTTGAATAAGCAGGGTAGCGGTATGGATGGAGAGGAAAGGGCGGATCTTGGCAATGTTGCGGAGCTGAGACCGGCAGGTTTTGGTGACGGCTTGGATGTGAGGAATGTACTCCCAAATGTCAAGGGACCAGGAAAAGTGCACTTCCATATTTCCATGGGCACAATAAGCAAGTGTGCATGCAGTTCTCCCTGCGAGAGTGACACTCATGAACAACTCATGATCATATGTCATCAGCAGCAATAATAATAATAATAATAATGGTATTTGTTATGTGCTTACTATGTGCAAAGCACTGTTCTAAGCACTGGATAATAATGCCATTTATTAAGTGTTTACTATGTGCAAAGCACTGTTCTAAGCGTTGGGGAGGCTACAAGGTAATCAGGTTGGCCCACTGGGGGCTCACAGTCTTCACCCCCATTTTACAGATAAGGGAACTGAGGCCCAGAGAAGTGAAGTGACTTGCCCAAAGTCACAAGGCTGACAAGTGGCGGAACTGGGATTTGAACCTATGATCTCTGACTCCAAAGCCTATGTTCTTTCCACTGAGCCACGCTGCTTCTCAAATACTTTTGGATTAAAGTACAGCTCGACCAAGCTCCCCTAGTAGCAAGGAAAAATAATGGCAAGCAGCATGACTTAGTGGAAACAACACAGAGGTAAGAGTCAGGAATTCCAAATGCAAGTCCTACCTCTGCCACTGATCTGCTGTATGACTGGGCAAGTCATTTTGCCTCTCTGTACCTCAGTTCCTCCTCTGTAAAATGGGGGTAGAACAGATTCCAGATTCTGAGCCCCTTGTGGACAAGGACTGTATCTGATCTGATAGCTCTGCATATACCCCAGCACTTAACACAAAGTAGGTCCTTAATAAATTCCATAATTACAATAATTAACTCCCTTCCTTAGGCACAGGGAAAAATACAGATTTTTGTGAAAAATATGAAATCTCTGTACTTAGCTTGAATCTCCTCTAGTTCATCGATAGATACCTGAAGATTCTTCTAAAAGGCAAGATGCTTAGGTCAATGCTGATGACGATGATAATTCAAGAGTAGGAAGCAGAGAAAAAAAATTCAAACACAGGATTTTCAAGGGCCAATAAAGTGCCTGGAAAGGGACAAAGAAAGCTGGAGGAGGAAAAAGCTGATTCTACTGCTGTTTAAAAGGAAAAAGTCATGTTAGAAAAAACTAGAAAGACTGGAAACCTCCTAGTCTTATAGCCTATTCTGTTGCTATAAAAGGGGTCACTTAAGTGATAAGATACCAATCATATGTACATTTTAAGTACAAGGGTCAATTCTATTGCCCCTTCTTTTTTAGGATTCTATCACCCATCTGGGATGTGACAAGCCTTAACAATAATTATTTTATCCCTTAGGATCAAAATTCATAATTGTTCGAGGATGCAATTTTCAAATGATGCTTTTGAAACACCGATGAATAGTAATTTTCTTCTAGGGGTCTTAGCTTTTCCTAATGGGAAAAAAAGAGGCAGTTTTACTGATTCAGAAGAAAAAGTTAAAGTCTGGGCTTCAGCACCTGAATCCTGGTCAGGTTAAAGTTTCTGGTTGTTTTCTACCTTTAAACTGCATTCTTAAAGGTTAAGAAGAAATGTAAAGAAATTACACAGAGACCTATGATTATTAATCTGTACTGGTGAATCAGATCACTTCTGACTCGTATCAGTGAAAGAAACTGGAATAACCAAAAGGAACATGAATAATCTAAAGAATCAATGATACCAAAAATGAAAAGTAACAGATGAAAACATGTGGATGCCTGAATTCTAGCCCAATGCAGTATTTCTCCATGATGCTGTTTTTACACAAGGTCAACATCATGTACACAAAGCCAACTTTTTCATCTAAGCAGGTAGCTCTGTTAAGAAAGGCTTTTTGGTGGCTGGATAATGACTTGGATGTTGCAAGTAGATCTGCTTGTTCTGAAAATGCCCAGATCCTCTAGAGATCTTTTATGAAATCCAGATCCAGAGTGCTTGACATGATTTAGCTTCTCACTGGAGAACCAAAATGCTATTTTAATATATCCTGCTACTGTAACCTATCCATCACACGCAAATGATTTGGGGCCTGAATCCTGCTACTCCCACTTGCTAATACAGATGCACATTCAGCCTTTTTTTCTCTATATACATCTGAAAGGCAATTTCCCAAGTGCTTAGTACGGTGTTCTGCACACAGTAAGCACTTAATAAATATGATTGAATGAATGAATGAATGAAAAAGAAAGGAACTGTATTTAAATATTGCCAGGGGAGGATGAAATTCCAGGTAGTAGTGACCTTAACCTATGAACTGTTAGATTGTTCCTTTAGGGTTTGGCATTCTTTCCATTGCTTCCACTAAAAACATGTGAGCATCCTCTCAGAGCCTGTCACTGTGGAGGAATATCCATCACACTCCTGGATTATTTATGTTGGAGCATGGAAAATTTCCTTGGCTCTTCCAGGAGAGCTTTCAAAGTCATGGGTGTTCCTCCTTAACCCCAAGCAAAAGAGACTCCCTTTAAAACTCATTATTGGACAGCATTGTCGGACAGCACTGTACAAATAAACAAACGAGCTAACAAACAGTTGGTTCAAAGTAAGGTTCAAGGTAAATCATTCAATGCACCGATTTAAATGCTCTGTATGATCAGACACCCTTCAGAGTTCTGACAGACTTCCCAAGTGTGCCTCCCACTTGTGAAAAGGAAGCACAGCCACAATGCACATTGCGCAAGAGAATTAACTTCACACTGTGCTAATGGGCTATTGCAATAAAAATGGTATCTTGCATACTGAAATGTTTCATTTAAATAAAACGATTCACATGTATTCTGGATATGAAAGGAATTATCCAAATATACAAAACTGTACACTGAGAGGAGGAATTCCAAAGTGATTATTACACCTGGAGTATTTGTTTTAATGTTAAATATGTAAATCTTCTGTTTACTGTTGCCCTTCATTGCTTAACTGAACTACTCTAATTCCTTTATTGACCCAATAAAAAGCACATTTTCCAAGTGGACCCAGAGGCAGTGTAACCAGTCAAGTAAATGCAACCGATTCTGTGTCTGAGTATAACTTGTTCATCTCTTGATCTTCTTTAGCAGGACTGTAACTCTAGAGTAACAGCTATTTAGAAACTGGAAGAGAAAAAAATCTTCAAAAGATTTGAACGTTGAACCCTCCTTACTCAGTTTTCTGGGACAGTTGGTCCATTTCCTGTTGAGCTATTGAGCTAGGGAGACAGAGAGAGAAAGAAAGGGTGAGAGAGAGAGAGAGAAAGGGAAAGAGAGAGAAAGGGAAAGAGAGAGAAAGGGAAAGAGAAAGAAAGAGGGAAGGAGGGAAGGAGGGAAGGAGGGAAGGAAGGAAGGAAGGAAGGAAGGAAGGAAGGAAGGAAGGAAGGAAGGAAGGAAGGAAGGAAGGAAAGAAAGAAAGAAAGAAGGCAGGGAGACAGACCCTGGTGTCCTGCTCCCCAAACTCTGACCATGCAAGGTGAGTGAACTACTACTACAGATCTCTTCCCTTTACCACATATTGCAGGTTTTAGCTCAGAAACGCTCATTAGCTCCTGAAATTGGACATTAAAGCACCAACAGTTTCGTCACCTTCCCCAGTTCTTCTATTTGCTTAACAAAGTTTAGCCTTCTGAAGTCAGGTTAACCTGCTGATGATATATTAAATACACACGGAATACAAAGGTCAGTAACACCATATGGAAAAGCCCAAATAGTACATGTGCTCCTATGGACTTTTTTTGCACTTGAATGTGTTGCCTTGGCAGCGCACTAAGAGGCATCTCTATAATTTGAGGATCTGGTCTACATATAAATTAAACAATCAGCAATAATATCAATGTTTACATGATGATGGGCTCCAACTTTATAGGGAAGTTGATTAATCATGTTCCAATTATGAACAACTTCACTAATAGAAAAAAAGTACGTTAACAAAAACAGGGGATGACTTCTTCCCTGAGAAAAACTACGCCTCATTTAATTCAAGCTTAAGAAGTCTTTCTGAATATTCTTTTAAAACTCAAAAGCGATTCCTAGGACATAAAAAGCTTCCGATCAGAAGGAGACGATTTCAGACTTTGTCTAGGACTTCGTAGTTGAAAACCCACTAACGCTGTAATTACCAGGCTGGATGCCGCTTACGGAACTACGCATATCTGCCAAGGGGCCGGGAGAAATTATGTCCCAGCCATTATCTCCCAGCAGGCGGGACAATAACTGACAGGGCAATGACCGTCCTCGGTCGTTACTTGTTGCTGCCGGCTTTTTGTTCTTTGTTGAAGTGCTCCAGTTTCCCCGCCCGTTTCAATCGCGGGGTGCAGATTGGGAGCTGGGTGAAATACAGAATTCCCGTTGGAGCAGCCGGGGGACTGAATGGCTTTCCGGCCCAGAGCCGCTTATCTTGCCACCTCGACGCTTTCTAGGAATCGCGGGAGGGAGCAGGGCGAAGTGCCGCGGCTTGGCCGAGTTGGTCGGGGGCTCCCAAACTAGGCTCCCTGGGCTGGCCCGGGCTCGGCCCCGCTCCCTCGGCTCTCCCGCGGGGAAGAAATGGAGGCTCCATCTCCACGTGCGGGGCTGGAGCAGGGCCGGAGAGGGACGGGCGCACAGAGGGCTGGGGGTGCAGGGGAGGGCTGGGGGCAGAAGGCAGGGCTGGGGTGCAGGGGAGGGCTGGGGGCACACGGCAGGGCTGAAGGTGCAGTGGAGGGCTGAGGGCACACGGCAGGGCTGGGGGTGCAGGGGAGGGCTGGATACGCATAGAAGGGCTGGGGCGCATGGCAAGTCTCAGGGTGTAGAGGAGAGCAAAGGGGTAACGCGGAAGGGAGGGGGACCTGAGGAAAAGGGGGCTTAGTCTGGGAAGGGATCTTGGAGGAGGTGCGCGGGCAGGGGGCGCACAGAAGGGCTCGGGGTGTAGGAACGGGCTGGGGGCGCAGGGGAGGACTCGGGTCGCTGCAGAACCTCCGAGAAGCGCCCCTACTTGTTCTTGGGAAAGTCGGGGCAGGGGCCGGGGCGCCTCGAGCCCTTTGCCAACCCCGCGGCCCCTGGCCCACCCACGTGCCATCACCGTCCTGGGCCACCCGCGGCCCGTGCCAACCAACGAGGTCCTGCGTGGTTGGGGGAGTACAATATAATAATAATGATGATGATGGCATTTGTTAAGCGCTTCCTATGTGCCAAGCACTGTTCTGAGCGCTGGGGGGTTACAAGGTAATCAGGTTGTCCCATGTGGGGCTCACAGTCTTCATCCCCATTTTACAGATGAGGTAACTGAGGCACAGAGAAGTGAAGCAGCTTGCCCAGTCACACAGCTGACAAGTGGCTCCCAAACCCGGGCTCTTTCCACTGAACCACGCTGCTTGGTTTCCTGGCCACAACTTTCATTCATTCATTGATCTGTTCATTCAGTTATATTCATGGGGCACTTACTGTGTGCCAAGCACTGTACTGAACCCTTGGGAGAGTATAAAATAACAACAGACAGACACATTCCCTGCCCCTGCCCGCCCGGGTCACCTTGGCTCACGGTCCTCCCTGCCAGGCCCCGGGCGGCGGGGTTACTGCCGGTCATCGCCATGCGGTCCCTGCCCCGCCCCGCTCCGCTCCATCCATCCCCGCCCCGCCGCCAAGGCAGCCACTGAGATCCGGGGGTCTGCTGGGGGTGTGCAGGGAGAGGAGCCCCCCCCCCCAGCCTCCACCCCCTTCCGCCCCCGCCCCCCCAACCCCGGGACCCCTGCCCTTCTCTCCCCTAGCCCTGACAGGTCCTGATGCGCATCGCTTACTCCATTCCCGAGGGTCCTCATTCAAGTGCTTAGTACAGCGTTCTGCACACAGTAAGAGCTCCAAAAATACGACTGAATGAGTCAATGAATTCAATCGTATTTACTGAGCGCCCACTGTGTGCACAGCGCTGTACTAAGCGCTTAGTAAGGAGCCCTTCTCCTCCCTGTCCTCCACTTTTTTTGTCTCTCACTCCCCTCCCTCCCCTCCCTCCCCTCCCTCCCCTTCTCCTCCAGTTTTTTTGTCTCTCCCTCCCTCTCCTCCCTCCCTTTCTCCTCCACTTTTGTCTCTCTCTTCCTCCTCCTCATCTTCCCTGTCCACCCCGTGCCGCCGGAGAAGTGTCCGCGGCAGATGGGCAAGCTGAGAAACTTACCGCCCGCATTGGCCGCTCCCTGGGGCGCCGCCAGGCCCAGTAGCCACGCGCCCAGGACCATCATCCGCACCGCTTTGCCCTTCATCGCCGGACGCTTCTTCTCCCTCCTCCTCTTCCTCCTCCTCCGCAGGAACAGACACAGGGAGAGCCTCGGTCCGGCTGGGGTCAGAAGCCTCCTCGGGGTGGAGATTCTCAAAAGGGCAAGGTTTCCTCTGAGCTCGGAGGAATCCGAGACTGACACTGTTTCTACTCCAGGGCTGCTTATGTGACTGGAAATATGCAAATAAACCTCATCACCTATTGGCTATAAAATCATAAGTTGGGGGGAGGGCCCTAAATTCGCTTCCAAATATTTGAGCAAACTGTTGGGCCGATCGACTCTGCCAGCTTCTCAGTGCAAGAAGCGGGGGAAAGGGCAGGAACGAAAAGTTGCGTTTTGTGCAAGTCTGCCTCGCGTTCCCTCAGGTGGCTCCCGAGGGGCTTGCACAAGTACGGACATTAATGAGGGGCGGTGAAATCACCGGGGGCTTTCTACGGGTTCGTGAATACACCTCTGTTCAAGCTCTGTAGGTCAATATTTTTATCCGGCCTGAGGCAAGTTTCTGACCAAACCCCAACTTCAACTCGTGCGTCTATTCTTTTTTTCTTTTTCAATTTTCGGCGAAAAAAGTGACTTCTTTTTTTTTGCCATATGGACATACCGCTGTACAGTTTGTGCAATTGCATTTTTCAACCGAGATTCAGACACTTTCGCAGCACTGCACATAGTAACCCGGGAAACCTGTTTCCCATCGTTTCTTCTCAAGAGCCATACGGACCCTGGGAGAATTGAGAAAGTTTTCCACATAAGCACGGATAATCAGAGCCACAATCCCGTTGTCCCATTACTTGATATTAAGGTTGGGAGGGGAAGCAATAAAGTCACATCACCATGAATTTATTGCCCTTCTTCAAAAGAGCTAAAAATGCTTTCAAGTGGATTCATCATCCTGAAGTCTTACCCCATTTCTTAGGGTAGTTTTACTTAATTATTACCTATGGAGGGGTACTCCTTCACATTTTCCCCTTTCATAGATGGAGAAACAGAAGCGACCGAGGAATTAAATGGTTATTGTTATCAGTTGTCTAAGCACTTTGACGGTTCTGTCTTTCTTAGACCCCATTCACTGTGTAGGGTGTGATACAGTAAAGTGACAGCCTGTGGCCTTTTAAAGTTTACATTTTAAATTGTCAACCCATCTGACCATGTGTTCTGCAGACCACCCTCATAGCTCAACAATTTCATGTTTTCTTGGGTAAAACATAAATACATTTTAATTTGCTGTATTCCATTCATTTATAATAATAATGGCATTTGTTAAGTGCTTACTATGGGCAAAGGACTGTTTTAAGCACTGGGGTGGATACAAGGTGATCAGATTGTCCCATGTGGGGCTCACAGTCTTAATTCCCATTTTACAGATGAGGTAACTGAGGCACAGAGAAATTAAGTGACTTGCCCAAAGTCACACAGCTGACAAGCGGCAGAGCAGAATTAGAACCCATGACCTCGGACTCCCAAGCCCGTGCTCTTTCCAATGAGCCAAGCTGCTTCCCATGCTTTGTACATGAATCTTAAAATTATGAAATTCCCCATTAGGAAGGGGAAAGGGGTTGGCATTTTAGAAGGAAGAACTCAAGAAGGAGAACTCGAATAGATTACCAGCATCTTGCATTTTTGTGTAAATTTATCCTTCTTGAATAGCACTGTCCCAATTCCGGCAAAACATGGTCTGCAATAGAGTCCGATTCATTATATTTTTTTCTGTACAATTCCAAGAACACCAATGAAATCCCTGAAAAAGTCCACGTACTGCATGATGTTAATAGTGTTTCATTGCCCTTCTGGGCAGTTGTCAAAATACTTTTTTGTTACTCTATTAAAAAAAAAAAAGCACCAAGCTTGAAAAAAAACTACACTGTGATTATTTAAATAAGTTAAATAACATTTATGGAATGGACTGTGATTTTCTATATAGTGCGTGAATCAAGGCATACAATTCCTACAAAATTAACTCTCTGTCCAGTTTGGCAGTGACTTAAACATTGCTGGCTCTCTTCCCTCCAGGGGGCAAGTGGTGGGCGGTGGGTGTGGAGGCTCAATCTTATTTCTCATTGGCTGTTCTTCGTATGGTGATCAGGTGCTTAAACACGCAAGCTGTAGCTCACATGATTTCTAGGTTATTCCTGCAGTGGTTTAAAGATGTGGCTGTTTTAAACTTTTGCAACGTTATGTAAACCTAGAAGCAGACAGCAAAAGGTGTTTGGTGTTTTCTGGACAACGGTTTTTTTTTTTTTTGTAGCAGTGTTCTGCCACACATTAGGGAAATCTTTAGATTCAATGATAATAATGATGATAATAAAAAAGGCCTGAGCTATTTGTATTTTACATTCCAAAGAGGAGAATGTATTCACCCTCTTGTCTTTTCCTTCCCCTAATTAAAGCATTATTTCAACCCTACACTAGGGCCCAATTATTATTTCCACAGTACAGACAAATTGAAATTTGAGCACCTAGTGATAGCTCCAGAGTAGCAGAGCTGTAGATGTGGAGAAACTTTTGTAAAACCCATACACAGAAATGGAAAAAAGAAAACTATGAATGTTGTATATAATTTTAACTCTGTTGCAATTTTAATTTCAAGGCCAATGGAAAGTGGACAATTAATTCACATGTATGCATAACTCTCGAGTGTTGTGATAGTGTTAAAAATAATGCAGAACTTGAAAACATCATAAGACATCAACCAAGATATAAGCTACGTAGAAAATACAGGTATGATAAGAAAAGGAAATGTGTATAAATGAGCAGAGTAGTAAAGAAAAAAATTAAAATGTATTTTGCAAAAACAATACTTTCTTGGGAAAGCTCCTTTTGGGCAGGGATCATGTTTTCCACCTCTATTATATTCTACTCTCCCAAGGGCTTAGAGCAGTGCTCCCTAGGGCTTAGAGCAGTGCTCTGCGCACAGAAGGTGCTCAATAAAGATGATTGATACTAAATGGAAACATCCAAAGCCTGGTTTTTGCAATGTCAAAGAGCAAAATGTTCATTATTCTTGTTGATTTCAGGGCAACTTCAATAAACCAAAATATATTTTAAGAGGATTTTTTTTTCCAGGGAGTAAATTATGGAGAATGAGAAATGCATGCTTAATCTGAAGGTGGACAGTCATTTTGTATTAAAGTGTAAAGGTCAGTAGCCCTGGGTTGACTTCAGAACAAACTGCAATTACACCTTGTCTACTGGTGCGTGAGATTGATGCTGTCCAGATGGAATGTTGATGAATGGAGAGGACTGTTACTTAGATCCCCCCCTTCACTCATTATCCCCCTGCACAGGATTTTAAGGTTCATAAGGAGCTCATCTACAAGGAAAAGAAAAAAACGCTTTGTTATGTGAAGATTACATTTTCAGTTTGGGAAACATAGATGTAGTTGGGATCTTCGGTTTAACTTGGGAAAGTCCGGCCAATAAAGAGTGGAACTAACCAAAATGCCACATGAAAATGCTTGGGTAAGCAGACCTGGGAGAGTTTTGGGGGGTCGGTTCAAATGGTGTAAGAGTGGGAGAATTTTAAGAATGCTATGCAGATAATCCACACAAATTCTTAAGAGTTAGAGGGGTTTTTTTTTTTTACACTTTATGCAGTGGCTAGGAGTACTCTGAAGTGCTAGGCAAGACAATTCTTTTGACATACGTAGAATCTGGTCTGAATAAAGAAAATAGAATTGTAAAATAAAAAATAAATTGACAATAGTGAAAATGAAAAACACAACTATGAGCCACAACAACACATTTTTATACTAGCCTAGATTCCCAACCATCGCTGTTTTTTGGCAAGATATGCTACAGAGATAAACGTGGCCACCTGGGAATTACAATACAGTCATGTGGTGGGAGAAGGAGCAATTTTCTACCAGCTGGGGAATAAAAAACAAAACGCAAAATATTTTATTTTGCATTCTGTAGCAAACCAGAAGGGGTGACAATCACCATCATTCTCCCCACAGACCCCATCTTACGGCCACTTCAAGTTTCTTCTCATCCTTGATCTAACCACGAAGTTATTCTCTCTTCCCAAAGTCTCATTCCATAGTATAGAGTGGTGGAAAGAGGAAAAGAAAAAAACAGGGCTACTGTTGGGAGTGTGTAAATGAGATCTTGAAAAAGCCAATGAATGCATCACTTATTCTGAATTGTCTGTACTCCAAAAATGGCCACACTGTAGCCTCTAATCTAGTGGCTATGGAAGATGTGCCCCCTACTGGCTTCTATGTGACAACTCAAACGAATTACTGGAGAACTGAATAAGGGGATAATAGTATTACAGAAGTAATTCTTACCCTCCAAGTACTAAGAACGATGAGGTTTTGCCAAGGTTAAAAGGGGGGCAGGGAAGGGGTATGATTATAAAATGGTTAAAGGAATGAATAGAATGCAAAAGGCAAAAGTGGTAGACATGCATAATTGAAGGGAGTTTTTGTTTCGTTTAGAATTTCTAATGTATCATCCCAGCGAAAATTTTAAATTGAAAAAGTTAATATTAAAAGTTCACTAAAATAGAAGCCTTTGAATCTGTGGTCAGGAATTGACCATAAAAGAGAAGGAAGTGTTACAATTTTCATAATTATAACTTTTTTCTATAGGAAATATAGGTAACCCTATTATTCGGGGAGGAGATAAGGACACAGCAGGTGCACAGTAACTGTCAACATCAGAAGGGCCTCAGATAAGCGAAGATAAATAGAAACATGAGATCTTTTAAAGAGTCTCTCTGCTTCCACCAAACAATACAGTTTCCCATTCCTAGTCTCTAAAATCAACACTCTTGAAGGAATATCAAAATGCTTCACAGATAGAACTCTAAACCTTCTAAACTTTAAGCTCCTTGTGGGCAGGGAACATAATCAACTCTGTTGTATTACACTATCCTAAGTGCTAAGTAAAGTGCTCTGCACACAGTAAGTGCTCAATAAATATCATTGATTAAGTGATTGATTAAATGAGAACATCTTGGGGAAAAGAGAGGGGGTAAGCATTATCTTTGTTTAATACCTGAGGAAACAGACCAAAAACAATTTGCTTAAAGACATGTCATGAATCAAAATGATCATGTCTTTGGCTCTCACTGATGTAAAATATCCAGTGTATTCATTCAGTCAGTCGTATTTATTGAGCACTTATTGTGCGCAGAGCATTGTACTAAGCGCATAGGAGCATAGGAAAGTATAACAGTAAACAGATACATTTCCTGCCCACAACGTATATCCAGTGTATGATAGCGCCATTTGTTGAGCATCCACCAGAAGACTAAACTAGACTATTAAGTTCATTGTGGGCAAAGAACATGTCTGCTAACCCTATTGTAATGTACTCTCCCAAGCATGTACTACAGTGCTCTACACTTAGTAAGCGCTCAATAAATACCAATGACTGATTGATAGATTGAGGTAAACAGTGTCCTAACAAGCTGCACTATTCACTGAAGGGTCAACTCACCAGAGTCAGCACCCTCTACCCCAGTCCATAAATCTGACCATGACTGGGATTTTGAACCTCACAAGGAACAACACAGGTTGAATTTTCACTGCCCTAGGGATTTCCCAGCCCCAACACCTAATGATTTCCCTGTTTCTAGCCCCTTCCCCCCCCACCCCCATAATTCTCCTCCAGGGGGGTTCCTTGACTCTCCTGTGCACTCCAGCTTCCATCTGGGAGCACCTTAGAATGCTACAGGATATCCCAAACTTTTGCACTCAGTGCTCCTCTTGAGGGCTCCCCTGGTCCCAATGGACTCACCACCCCAACACTCCCTGCACCCCCTGTCAGAGCTGCTCTCATTTCCCATCTCTCTGTTCTAGTGCTCTGTTTCCAATATACTCGAGAGTGCTCAAGGGTTCCCCTCCTCTCCTGTTCCTCAACCAGCGGGATGTTGTCCCTCTGTTTCACTCTGCTGTCCAGATCATTCCTCTACAAAAACATTCAGACCACATTTCCCCACTCTTCAAGAACCTCCAGGGGTTGTCCATCCACCTCCACATCAAAAAAAATTCCTTACCATTGCCTTTAAAGCACTAAATCACCTTGCCCCTTCAGTCTTAATGGAAAGAGCATGGGCTTAGTGAAAAGAGCACTCTGGGAATCAGAGGACTTGAGTTCTAATACCGGCTCCACCACTTGTCTGCTGTGTGACCTTGGGCAAGCAACTTAACTTCTCTAGGCCTCAGCTACGTCCTCTGTAAATTGGGGACTAAGACTGTGAGCCCCAAATGGGACAACCTGATTACCTTGTATCTACCCCAGCACTAAGAATAGTACTTGACAAATAGTAAGCACTTAACAAGTACCATAATTATTACTATTATTATTATTCTTACCTCACCTTGCTGCTCTCCTACTACAATCCAGCTTGAACACTTCGCTCCTCTAATGCTAACCTTCTCACTGTACTTTGATCTCGTCTATCTTGCCACTGACCCCTCACCCATGTCCTGCCTCTGGCCTGGAATGCCCTCCTTCCTCATCTCCAACATTTACTCCCCTCCGCCCCCTTAAAGACTTATGGAAGGCACATCTCCTCCAAGAGGCCTTCCCTGAATAAGCCTTCATTTCCTCTTCTCCCACTCCCTTCTGCTTTGCCCTGACTTGCTCCCTTTATTCAGCCCCCCTCCCAGCCCCACAGCACTTGAGTACATATCTGGAACTTATTTATTAATGTCTGTTCAATCAATCAATCAATCAATCAATCATATTTATGAAGCGCTTACTGTGTGCAGAGCACTGTACTAAGCGCTTGGGAAGTACAAGTTGGCAACATATAGAGATGGTCCCTACCCAACAGTGGGATCACAGTCTAGAAGGGGGAGACAGAGAACAAAACAAAACATATTAACAAAATAAAATAAATAGAATAAATATGTACAAGTAAAATAAATAAATAGAGTAATAAATACGTGCAAACACATATACATATATACAGGTGCTGTGGGGAAGGGAAGGAGGTAAGGCGGGGGGATGGAGAGGGGGAGGAGGGGGCTCAGTCTGGGAAGGACTCCTGGAGGAGGTGAGCTCTCAGTAGGGCCTTGAAGGGAGAGAGAGCTAGCTTGGAGGATGTGGGGAGGGAGGGCATTCCAGGCCAGGGGGCTGACATGGGCCGGGGGTCGACAGTGGGACAGGCGAGAATGAGGCACGGTGAGGAGATTAGCGGCAGAGGAGCAGAGGGTGCGGGCTGGGCTGTAGAAGAAGAGAAGGGAGGAGAGGTAGGAGGGGGCGAGGTGATGGACAGCCTTGAAGCCGAGGGTGAGGAGTTTCTGCCTGATGCGTAGGTTGATTGGTAGCCACTGGAGATTTTCGAGGAGGGGAGTAACATGCCCAGAGCGTTTCTGGACAAAGACAATCCAGGCAGCGGCATGAAGTGTTCCCCCTCTAGATTGCAAGCTCAATGAGGGCAGGGAATGTGTCAGTTTACTTTTATAGGGTAATCTCCGAAGCACTTAGTACAGTACTTTGTACACAGTAAGTGCTCAATAAATATAATTGAATGAATCAATGAATATTGTCAAATCAGTGCTCCAACTCAACGCTCTACTCTGTGGATGAGGGAACAAGATTATCCTATTTGCCATTCAACCAATCAATAAATCAATGGTATTTACTGAGCAATTACTATGTGCAGAGAACTGAACTAAGCCAAGAAGTATATCCAGAGGGAAGCATTGTAGGTGGCAGGGTAGGAAAAACCTCACAGTACTCTGGGTACCCCTAAAGGTAGTGGAGAGGATAAGGGGAAAAACGACTGGACTCATGGTATTTAAAATTTAACCCATGGTACCTCTGCATTGACACCTCTAGTCTGTCAGACTATTTGATCTTCTTGCCTAAAAATTGTATTTTTACATACTAAATTATGGGAAGAAAACAAGGTGCCTACCCAATGGATAATTTACAAAATCACAACACACTGAACCGGAGGAGGCATTAAGAGAGCTGTTACCCAGGGAATGAGCCCAGGTGATTTGGCAAACCTAAAGCAGAAGCAAGAGGAAGGATACTGCCGTCAGAACTTTGGCCCCAGATTGTGATCCATGAGGAGAGACGTCTGAGAGACGTCTGACTCGGTGTCTTGCTCCCTCCTGCATTAGGGAGGAGTTTCCATCACATGCTGCAGCTGTTGCTATTTGAGGTCAAGTTTCAAGGGAAGCAAACCTTACTAGGGGAGTTAGGAGGTGCTGAAAGAACCAACGGTTACAGCCAAGACTACAATTGAGAGGAAAGTGACATACGTGCCCTATTGGAAAGAGCACGGGCCTGGAAGTCAGAGGACCCAGGTTCTAATCCTGGCTTTGTGACTTGTCTGCTGTGTGACCTTGAGAAAGTCACTTCACTCCTCTGTACCTCAGTTTCCTTATCTGTAAAATGGGAATTAAGACTATGAACCCTATGTGGGATATGGACTGTGTCTAACCTGATTTAACTTGTATCTACCACAGTGCTTAATGCAGTACCTGGCACATAGTAAGAATTTAACAAATCAATAAATCATAGTTATTAAGCTCTTAGTGTGTGCAGAGCACTGTACTAAGCACTTGGGAGAGTAACCATGTCTCAGTCTCATCAGAAGTTCAAAAGACCCACTGGGGCAGCAGTGAATAGAACTGCCTATCCAGGATCACCTCTGTCACGGGGTATCATTGAATCCATCTACCCAGGTAACTGGGTATAGATACAGGGCCATTTGCAGCCAATGTATCAGCTCCTAAAAATGTTTCCTGTGATCAACAAGCTTGCCAATCTCCTGTCATTGCCAACAAAAATATCTGCCAGTTCTTTGACAGCTGAGAGTCCACAATGAGTTGATGGAAAAAGAGGCTTAGAGTTTGGCACTGTAAATTGTCTAACACCATAATGTCGCTAACAGTCCCCGGAATGTCACAGAAATATTTGGCAGCATAGGAGAAAAGCCAGTACCAAATGACCCTTTAGGGTGAAGAGTTTTTAGTAAGGATGAGGAACCACCCCATCTCACCTTCTAAGATATTTCTGCAAGGAAGAATAGATGAACAAGAGTGGTGGCAACTAAACGCTGCTCCATTCCTGTCCACTGGGAAAAGCTGACAAGTCACAATGCTGAAAACTCTCTTATTAGGAGATAATTTGAAGTCAGCCTGATAATGTCATAAAACTCAGGGTTCTCCAGGAACTGTCAAGATGTAATTACTCTAGATGTCCCTGGAAAGAAGGGCCTCGCCTGGAAAGTTTTGCAGATAGCTGGAGTGTTCCAAGCTAGCTCTCTTCCTCCCTTCAAGGCCCTGCTGAGAGCTCACCTCCTCCAGGAGGCCTTCCCAGACTGAGCCCCTTCCCTCCTCTCCCCCTCGTCCCCCTCTCCATCCCCCCGTCTTACCTCCTTCCCTTCCCCACAGCACCTGTATATATGTATATATGGTTGTACATATTTATTACTCTATTTATTTATTTATTTATTTATTTTACTTGTACATTTCTATCCTACTTATTTTATTTTGTTGGTATGTTTGGTTCTGTTCTCTGTCTCCCCCTTTTAGACTGTGAGCCCACTGTTGGGTAGGGACTGTCTCTATGTGATGCCAATTTGTACTTCCCAAGCGCTTAGTACAGTGCTCTGCACATAGTAAGCGCTCAATAAATACGATTGATTGATTGATTGATTGATTCCAAGGAAGAGCACTAGAACTGGGGAAACTTCTATAATTCTCATAGGACCCTCCAAAAAAGATGAACTGAGGTTAAAAGATAGGGAGAAACCCTGTAGGATGTTTCTGGATAGAAGTCCTGAGGGTGGGCACTCAATCAGCTCTCTCCTTCTTACTTATAACCCCCTAGACTGTAAGCACTTTTTTTTTAATGACATTTGGTAGGCACTATACCAAAAGACAGGGCCAGACACTGTAAAAGCTAATCATATTGGACACAGTTCCTGCCCCACATGGAACTCACAGTCTAAATCCCCATTTTTATAGATGAGGTAACAGCCACAGAGAAGTGGAGTGACTTGCCCAAGGTCACGCAGCTGACACGTGGTGGAGCTGGGATTAGAACACAGTTCCCCTGACTCTCAGGCCCACGCTCTTTCCACTAAAATATGCTCCTTGTGAGCAGAGATAATGTCTATCATGTTTATTACTAATACTACTAATAATAGTAATAATAATGATGGTATTTGTTAAGCGCTTGCTATGTGCCAAGCACTGTTCTAAGCACTGAGGTAGATGAAAGGTAGTCAGGCTGTCCCTTGTGGGGCTCACAGTCTTAAGCCCCATTTCACAGACGAGGTAACTGAGGCCCAGAGAAGTTAAGTGACTGGCCCAAAGTCACACAGCTGATAAGTGGCAGAGCCGGGATTAGAACCCACAACCTCTGACTCCCAAGCCCGGGCTTTTTCCACTAAGCCATGCTGCTTCTCCCAAGTGCTTATACAGTGCTTGGCACATAAATATGATTGATTGATCAATTATCCTAGCTCCTTTCCCACTCCAAGCCATGCACACTTTTGTCCTCTAACACCAATCCACTTACAGCTCCTCTCTCCCACATCACTGGACATAGACCCTTTGCTCATGCCCTCCTTTCTGCCTGGAACGCCTTCCATCCTACATATCTGAGTAACACGCTCCCCATCTTCAAAGCCCTATTGAAATCGTATCTCCTCCAGGAAGCCTTCCCAGAGTAAGCACTCATCCCAAATTCATTCATTCATTCATTCAATCGTATTTATTGAGCACTTACTGTGTGCAGAACACTGCACTAAGCACTTGGGAAGTACAAGTTGGCAACATACAGAGATGGTCCCTACCCAACAGTGGGCTCACAGTCTAGAAGGGGGAGACAGAGAACAAAACATATTAACAAAATAAAATAAATAGAATAAATGTGTACAAGTAAAATAAATAAATAGAGTAATAAATATGTAAAAACGTATATACATATATACAGGTGCTGTGGGGAAGGGAAGGAGGTAAGGTGGGGGGGATGGAGAGGGGACGAGGGGGAGAGGAAGGAGGGGGCTCAGTCTGGGAAGGCATCCTGGAGGAGGTGAGCTCTCAGTAGGGCCTTGAAGGGAGAAAGAGAGCTAGCTTGGTGGATGTGGGGAGGGAGGGCATTCCAGGCCAGGGGGAGATGACGTGGGCCGGGGGTCGATGGCGGGACAGGCGAGAACGAGGCACGGTGAGGAGATTAGCGGCAGAGGAGTGGAGGCTGTGGGCTGGGCTGTAGAAGGAGAGAAGGGAGGTGAGGTAGGAGGGCGCGAGGTGATGGAGAGCCTTGAAGCCGAGTGTGAGGAGTTTCTGCCTGATGCATAGGTTGATTGATAGCCAATGGAGATTTTTGAGGAGGGAAGTAACATGCCCAGAGCATTTCTGGGCAAAGACAATCCGGGCAGTGGCGTGAAGTATGGATTGAAGTGGGGAGTGAGGAGGATGGGAGATCAGAGAGGAGGCTGATACAGTAATCCAGAAGGGATAAAATGAGAGCTTGAACGAGCAGCATATTGGTTTGGATGGAGAGGAAAGAGCGGATCTTGGCAATGTTGCGGAGCTGAGACCAGCAGGTTTTGGTGACGGCTTGGATGTGAGGGGTGAACGAGAGAGCGGAGTCAAGGATGACACCAAGGTTGTGGGCTTGTGAGACAGGAAGGGTGGTAGTGCCGTCAACAGTGATGGGAAAGTCAGAGAGAGGGCAGGATTTGGGAGGGAAGACAAGGAGTTCAGTCTTGGACATGTTGAGTTTTAGGTGGCGGGCAGACATCCAGATGGAGATGTCCTGAAGGCAGGAGGAGATGCGAGCCTGGAGGGAGGGGGAGAGAGCAGGGGCAGAGATGTAGATTTGGGTGTCATCAGCATAGAGATGATAGTTGAAGCCGTGGGAGCGAATGAGGTCACCAAGGGAGTGAGTGGAGTGTAGATCGAGAACAGAAGGGGACCAAGAACTGAACCTTGAGGAACCCCTACAGTAAGGGGATGGGATGGGGAGGAGGAACCTGCAAAAGAGACTGAGAATGAACGACCGGAGAGATAAGAGGAGAACCCGGAGAGGACGGAGTCTGTGAAGCCAAGGTTGGATAGCGTGTTGAGGAGAAGGGGGTGGTCCACAGTGTCGAAGGCAGCTGAGAGGTCGAGGAGGATTAGGATAGAAGTTAAGTGACTTCTAGATAGTTGATAGATAGTTGATAGTTCTAGATAGTTGATAGAAGTTGTTAGGATAAGTTAAGTGACTCATTCATGATCACACAGCAGACAAGTGGCAGACCTGGGATTAGAAACCAAGTCCTCTAATGCCCATGCCCATGCTCTTTCTACTAGGTCATTGTTTTACATGTTCCCTATAGACTGACTCCCAATGCCATTTCACCACAACTTCCCCAGAGCTGCTGCTCTTTTCCTGACTGCAGTACATCAGGCTGGTCCACCTTTAAGAATTGGCTCCCAGCTTTCATCTGAGGTGCAACACTGTCTGAAGCTTACTTTGGGCCCTCTCCATGCTTGTGAATCTCAGCAGATGCCATGAGGTTCAGGTATGATGCTGTTTTTCAAGACTCTCCTGTAGTGACTTCCCCAGTAGCTTGGACACGTCTTCATATGTTGGTAGGTTTTATATGTTTTGAAGGGCCTCCTCTTCAGCAGAATATGGTGTGTTGAGGAAAATGTTGAAATGTTCTTGCCATCCCTTCAATGATTCCCTCTTCTCTGATAGGCCTGGAGCTGTTTTAAGGTTCCAGAGGTGCCATGATGGGATGTTAGAGCCATATAACGTCAGCTTATTATGGGCAGGGAACATGGCTGTTAATTCTGTTGTATTGCACTTTCCCAAGCACTTAGTACTGTGCTCTGAACATAGTACGTGCTCAATAAATACAGTTGACTGATTGATATAATGTCATTAATGATGTGGAGAAATTCTTGGTTGGTGGTCTCTTTAGCTCTGCATCTCTTCTGCTTTGACACCACCTAGTGTACATGTAAGCTCCTTGTGGGCAGAGATCAGGTCCACCATCTCTGTTGTGCTTTACCCGCCGAAGTGCTTTTTTATGATATTTGTTAAATGCTTACTATGTGCCAGGCACTGTACCAAGCACTGCGGTAGATACAAGCTAAACAAATTAGATTCCCACCTGGGGCTCATAGTCTAAGTGGGAGCGAGAACATGTTTTGAATCCCCATTTTACAGAGGTGGAAACTGAGGCCCAGAGAAGTTAAGGGATTTGCCCTAGGTCACACAGAAGGCAAGTCGCAGAACTGGGAAGAAGAAGCATTATGACCTAGTGGATAGAGAACATGGGCCTGGGAGTCAGAAAGACTTGTGTTCTAATCCTGTCTTGGCCATTCATCTGCTGTCTGACTTTAGGTAAGTCACTTCACTTTTCTGTGCCTCAGTTACCTCATCTGTAAAAAAGGGGATTAATGCTGTGAGTCCCATGTGAGATATGGACTGGGTCCAAACTGATTAGCTTATACCTATCCAAGCATTTAATACAGTTCCTGGAACATAGTAAACCCTTAAAAATGCTGTTAGGAAAAAAAACATCCTCTGACTCTCAAGCTCATGCTCTTTCCACTAGGCAATGCTGCTTCCCTAAGGGCAGATAGCACTTCTGACTGTGCAAAGGCCTGTAGTGCTCAGCCCCAGTAGCACAGGTGTGGCCTAGTGGGAATGGAGAATCAAACTGTTCTCTGAAGGTTAATGTAGAAGCCCCACCCACTCCACCAGTAGGAATAATAGTTTAACTTGAATCTTTAGAAGCTGGAAAAAATATTTAATCCTCTTCCAAAATTGTTGCTAATAGAAATGATTTTAAGTAATTGAGGAAGGCATTTGATTATAATAGTGCAATTTTCCAAGTTCTTGAATTAATCTTAGGCTTCAGTAGGTAGAGGTCTGATAATTAATTCTAAATTAGAAGAATACTCATGCCAGTAAGACATGCCATCGTCATCCCCATGTTTATGGAACACCTACTAGATATGAAGTCCCTTTCAGATGTTCCTCAAACTTGTGACCCAATTGGTTTCTGAAAAATGTGTCTTCAAGAGAAACATTGTAAATTTAGAACAAATTTTCTCATTGCAATAACAGGGAAAGGTTTCTGAATCAAAATTGGCTACCTAATTTTTAACAAATTAATCAGTATTGTATAGTTAAGGAATTTCAGATGAATAATATAGTTACATTAATATTTATATTCAGTCAAAGAAGTTATGGCAATCGTTCATTGATATTTATTGAGTGCTTACTATGGGTTAATGTACTAAGTGCTTGGGAAAGTCCACCAGGATCTCACAGTGTAGAGTGGGCGACAGACATTAAAATGAGTAATAGATATGCACATAAGTGCTGTAGAGCTGAGGATAGAGTGAATATCAAGTGCTTAAAGGGTACAGATCCAAGTGCATGGGTGAAGCAGAAGGGAGAGGGATAAGGGAAGGCTATTTGAAGGAGATGTGATCTTAATAAGGCTTTGAAATTGGGGACAGTGGCGGTCTGTCAGATACAAAAGGGGAGGGAATTCCATGCCAGAGGCATGACTTGGCAAATGGTCAGCGGTGAGACAGATGAAATTGTGGTACAGTGAGTAGGCTGTCTTTAGAGGAGTAAAGTGTACAACCTGGGCTGTAGTAGGAAATCAGCAAGGTAAGATCGGAGGGGGTGATCTGATTGAGTGCTTTAAAGCTGACAGTTTCTGTTTGATGTTGAGGTGGATGGGCAACCATCGGTGGGTTTTGAGGAGTGGGGAAGCATGAACCAAATTTTGGTTTTTAGAAAAATGATACAGGCAGCATAGTGAAGTTAGGACTGGTGTGGCAACAGACAGGAGGCAGGGAGGTTAGCAAGGGGGCTCATGGAGTAGTCAAGGTCAGGAAGGATAAGTGCTTAGAGCAGCAAAGAACCAGTTTGGACGGAGAGGCATTGTATTTTAGCAATGTTGTGAAGGTTGAACTGATAGGATTTGGTGATAGATTGAATATGTGGGTTGAATGAGAGAGATGAATAGAGGATCGTGCCAAGATTATGGGCTTATAAAACAGGAGGATGGTGGTGCTATCTACAGTGACGGAAAAGTCAGGTGGAGGACAGGGTTTGGGTGGGAAGATTAGTAGTTCTGCTTTGGACATGTTAAATTTGAGGTGTTGGAGGGATGTCCAACAGATATGTATATTAATATTAGGATGGCTGAGGAGGTGATGCGACCAAGATTATAACAATTAATCAAGGAGTACTTTTTGGAAAAGATGGCTTTTTAGGAGGGCTAGGAAAGGTGAGAGGGATGTACCTTGGTGGATTTTAGTGGTGAGGGAATTCTATGCAGAGGAGAGTAAGAAAAACCAGTAAAAGAAACTGAAGAAAGGTCAGAGAGATAGGAAGAGAAATAGGCATGTACTTCTGTCATTAAAGTCAGAACAGCGTTTTCTAGGAAGATGTGGATAACAGTATCAAAAGCATGAGAAATGAGTCACAGATGAATTACAGTTATTCATTCATTCATTCATTCAATCATATTTATCGAGCACTTACTGTGTGCAGAGCACTGTACTAAGCGCTTGGGAAGTACATAAAAGAGTAGTTGAGGAGAATGAAAAGTGTTTTCGGGGTGGTAGCAAGGGTAGAGTGTTGACAGGAAAGAGCGAGGCAGTTGGTGGACTGCCTCAAAAGCTAATGCTTAAGGGTTTTTTTATTCGAAGAGAAATGGGAAATCATGGAAGTGTTTCAGAAGGGGAGTGTTGTGCTCTGATGGCGTTACAAGAAAATGATCCATGCAACTGTGTGTAGGATAGATTGAAGAGGTCTGAAGGAAGAAGACCAGTTAAAAGACGTTTTTGAATCAGGAAATAATGAAGATGATGAAAACCAGGGTTTTGCTTAAAGAGTGAGTAGCAGATGGATCTGTGAAGCTTTAAAAGGATCAGAAAATTTAAACAGAGATTGAATGTAGGAAATAAATAACAGGAGCCAGAAGTGACAGAAAATGTGTTCATTTCTGGGCCAGGGAGCCTGGTGGTGGTATCAACAGTGATGGAAAAGCTAGGGAGAAGAAAAGTCTTAGAAGGGAAGATGAGTTCAGTCTGACATATTGAACTTTTGGTGCTGGTGAATCATCCATGTGGATATGTCTTAAAGCCAGAAGTAAATAGAAGATTGTAAAGTAGGTGAAAGCACAGGACTGAAGGTGTAGATTTGGTAATTGTCATTCTAGGGATGGTAGCTGAAATGATATGAGTGAATGAGCTTCCTAAGAGAAAAAGTATAGAGTGGGAAGAGTATAGGACCCAGAGAAGAGCCTTTCAAGACCCCCAAAGGAAGACGGTAAGAAGAGGAGAAAGAGTCAGCAAAGCATATGAGAAAGAGGGGTCCAAGAGTTGGGAAGAAAACCCAGGATGCTACTGTGTCTTTAAAAGCTAGAGATAGTTGCAGGAGGAAGAAATGGCCAACAGTGAGGGAGGAAGCTGAGCAGTTGAGGAGGATTAAAAATCCATTAGACCTAACCAGAAAGAGACTTATGGAAAACTTGGTGAATATGGAATCATGTCACTATTTCATCAGCTGTTGCCTGAGTACACCATAGTCAATTATTTTTTCCCTTTTCTTTTTTGTCAGACCATGCTGCACAGTGCTAAACTCACAGATAACAGAAAACAAACAAAAAACCCTTCAAACTTCACCTGTGTCGAATGCACTGATGATTTATTAGCACATCTTTAGGAATTTAATACTAGTGCTTTTGTCGCAATTCAACCATAAAGAATTGAAAAACATTATACCAAACTCCTGGAAACAAGCTATTTGGGGACTTCAACTTGGGTCAATAGCATTTTGACCCAAGAAGAAGCATGGTGCAATGGATAAAGCACGTGCCTTCAAGTCAAAAGGTCATGGGTTCTTTTCATGCTCCCCAACTTGTCTGCTGTGTGACCTTGGGCAAGTAACTTCACTTCTCTGTGCCTCAGTTACCCTATCTGCCAAATGGAGATTGAGACTGTGAACCCCATATGGGACAGGTACTGTGTCCAACCTGATTTGCTTGTAACCACCCCATTGCTTAGTACAATGCTTGACACATAGTAAGCATTTAACAAATGCCACAATTATTATTTTCAGAGGAGAACTTCTCTTTGCCTTTATTAGTCATTCCCTTAATATGTCTCCAGAAACCTTGTTAATACTTCATACTTATTCATTCCATCACCTATTTGTTTTTAAATTGGTCTTAAATTACATTATTTTCCAAATTATGGGATTTTTCAGTTGCCTTCACTAATCATGACCTGACTTTTCTTCCATTTGGATGTTTTTCCCGCTGAATAATTGTTCTTGCTTTAAATCTTGAAAAACATTTGATGTCTTAGGAAGAGTACCACACTAGCAAAATGAAGGACATAATTGCTGAAGCAGTCTGGGACACATTAATGAGAAGTAAAATTTGAGTAGACCAATTCAAAACCTCCTAATAGTTTGATGTGGATGAATGGAAGTAAAAAAAAATTCTAAAGACAAAAAGACAGAGACCAAGGCAAGGACGTACTTTAGGCAAAGATAATGGGCAGCAATAGAAGACCAGCATACACATGCATTTATTTTATGTGGCAGATGCAAGAGCCAAGAATTGATTTGTATAATTATTCCCACAGCCACAAAGGGAAACATTGTTGGTTGCTCATTGTACTGTGTTTGCTACTACTACTACTACTACTACTACTACTACTACTACTACTATTACTGCTACTACTACTATGCTATTACTACTACAATACTAGTACTACTACTACCTCTACTGCTACTCCAACAATTACTCTCCCCACTTTCAAAGCCTTACTGAAGGTATATCTCCTCCAATAGGCCTTCCCAGACTAAGCCCCACTTTTCCTCATCTCCCACTTCCTTCTGCATTGCCCTGACTTGCTCCCTTTGCTCTTGCCTGCCCCTCCCAGCTCCATAGTACTTAGGAATATATCTGTGATTTTATTTATTGATGTCTGTCTCCCCTCCTCTAGACACTGAGGTCACTGTGGGCAGGGATTGTTGCCATTTATTGTTATACTGTTCTTTCCCAAGTGCTTAGTACAGTGTTCTGCACACAGTAAGCATTTAAAAAATATGATTGAATGAATGAATACCACTACTACTCATTGTGGACAGGGAACATCTACCAATTCTGTTGTACTATTCTAAGCATTTAGTACCATGCTCTGCCCACAGCAAGTGCTCACTAAATTTCATTCATTAATTGATTATTACTACATGTACTATTCCTGAATACAGTTAGAGACTTTCATAATGGTATCTGTTGAGTGCTTACAACGTGCCAAGCACTGTATTAAGCCTTGGGGTAGATATAATATAATCAGGTTAGACACAGTCCATGTCCCACAAGGGGCTCACAGTCTTAAAGATATGTACATAAGTGCTGTGAGAAGATGGGAGAGGGTGAATACAAAAGTGCTTAGAGAGTGAGGACTCAAATGCAAAGGTGATGCAATAGGGACGGACATAGGGTAGGGATACAAGCGATGATTGCCCCTAGAAGGCTTCCTGAAGGAGATTTTACAGATGAGGGGACTCTCCATGGCCATGGCTAGTGGTAGGAGCATGGACGCGGGAGTCAGAAGTTGTGGGTTCTAATCATGGCTCCACCAATTGTCTGCTGTGTGACTTTGGACAAGTCACTTCACTTCTCTGGGCCTCAGTCCCCTCATCTGTAAAATGGGAATTGAGACTGTGAGCCCCATGCAGGACAACCTGATGACCTTGTATCTACCCCAGGGCTTAGAACAGTGCTTGGCACAAAGTAAGTGCTTAACAAATAACATAATAATACTTATTATTATTAGTGGGAGATGAGCAAGGATAGGTAAGAGGGAGAGAGAGTTGATTGAGTGCCTTAACACCAATGGTCAGGAGTTTTTGTTTAATTCAAAGTTGTACGGGCAACTATTGGAGGTTTTTGAAGAGTGAGAAGATGTACAAATCAATATTTTAGGAAAATGATCGGGGTAGTGGTGAGATTTATAGACTGGAGCGGGGAGAAGCTGGAGACAGGAGGTAAGCGAGGAAGCTGATGCAGTAGTTGTGAGGAGATATGACAAGTCCTGGGATCAGCATGGTGGCAGTTTGGATGGATTGGAAGGAATGGATTCTGGAGATGTGATCAAGATAGAACTGACAAGACTTGGTGACTGACTAGGTGGGTTGAAAGAGAGAGGGAAGACAAAGATAATGCCAAGGTTGCAGACTTGTAAGACATGGAGGATGGTGGTGTTCTCGACAGTGATGGGAAAATTGCAGGGTTCAATTTTGGAAATGGTTAAGTTTACAAATTCATTCATTCATTCATTCAATCATATTTATTGAGCGCTTACTGTGTGCAGAGCACTATACTAAGCGCTTGGGAAGTACAAGTTTGCAACATATAGAGATGGTCCCTACCCAATAGCGGGCTCACAGTGTAGATGGGGGAGACAGACAACAAAACAAAACATATAAACCAAATAAAATAAATAGAATAAATATGTACAAGTAAAATAAATAGAGTAATAAATATGTACAAACATATATACATATATACAGGTGCTGTGGGGAGGGGAAGGAGGTAAGGCGGGGGCATGGGGAGGAGGAGTAGGGGGAGGGGAAGGAGGGGGAGAGGAAGGAGGGGACTCAGTCTGGGAAGGCCTCCTAACAATAAAATCCAAAGCTATGGAAAGATTGAAAGGAGACCACGAGCTCCTGTGGGAAGGGATGTGTCTACTAATTCTATTCTTTTGTACTCTCTCAAGTGCTTAGTGGAGTGCTCTGCACACTGTAAGCACTTAAAAAATACTATTCATTGATTAGTTGAAAGGAGAAGAGCTGTAAAGTATTCTCTACAACAGCAGGACAGAGAGTTGAGTTGTTTTCATCAAGCAATGGTATTTATTGAGCACTTCATTGCATGCAGAACACTTGGAAGAGTAGCAGAAGTGGTGATGGGTTGCACAGAGCCATCCACCCTCTTGCCCTTGACATGCCTGGGCCTAGAGCACACTTTTCAAGATGGCCAGTAGGGGGCACTGGTTGTAACGCTAACTATTGTTTCATTGCCTGCCTGAGGCAAGCAGAGCTTCCAGGAATGGACTTGAATTTTACCAGAACCACTTCCAAACGGCTTTTACTTTCCCTGCAAAAATTTCCTCCAGGCCCTTAGGCCAAATTCATAAAATACATTAATTTTAGGCATGGGGAGGAGCTGTGCTGAGACAAGTTATCTTGGTGACATTGAGAAGTGAGACGTTTTTGAGACGGGTTATTTTATACAGTTCAGGGTGTGCTTTCCAAATACAATGTCATTTTGCTTAAAGAAAATTTCATAGGGCTTCATTAAAATGAGGGGTATCTTTTCATAGCGCTTAGTACAGTGCTCTGCACACAGTAAGCGCTCAGTAAATACGATTGAATGAATGAATGAATTTGAGAAGCATAATGGCTTAGTGGATAGAGCCTGGGCCTGGGAGTCAGAAGGTCATTCATTCACTCATTCAATCGTATTTATTGAGCACTTACTGTGTTCAGAGTACTATACTAAGTGCTTAAGGTCATGTGTTCTAATCCTGACTCTACCACTTGTCTGCTGTGTGACCTTGAGCGAGTAACTTCACTTCTCTGGGCCTTAGTTACCTCATCTGTAAAATGGGGATTGAGACTGTGAACCCCACATGGGACAGGGACCGTGCTCAACCCGATTTGCTTCTAACCACCCCAGCGCTTAGTACAGTGCCTGGCACACAGTAAGTGCTTAACAAATAACATTGTTATTATTATTATTATTATTTGTAAAATCCCTTCATTCTCCATGTAAAATCACATCCTAAGCTCAGAATCAGCATTGGCATTTAGCAATTGTTAACCCACAATGACAAACATTTGGGAAGTAATTCTCGGTATTAATTTTTGAGCATAAGACGGAAAGTCTATAAATGTGGCCTATATATTTTTTCAAATCCAAGGCAAGAAGGAACAGTGTAACCTAGTGGAAAGAGCTAGAAGTTGGGTTCTAATCCCAGCTCTTCTACTTGCATGCTGTGTGACCTTGGGCAAGTCACTCAATTTCTCTGGGCTTCAGTTTCTTAACTGTAAAAGGGGAATTTTTTTCTCATATGTTATTTGTAAAGTGCTTACTTCATGCCAAACAACGTTCTAAGTGCTGAAGTAGGTATAAATCAGTAAGGTTGGACATAGTCCCTGTCCCACATGGGTCTCACAGTCTACATAGGAGGGAGAACGAGTATTGAATCTTAATTTTACAGTTGAGAAAACTGAGGTATAGAGAAGTGACAGGGCTTTTCCAAAGTCACATAGCAGGCTAGTGGAGGATCAGAATTAGAACCCAGGTCCTCTTACTGTCAGGCCCGTGCTCTTTCCATTAAGCCACACTGGTTCCCTACCTGATTTAATACCTGTTCTCCCTCCTACTTCACTGTAAAGTCTCATGTGGGAGAGGAACTGTGTGTGACTTGATTAACTTGGATCCACCCCAGCACTTAGAACAATGCTTGACACACAATAAACACCTAACAAACACCATAATTATTAAGAAAGCATTATGGCAGTTTTAATCAATCTGCTTCTATTATCAAAATTTTATAGAGAGAATGAAACCCAAATCTATGGAAGGAAAAGAGAACAAAGTATTGGGATGTTACAGGAAATACTTTAAAACAGGAGTTTGATCTTTTCTGACTTTGGTTAAGCCACTGAGTGTATGGTGAATTAGGTAGTTCTTTTAATAGTGTCCTTTTTAGAACTTGCCTAAAATAAAGCTTGCAGCATTATGAAAATCTCTTTTTATTACTAGGGAGGTGATTAAAGAAGAGGGAACTTCATTGCTTGGAATGTATGTTTGGAGATAAACAATTACCACTTCCCTCTGATGTAACAATCTTTTGCGGAACTATAATTAATGAGCCAGAATCTCTCTGGTCGCTAAATTAGGCACTTTGGAAAATTATATTAAGTCTATCATGATGCTTAGGTACAACTGAGTACTTTTACCTAAATAGGCACTCTTTACACTTATTCAGTTTAATAACATAACCTACATTTTGAGTTCCCCGATAGCTTTTTTAATAGTGTCTCTCTTGCTTTTCCAACATTTACTGTTGTAGCTGTCTCTTGATTCAATTCCTGTCACACTGCTCACATGTGGTCAGTCCAGACATGTCTTCCTAATTAATTTTAACTTTTCTTTTCCAGAAGGAATTCCTCTCCTAAATCTGTGATTCCTAGGCCCCACACAAGCTGTTCCTCAAAAACTCTTGCTTTTGCTTTTGCCTGGATGTTCCTACAACTCCATTTCCTTTCCACTTGTGACTAGGAGAAAGTCCATCCCCTTTCCCCTCCTTCCCCTGAACCTTTGAATTTTTGCTTTCCAGTAGTTCCTCACATTGGACAAATTATATCTTAACTCTAATTATCTTATATTCCCTCCACATCTCATGTCCTTTAATCTTTGAACTCCCTTTTTGGATATACATTTCTCTGTGTATATGACATTCAGTTGTATACCCAGTTCATTTATTATATCCCAGTTTGATTCTCTCATATTTGATAAGGATTTGAAATTTTTCTCTGTGGTATTACAATGGCCAAAGGTATCAAAAGAACACATGTATGTTCTACCCATTTTATCCCTCACAAACCCATGAGCCTGATTTTATGAGCCCTTTAAAATATGGTTCAATCCAATTCAATCTGTTTTCCATAATCATGATGTTTTCCTTAATGAGTATGGGCAGGTATTATCCACCTCTTAGTTTCACAAAAGTAGAGGGATAAGAATTTAAAAATATTGCCCAAGGGTTCTTAATTAGTAAAGAGTTGAGTCATGGTTAGTACTCACTTTCACTGCCTCCAAGTGGGATGTTCTGCATTTGGAAATAGCTTCACAAATATTAAAGTCTTAGAGGTTGACTGTGATTTCATGGATTGCCATTTTAAATTAATGTTGTTGCACATTTCCCCTAGCTACAATTTATTTTAATACTTGTTACCCCCTGTAGAGTGTTAGATCCTTTTGGGCAAGGATTACATCTACCAGCTGCGTTGCATTGTACTTTTCCAAGCACTTAGTTCAGGGCTCTGTACATAGGAAGCATTCAATGAATGTGTTGATGGATTGATTGACTGACTGATCCAAATCCAGTCCTCTTTCCTCTAGCTGAGTAGTAGAAACATTTTGACTGTGATGCCCATCCCACTTGTAGTATGTCTAGGATTAAACCTCATATTTTCAAGATGCACATAACTAATTACGATCGCCATTGGAATAGCAGCTAAGTAGGAATAATATAGCAATTATGATAGTAAAACTTTTTAAAAATGGTATTTTTTAAGTGCTTACTATGTGCCAGACACTGTACTAAGTGCTGGGGTAGACACAACCTAATCAGTACATCATACACAGTCTATGTCCCACATAGTCTTCATCCCCTTTCTACATTTGAGGGAACTGAGACCCAGAGAAATGAAGTGACTTCCCCAAGGTCACACAGCAGACAAGTGGTGGAGTCAAAATTAGAACCCAGGTCCTTGATGATGATGATGATGGTGGTATTTGTTAAGCACTTACTATGTGCCAAGCACTGTTCTAACTGGTTTTGACTCCCAGTCCTTTGGATTGGTTTATTTTCAATCTGAATAGTTTGGTGAAACTTGTCTCCATTACCATTTGTTTGACAAAACCCCCTTGTCATAAAATTGATCAATCAACCAAGGGTATTTATTGAGCATTTACTGTATACAGAGCACAGTACTAAGCACTTTGGAAAGTACTGTAAAATAGACCTGGTAGACACATTCCTTCCCCACAAGGATTTTACAGTCTATAGAGGGAGACAGATATTAAAATAAATTAAAGATAGGGGAAATGTGTGACAACATTAATTTAATATATCAATTCTTAAAGTCATAGTAGAAAGCCAAGACCTTAATATTCACAAAGCTATTTTCAAACACAGAACACCCCTTCTTAGCCAAGTGCAGCCACATTTTCTTTAATTTCTCACATGGTGGTGGTCCTAAAATTCTGTACTGACGTCTGAAAGAGAAATGAGATGAATTGCAGTTGCTCACAGATTGTTCTATGGCAACTCATAGGATTCTTTCCTTATCCTCAGAATTCCAACAGTGAATAGTCATCATTCTGGGACTTGCACCAGAAAATGGCTTTGGAGCAAGAAGCCTATGGAACTGTTCCCAAAATAACAATTTGCTCAGGAAAATATGGGGAAAACAAGGATTTTTAGGCAGCAGTGTGTGAATTCATGATTTTACCTTTAATTCTTTCTGGAAGGCCAAAGCACCAACAATATTTCTGTAAGATCACATTTTTATTCTCTGATAAGATTTTTCTGGACTTTTCCCAGAGTCAGAATTGTGTACTTGGCAATTTAACTGTGTTTTACCATAATGTACTTGTTGCCAGATGATTTTTTTTAACAAATCCTGCTGCAAATTCAAAGCCTTATTGAAAGCATATCTCCTCCAAGAGACCTTCCCTGACAAAGTTCCCCTATCCTCTTTTACCATTCCCTTATGCTTTGCCCTGACTTGCTTCCTTTATTCATTCCCCCATCCCAGCCCAATAATACTTATATACATACCTGTAATTTATTTATCTATATTAATGTCTCTTTCCTCCTCTAAGTCTGTAAGCTTGTTGTGGGCAGGGAATGTTTCCGGTTACTGTCATATTGTGCTCTCCCAAGCACTTAGTATGGTGCTCTGCACACAGTAAGCACTCAATAAATATGACTGAACAAATGAAAAGTGTACCGTCTACATATTTTTACATTTTAGTTTACTTTAAAATCCTCTTTACTCCTTGTTACCTGCTTTCATCATAGCCATCAACAACATTTATTAAGCACACACAGACAGTTTTCTGTTAGTTCAGGATTTCATCCTTGACTAATCCTGCGCTAAGGAAATCTCTTGTTGTGGTATGCACACCAACACTGCATGTATGTGCACAATTATTTCTTGAGAGTCCCATGTGGGGCCGGTTTTGTGTCTGAATTGTTCGTCTTGTATTTACTCCAACGCCTAAGCACAGTGACTGGTGAGCTCTAAATAAATACCACAGTTAGCTAAATAATATTGTGCTCTATCCAGATAGACCTGCATTGTCCGAAAAACTTTCCATGATTCCCCAGGAGCATTCTATCCAAGCCATTCACTGAAAACAGTCAATATGGGAGAACTGAAAACATTCCATATAGAGCACTCTGCAGTGAAAAATATGTTTGCCTTCAAGGAGATTGCAGTCAAGAGGCAAGTGGATATAGATGAGCAAAAGAGATAAAAAAAAAAACCCAGATACATAAAAAAATAGTAAGGTGGCTGATTTAGTGGCCTTACTAGGAAGGAGAGGGCAAAATCAATGAATGCCTCTTGAAGGAAGTAACTTTTTACTTTGAAAAGAGGGAGAGATGAGATTTGGCAGAACAATTTATCGAATTCCTACTATGCGCAGAGCACTGTACTAACTGCATAGGACACTACAATAGAATTGGTAGACATGATCCCTGCTTGCAAGGAGGATCTAACAATCTAATGGTGGAAGGACTTCCATGACAGGGAAAGTTTTGGAGATGTGAGAGTTATCAGCAAAATATTTGGCATTATTGAACTTTTGGACAACTCTCCTCCTCCCAGCATTTGATGCTTCTCCTGGGTGGAGCAACGAACATGATTGGAATATGGCAGGAGAAAGAGAAGAAATTGGTAAAAGGGGAGCAGCCTGTTTTGATTGTCTTGTGGCACTGGGTAAGCTCTTGACAGCGTGGCTGTTGAACTCTTTGCCTTTGACCCTCACGAGTCCTTCTACTGAAGTGAGATGGTCTGGATTGGAGTGAGAGGTGACGCTCCATGGGCTGACCTCTATTTCAGGGCTACAGTGAGGAAGGGGACCATGGGTCAGGACCAGCTGTGAAGGTCCCAGAGCAGTTTCTCTGCCCCTTTTCTTGGTTCAGTTTCAAACAGAAAATAGACCTAGTGCCTAGTACAACGCTATGCACCCTGTGCACACTCACGCAGTAAATACTTGTTGATGGTGTATAGATGATAACCTAAAACCTATATTCCTAGAACAACCCCAGCTAGAGAATAAAGCAGGGAAACTTATTCTTAGAAAGTCACACCACAATTTCTTTCCATGTCTAATTACCCCTATGTACCTACCTATCAATTATTTATCATAAGTAATTTATATTAATATCTGTCTCACCATCTAGACTGTAAACTCATGTGGGTAGGGAATGTTTCTACACACTCTGTTGTGTACTCTCCCAAGCTCTTAGTACAGTGCTCTGCACATAGTAAGTGCTGAGTAAATACCACTATTAATTGATTGATTGATTGATTGATGGCTGTTTGGTTTCTCTCACTAAAAGATTAGATGAGCACTTGCTGAAAGATTTACCAGGAAGGGCATAATGCTTTCAGTTCTAATAGGTAGGTATTAGCTTTGTCTTTAAATTGTCCTTCATCATGACTTGTCTTCATTTAAAGATAATAATTGCATTATTTTGTAAACGCTTATATTGTGCTAAGGACTGTACTAAGGGCTGGGAAAAATACAAGATAATCAGGCTCTACAACAGGGCTCCAGCCCCATTTTGCAGATAAAGAAATCTGAGGCATGGAGAAATTAAATGACTTGTTCAAGGTCACACAGCAGGTAAGTGGCAGAGGTGGGGTTAGAAACCAGGTTCTCTTACTCCCAGGCCCATGTTCTTTCGACTAGACCATGCTGTCTATTCATAAATAACCACAGTAGTGGGATGCATGATTGAAAAATAACTTGATCTCAATTTTAAAAGGGAATGGAGTTGAACATAATCATGGCACAAATCCAAAAGATTCTCAAAGAGAAGCAGCATGGCCTAGTGGAAAGAGCATGGGCCTGGGAATCAGAAGGACCTGGGTTCTAATCCCAGCTCTGCCACTTCTCTTCTGTGTGATCTTGGGCAAGTCACGTAATTTATCTGTGCCTCAGTTACCTCATCTGTAAAATGGGGATTAAAATCGTGAGCACCCTGTGGGATATGGACTGTGTCCAACCTGATCAGCTTGTATCTACCCCAGAGCTTAGTACAGTGCCTGGCAAATAGTAAGCGCTTAACAAATACCATAAAAAGTGTTTCATTAAGAGTAGGCTGGCACTTGCTTTGTTGAAAACTAGGATGGGGGAACGAATCCTTGATACACGTTTGTTTTTCGGTGGAGCAAACCTAGAGCCCAGTGGAAAGACCACAGATCAGTCAGGGCTAAACTGTCAGGATTCTCCTTCCTTTGCCTCCACCATGCTGGCTAGTCTGGTTACCCAGAAGGGCTAAGGTTTTGGAGGAAGGTGAGATACTCTACCATGGCAGAGCCTAGAAATAGCTATCTTTGTTTTCCCTTGAACTTTAACACCACCCTTAGCTTTCATGTCAATCAATCGATCAACTGATGGCATTTATTGAGGATTTACTGTTTGCAGAGCACTGTACTAGGTGTTTGGGAGAGTACGGAGTCCTATTAAATGACTATAAATTCAGGTTATCTGGCTAATTCATATCACCACAGTACTCTGAGTTTTCCCCTTCATATCTTCTGATGTTGTTTACATAATGCTAGTTAAAACATCAGCATAAAGAAGCTTACAAAACAATAGTAATGCCTCCAAGTAGGTGAAATGACTCGTAACTCATAGTCATAGTAGTATTCCTCTCAGTGTCCTGGCTATGCAATCATAAAGATGCAATTAACCAGGCAATCATGAAACAAAACATAAATGGCTATCATTTCATTGCGCTTCCTTCACCAATGCCTACCTACTGATTACCTCTTTTGAGGCCTCTTACCTTTTGAAATAGAAAGATAAAAATTTTGACTACCTCATGGCCAGATCCTTACCCAACTAAGCCTGATCACAGGAAAAATATGCTCCCCCTTCATCAGCACCTTTCTCTAAGCTAGTCATATATTAAAATCCTTACTTATTTCTTGTAAGCTGGTCAAAGCCAATTCTTATTGCTATGGATGTGCAAGCAGTTTAAAAGAATAATTTTTTAGAGCCTTCCATTGGAAGTGTTTTAGCAAATCATAGGGAAATCTTGGAGTCAAGGCTGTGAGAGGAAAACAAATGAGGGATGGAAATGAGACTGAAATCAGCAGTGAAACACAGTCTTTTCACCAAGTGGGAATTCTTTAACTCATTCAACTGCTAAATCCAAGCTATTGTTTCACCACAGCAATTCTCAGATCCGCTCCTTCTTTTCCAATCAAACTGCCTCTATCCTGATCCAAGTCCTTCTCTTTTCACAGTTGGACCACTGAATTGTTCTCCTTCCTGGTCTCCCTTCCTCAAGCCTCTCTCCACTTCAGTCCATGCTCTAAGCTGCTGCACAGATCATCTTGATGTATCATTTGTCACACACTTCTCCACCCCCTCAAGCACCTCCGAGGTCCACTCATCTCCCTTCCTCTACATCAAGCAAAAACAATTTACTGTTAACTTCAAGGTTTTCCACCAGTTTTCTCCAACTTACATAACAGCACTCTTCACCTACTACTTCCTTGCCTGCTGGGTGACCTTGGGTGAGTCACAAGGCTCATTATCTCTCAATTTAAGAAATCTGCAGCAAGGGACCACTGCTTTGTCTCTCAATTGACAAAGTTAGTAACTTGCTAGTAATACTTGCAAGCAGGACTCACAAGGACTTCATGGAAATCTACAACACTGTCCCAGCTCTGCACCTAGGCCAGAGTAGCCATGCACTCACTGCTGATGTGTTCATGGGACAAAGTTGATGACAGGAGGAAAAAAAAAGGATGAATGGAATCCACCAGTTACTAAATACTGCTAATGTAGAATTCTAACATTCAGAAGAAGGCTTCTTCCCCTCTGCCTTCAAACATGCTCATGTCTCCTCCATCCTAAAAAAACCCTCTCTTGATTCCACTGCCCCCTCCAGTTATCACCCTATCTCTCTTCTACCCTTCCTTTCCAAACTCCCAGAGTGAGTCTTCTACTCTTGCTGCCTCAAATTCCTCAACTCCAACTCTCTCCTGGACCCCCTGCAATCTGGCTTCTGTCCTCTCCACTCCACTGAAACTGCCCTCTCATAGGTCATCAATGAGCTCCTTCTGGCCAAATCTAATGGCTCCTACTTTATCCTAATCCTCCTCTACCTCTCAGCTGCCTTTGACAGTGTCGACCATCCCCTTCTCCTCAACACATTATCCAACCTTGACTTCACAGATTCCATCCTCTCCTGGTTCTCCTCATCTCTCTGGCCGTTCTTTGTCAGTCTCCTTCACAGGCTCCTCCTCCCCCTCCCATCACTTAACTGTAGGGGTTCCTCAAGATTCAGTTCTTGGTCCCCTTCTGTTTTCCATCTATATTCACTCCCTTGGTGAACTCATTCGCTCCCACAGCTTCAACTATCAACTCTACGCAGATGACACCCCACTTCTCAAAAATTGTCAGTGGTTGCCTATCAACCTTCACATGAAGCAGAAACTACTCACTATTGGCTTCAAGGCTCTCCATCACCTTGCTCCCTCCCACCTCACCTCCCTTCTCTCCTTCTACAGCCCAGCCCACACACTCCACTCCTCTGCTGCTAACCTCCTCACTGGACTTTGTTCTTGCTTGTCCTGCCGTCGACCCCTGGCCCAGGAGTACAGTTCTGCAGGCCTTTTCCACACAGACCTCCTGATGACTCCAGCAAGCCTCCCCTCAGGGACAGGAAGCATCTCTGCCAGATTAGTTCCCAGTGCAGAAACTACTCAGACCCATATGATTTACAAATGGAGCAGGCATGTGGATTGCAAGTTGGAGACCAGTGCCTTGTCCTCTATAATTTCTACTTAATACCCAGAAATGGAAAAGTAAAGGGAAATTTGCATATGGCTCCATTATTGTCACAGATATTAGAAAAGCTTTTGGTACATGATGGTGCAGAGTGGACAGAGCGCAGACCTGGAGGTCAGACGACCTGGGTTCTAATCCTAGCTCTGCCACTTCTCTGATGATTGACCTTGGACAAATCATTTCATTTCACTGAATCTCAGTTTCCTCAATTGTAAAATTGGGATTTAATATCTATTCTCCATCCTGCTTAAGATTGTGAACCCTAGGATAAGGACTGTGTCCAACATAATTAACTTGTATCAACCCCAGCACTTAGAACAGTGCTTAACACACAATAAATGCTTAATAAATACCAGAATAATAATTATTGCTATTACACATGAGCACTCCCAGTTGGGTGTAGGAGCTGCACCAAACACTAAAGGTAAAATTTGGCTTGGAATGGCCAATTCCACATGCCAGGCCAATAAGTATTTACTAAGTACCCAGAAGGGACACAGCACTGTATTAAACTCAGATTCCTCTCTCCAGTCCCTACTTCACTCTGATACCTGCATCTTTTTCTAAAATACTGTTCAGCAAACATCTTCCCACTTCACAAAACTATCCAGTGATTGCCCATCCAACTCTTCATGAAACAGAAACTCCTCACCATTAGTTCAAAGGCAGTCAATCAATTCTCCCCCTCCTACTTAACTTCACACATTTCCTCTTAAACCCCAACTTATACACATCATTCTTCCATCACCAATCTGCTTTCACCTCTCTCACCATCCATCTTTTGCTCACACCCTTACTCAAGGCCTGTAACTCTTTCCCAGTTAATAGCTGACAAACTATCCCTCCCCCATCTTCAAATCCCTACTAAAATCATATCTCCACCAGAAAGTCATCTTCCCACCCTATTCTTTCTCCCTTCTTAATCTCCAATGCCCTTTTTGCCTTTAGCACAGTCACCCCATCCATATCCTTGAACATATCCTTTTTTTTTGCTGCTTCTCCTACCAGTAATTTATTTTAAGGACTCTCACACCACTGGATTGCAAGTTCCTCAAAGGCAGGAATCAAGTTTAAGATTGTATTTTCCCAAACATTTAGTACAGTGCTCTGCACAGAGTTAAGCACCCCACAAATTGATTGATTTCAATCTAAATTAATTAAAAGGAAAAATGGTAGGAAAACATTGAAGTTGAAATGATTAATTGAAATTAAGAAGTAAATCTCTTCCAGCCACTGTTCAGTTTGGAAAGATATCTTGAAACAATAGACAAAATTTTCTTTGGGATGTGTTTATAAAAAAAAATGGTTGCATCATGACATTTACAGGAATGCAGTTTCATGATACAGTGCTATGATATGACTGTAGCTTCTACCTCTCACTCAGTTACATGGTCAAAGAGAACTCATTAGTTTGAAATCATTTGTTTCTGTCAGCTCTAATTGCATAATTACCAAGTAATTCCATTTCTTCCTTGTTTCCTATGATGTTCAGGATATATCTTTACACACCTCATGTAACATAAAACCGCTGTGGCTACTCATTACTCCTTATGTGTCTGACTTATCACAGCTGTGCCATATTACTGCCAATTCTTTTGGTGGGTTTAAGCAATTCATCCCTTTCTTTAACCTTCTCTAACAGTATTGAGCAACCATAAAATATTTCTTCTCCAACATTTCTCTATATCCCCAGTGACACACATTCTGTGCTTGCAAGATTCTTCCTTTCCCTTTTAATATTAGTCTTTGCCTTTCCCAATTCATAAGAGAAGCCCTTAGCCTGCTTGGCTAGATTTTGGAAAGTTGTAAGTTTTCATAATGGCTCTGAATTTTTTAACTCCATCTGTAGAGTAGAAGGAAGAATTTTCAAGGGATTTCTATCCTTGCCCAGGATTATAACTAAGGAATTATAGATCAATCAATCAATGGTATTTCTTGAGAGTTTACCATCTACAGTGCACTGTACTAAGTGCTTGGAAGAATACAATACAAAAGAGGTGGTAGACACCTGCCTGCAAATAGTTTATAGTCTAGAGTTCAATCTAAGAAATTGCATTTGAATACAATAAGTGTTGTATTCAATCTACTATTTAATCAAGTGTAATTTTAAATGAAATTACTGCATACAAAAATGTTTAGCATTTCATGTTGGCCCTGTAAGCAACTGTTATGTTTTCTGGGGCAGGAGGTGCTTTGGTGAAGTTGAGTTTAATGAACTTCAGGCCTTGTTTAGTCTATGATCTCGTATGTGGAACTTTTTAGGGTGTGGTTTGACCCTGGGATTTGTAAAGCACATAATAGAAATGACACAATTACCTCTTTACCTTTTAAAGAGTCCTCTACACACAAATTTTGGAGGATTTCTTTTTTCCATTCTCTTATCATTAATCACTTTTGCATTAAAGAATATTTCAATCTAAAAGAGCTTGATTGCTTTAAAGTGAGAGCATGTCAGATAGTTTGGTTAACTGTAAAGCTCATTAAACTGTGAGTCTTCACATCTGATATCCAATCCCAGTTCTGCCACTGACTGGTTGACCTTAGGTACATTGCTTTAATCGCCTTTGGGCCGAGTCTCCCCAACTGTAAACTAAAGAATTCCAGAGATGATGATACAAGGACAAGGCCACAGAATACACACAATTAAGAGAAGCAGTGTGGCCCAGTGGAAAGAGCATGGGCTTGGGAGTCAGAGGTCATGGGTTCTAATCCTGGCTCCCCCACGTCTGCTGTGTGACCTTGGGCAAGTCACTTAACTTCTCTGTGCCTTAATTACCTCATCTGTAAAATGGGGATTAAGACTGTGAGCCCCACGTGGGATGTGATCACCTTGTATCCTCCCCAGTGCTTAGAACAGTGCTTTGCAAGTAGTAAGCACTTAACAAATGCCATCATTATTATTAATTAAGAAAAAGACCTGTGTTTCAGACATGTATGCTAGAGACACATGAAGGGAGGAAGGGACACAGGGAGGCATGGAAGGAGACAGGCAAGACACCATGAAGGAGAGTGGACCTTTTCTGGCCCTACCCAGGTGGCTCCATCTAAGTCTAGTCTCCCTGGTCTAGTTACCAGGGTTGAAATCAGGACTCTGTGGGTCCTAGAGCTTTAGCTACTATCCTGCTCCTGCTCCCAGGCCAGCCAAAGCTGTTGAGAGCAGTCCCATGGATTGGTGGGAAGGATAAGACCAAGCCCTGGTATATAATAATAATAACGATAAAAATAATGATAATAATGATAATGATAATAATTACGGTATTTGTTAAGTGTATACTATGTGCCAGGCACTGTTCTAAACTCTCGGGTGGACACAAGTATATCAGGTTGGTTACAGTCCCTGTTCCAAGTAGGGCTCACAGTCTCAGTCCCCATTTTAGAGATGAGGTAAATGTGAAGTGATTTATCCAAGGTCACACAGCAGACAAGTGGCAGTGACCTCTCCAAGATTGTATCCATCATTTTGCTCCTGCAAAAGATGGAGCGGGGACTGCAGGGACACGTGGCAGCTGGCAGGCAGAGAGCTTTCAGATGCAGACAAGCTCATCATTTTAGACTGTGAGCCCACTGTTGGGTAGGGACTGTCTCTATGTGATGCCAATTTGTACTTCCCAAGCGCTTAGTACAGTGCTCTGCACATAGTAAGCGCTCAATAAATACAATTGATTGATTGATTGATCTGGGAACTAGGGATGCAGGAGGTGGAAATGGGTAATGTTGGGTCAGGAGGGGGCCAGTGCTCCCAGTGACCCAAGTCTTTCAGACAATTGACACCTTCTCCCTACTACTTAGATTTTGAGCCCCATGTGGGACAGGGACTGTCTCCAGCCTGATTAACTTATATCTACCTCAGCACTTTAAGACCTGTGTGATACATAGTAAGCACTTTAATTCCATAATAATAAATATCATTATAATAACAAAAATGGGGAATGGAGAACAGCAAAGAGGGAGTCATCAGGACTCTGAGAGATAGCAGTAGCATAGAGTACTTCAGGAACAAGACAGCTCCAATAGAAGTTAGTTGAAATAAGTTGAATAGAGAAACAATCATGTGGCATTCATATTTTGGATGTTTAAAAGAAAAGAAGAAAGAAGCAGTGCGGTCTAGTGTAATACCACTACTACTAATAACTATGGTATTTGTTAAGTGCTTACCATTTGCCAAGCACTGTTCTAAGTGCTGGGGTAGATACAAGGTAATCAGGTTGTCCAACATGGGGCTCACAGCCTTAATCCCCATTTTACAGATGGCACTGAGGCACAGAGAAGTTAAGGGAGTTAAGAAGTTGTTAACTGAGGCACAGAGAGGTTAAGTGACTTGCCCAAGGTCACACAGCAGACAAGAGCATGGGCCTACGAATCAGAGGACTTGGGTTCTAATCTCTGTTCTACCACTTGTCACTGCATGACCTTGGGCAAGTCACTTAATTTCTCTGCTTCAGTTATCTTTAAAGTAGGGATTAAGACTATGAGCCCTAAGTGGGAGAGGAACAGTCTTCTAGACTGTGAGCACGCTGTTGGGTAGGGACCGTCTCTATATGTTGCCAGCTTGTACTTCCCAAGTGCTTAGTACAGTGCTCTGCACACAGTAAGCACTCAATAAATATGATTGAATGAATGAATGAACTATAGCCAACCCAATGATTGTGCATTTACCCCAGTGCCCAGTATGTTACCTGGCACAAGTTAAGCACTACAAATATCTAAAAAAGAAAACAAAACTGTAAATGAACTAAAAGAATGAATGGAATGTTAAATGATCCAATTTGAATGGAATGTATATATACATATAATGTACATTTTTATGCATGTTTTAACATGGATTATTTGTTATGCTCTCCCAAGTGAATCCTATTTTACAAATCTGCCAGGATTACATGAAATAGATGAGAAAACTGCTCTGCATGCAGAAAGAGCTCAATAAATATGATTGAATGAATGAATGAAAACAGTTTAAAATCTTAGACACTAAAGATATCCCAAGCTTATTGTAATGTAATAAGTTTAATGGTTGTGTGACTACAGTTGTAATATGCAAAAATACACATCCATTCAACTCCAAACTGGATAATAATCCATACTAACATTATTATTATTATTATTAATACTATTACTAGCTGTATTTATTAAGCACTTATTATGCTTAAGTAACATTATCAATATTATAGTTGATTCTCTGAGCATTTTGCCATTTTATACTATAGAATTTTCCCCAAATTACAAATGGAAAAATGACAGATCGATGAAAGGAGCAGCAGGGACGTGGGCCTGATTGTCCCCTCATCTCTATACTGCCCAAGGACCCTTGGTAAAAATAAAACTGGACATGCTGACCACAACAGTATAACAGGGTAGCAGGTGGCAGTGGTTGTCTCATTGCACACCAATCCCTCATTAGAACCCAGGAGCTGGGGGCCATTGCTGGGGAGGGGGGGATGCCCCAAGGACCACCATCATTCAAGGATGTAGTTTCTTGTCTTTTTTTTTCCCATGTGTAATTGAAACGTGAGGCCCCTCTCTGTCACAGCATTGTTATGCAGTCATAGCGGGCTGGATATGATAATGGAATTAAGATTCAGCCTGATCCTGGATGTCCAGGATGGTCACATGATTACTTGGATTTGGTCCAGAATTGGTTAAGGGGTGGTTCCTTATAGACAAGACACAGAGATCCAGTGAGGCTCTTCACTGCTGCTGATCCTCACCCTGGGAGCAACCCAAACTGCAGTCTCAACTTCCTCCCATTCATTCATACATTCATTCAATTGTATTTATTGAGCACTTACTGTGTGCAGAGCACTGTACTAAGCACTTGGGAAGTACAAGTTGACAACATATAGAGACGGTCCCTACCCAACAGCGGGCTCGGTCTAGAAGAGGAAGATCTGCTGCCTATATGTGGGATGATGGGAAGACAAAGAGTGAGTTTATCACTTTAGCAGAATCCAAAAGGCAGACAAAGAAATACACTTTGGTAGGAACTTGTGAGATGCCAAGCCTCTAAATGAGGCTCCCATTGACTATGTCTTGACCTCCTTGGCATAGTCTGATAATTATCTCATTTAGTGGTGATGCAATTGTGGCAGACTAATTTGAGAAAACACAAAGCTTTGAGTAAGGTACTAGGACAAAGGCTTAAAGACATGTGGTGCAGTGATGTAAAAGAAAAGTGAAAGTGGTCATTTAATGTCTATAAACCAGTTGCTCCACCAGATGTCTGCCATATGACCTTAGGCAAGTTACATAACTAGAGAAGCAGCAAGGCTTAGTGGAAAGAGCATGGGCCTGGGAGTCAGAAGACCTGGGTTTTAATCCTGGCTCCATTACTTACCTGCTATGTGACCTTGGGCAAGTCACTTTGCTTCTCTGGGCCTCAGTTCCCTCATCTGCAAAACAGGGATTCAATCCCTGTTCTCCCTCACATTTAGACCGTGAGCTCCATGAGGGATGTGATTATCTTGTATCTACCCAAGTGCTTAGTACAGTGCTTGACACATAGTAAGCTCTTAACAAATACCACAGTTATTATCATTATTGTTATTATTCTCTGTGTCTCCATTTCCTCATCTAGAAAATCTGTTCTCCCTCTCCTAGACCGTGAGCCCCATGTAGGCCAGGGACTGTGTCTGATATAATTATCAGGAATCTATCCCAGGGATTAGAAAGCACTTAATAAACACTATTTATACTATAATAATAATTACTGTTGTTGTTATTATATATGAAGGCTAAAAGTAAGGCTTGGAGCTCAGATTTAACTTTGAATTTAGTGATGCTGTAGCTGTAATAGCATAAAGTCTAGCAATGGGTGCTGCTCCTCTCCAGATGGGATCTCCAAAACTGGGCTGGTGGCCCAGGGAGCATTGTCTGTGGGTGGCAAAAAATTTGTGGGTTCTTGAAGCTTTGGCTGAATTTAAAATTTACTAACATGAGTTTCTTCTGTGCAGTTGCTACTTTGCAAGGAAGATCCTTGAAAAGAAACTTTAATTTTGGAAAAAATATGGAAACCCTCATCCAATCAATCAGTGGTATTTATTGGGTACTTTCTGTGTGCAGAGCATTTGAGAGAGTATAGTGCAACAGAATAGGTAGACATGATGCCTGCCCACAATGAGTTTTTATTCAAGAGGTGGGAAGACATACATTAAAACCAATTACAGATAGGGGAAATGGCAGAGTGTAAGAATGTGTATATAAGTGCTGTGGGGTTGGGGGTGGGATGAATATCAAATGATTAAAGTGCACAACTCCAAGTGCATAGGTGATGTAGAATGGAGGATAAAGTAGGGAAAATGAGAGCTTAAAGGTAGAGAAACATGAAGGAGATGGGAGTTCCAGGCCAGAGGAATTGGGTAAGGGGTTGGTGGTTTGATAGACAAGCTCAAATACAGCAAATAGGTTGGCATAAGAGGGGAGTGATGTGTGGACTGGGTTGTAATAGATCACCATATTAAGGTAGTAAGAGGAGAGAGCTGATTGAGTGCCTTAAAGCCGATGATCAAGAGTTTCTGTTTGATGTGGAGGTGAATGGGTAACCATTGAGCATTTCTGAGGAATGAGGAGATGTGGAATGAATATTTTTTCAGAAAAATGTTCCAGGCAACAGAGTGAAGTATGGACTGGAGTGGAGAGGCAGAGAAGTCAGCAAGGAGGCAGAGGCAGTAGTCAAGGTGGGAAATGATAAAGTGTTTGGATCAACATAGTAGCAGTCTGGATGGTGAGGAAAGTGTGGATTTTAGCATTATTGTGAAGGTAGAACTGACTGGATTTGGTGACAGACATCAGTGGATAAATAAGAGAGATGAGTCAAGGATAATGCCAAGGTTATGGGGTTGTGAGACAGAGAATGGTGTTGTCTACAGTTATGGGGAAGACATGGGGAAGACAGGGTTTGAGGGAGGGAAGATATTTGTGGTGGCAGTGGTAAATACAGGTATTTCCTCCTGAAGGCAGGAGGAAATGCAAGACTACATAGAAGACAGTTCTATGCTCTATGCCACCAGAAGCAGCATGGCTCAGCGAAAAGAGCCCGGGCTTTGGAGTCGGAGGTCATAGGTTCAAATCCCGGCTCCACCACTTGTCAGCTGTGTGACTTTGGGCAAGGCACTTCACTTCTCTGTGCCTCAGTTACCTCATCTGTAAAATGGGGATTAAGACTGTGAGCCCCACGTGGGACAACCTGTTCACCTTGTAGTCTCCCCAGCGCTTAGAAGAGTGCTTTGCACATAGTAAGCGCCTAATAAATGCCATTAAAAAGAAAAGAGAGTTCAAGGCTGGAGAGGTAGATTTGGGAATCATCAGCATAGAGATAGTAGCTGAAACCATGGGGGTGAATGAGTTCTTCAAGGGAGTAAGTATAGATGAAGAGTAGAAGGGGACCCAGATCTGAGCCTTGAGGGACCCCCCCAGAGTTAGAGGGTAAGAGACTAAGAAGCAGAAACAGGAGAGGACAGTGTTAGTGAAGCCAGGATTGGATAGTGTTTCCAAGAGAAGAGGGTGAACCAAGCTTTGAAGGCATCTGAGAGGTAGAGGAGGATTATGATCATTTGCCAAGAAGGATGTCACTGTGACCTTAAAGAGTCATTCAGTGGAGTGAAGGGATCAGAAGCCAGATTCCAAAGGGTCAAGGAGGGAATTGGAGGAGAGGAAGTGGGTGTAGATGACTTACTTGAGGAGTTTGGAAAAGAATGGTATGAGGGAGGTGGGGTGATAATGAGAGAGTGCCATAGAGTCAAGGGGGGATTTTTTTTTTTAGGATAGGGGATACATGAGTATGTTTGAAAGTAGTAGGGTAGGAACTAGTTGAAAGTGAACGGTTGAAGACTGCCATCAGGGAGGGAAAAAGGGAATAAGCGAGTGTTTTAATAAAGTATGAAATGATGTTCAGAGGTGCAGCTGGAGAGGGTAGATTTTGAGAGGAATTGGGAGATCTTCTCTTGAGATACTGCTGGAAAAGATGGGAGACCTGAAGACAGGGCAGGGGGATAGTGGGCCTGGAGAGGAGCAGGAAAGATTTTAGAGGCACCAAACCTGAGGGTTTCATTTTATCAACGGAGTATGTGGCCAGGTCTTTAGGGGCAAGAGACTGGGGAGATAAGGAGCAGGGGCTTAAGGAGGGAATTAGTCTGAAACACTTGAAGTCGGCAATGAGAATAGGAGTCAATAAGAATGTTGCCAGGTGGAGGAGAGGGCAGAGATATAGTAGATGAGGGTGAGTTTTGGATGGATGAGGTAGGCCTGGTGTTTGGATTTGTTTCAGCAGCACTCTATGGCTTGAGCACAAGAGTGGAGGGAACATACTGTGGAGATGATCCAGGGTTGTGTGTCATTAATAAAAAATCAAAGGAAGCACAGGGGAATAAGGGAGTTGAGTTCAATGGAGAGGGCACTGTTGAGGGTGTGGATTTGTACATCAAGAAAATAAAGTTTGGATAAGGAGACCAAATGGGGCATTATGATTTGGGAAAATTGGAGGGGCAATTAAAGATCAGAGGTCTCTGTGAGGAATAGGATAGATTTGAGTGGAGGTCATGTGTGGGAGAGAAGGCAGGTCAGGAGGCTGAGGTTAGAGAGTGAAATTTCAGAGTTGGTGTAGTTAGAGACTAAATAATGACTAGAGATGATGAGATAGAGTTGGTGTGGTTAGAGATTATATAATGACTAGAGACGATGAGATTGAGTGTATTTCCAAGTTGGTGAGTAGATGAGGTAGGTTGGAGCAGGTGGTTAGTAGAATTGAGGGGTAAGAGGAAGCAAGCAGCGGAAATGTTGTCAGAAACATTCATGTAGATATTGAAGTTCCCTAGTGTCAGTTCATGGACAGAGAGAGAGGAAACAAAATGTGGGAAAGGGACCAAAGTGGTTCAGAAAGTTGGAGTTGGGACCAAGGGAGTGGTAAATGACAACAACCAGTAATTGGAGTGGATAGTAGAGGTGGATGATATGGACTTTGAAGGCAGGGAAAGAGAGAGATGAGGGGAAGAGATGGTGTGAAAGAGATATGGGGGAGCAAGGAGAAGGCCAACTTCTTCATTCAATCATATTTATTGAGCACTTCCTGTGTGCAGAGCATCTCTCATTGAGTTTTGGGGACTGGGAGAAGATGAGACCCCCTCAGGAGAGAGCAGGAGGAAAGACAGTCATCTAGGGAGAACCAGACTTCAGTGGTGATGAGGAGAAGCAGTGACTTTGTTAGGAACAGACCAAGGATAAAGAAAAGCTTTCCAGTGATGCAATGGGGATTTCACCGGCCACACTTAGCTGAGGTTGTGGGATGGGAGCGGGGAAGGACAGCAAAAAGTGTGGAGAGGGGGGGATGGGAGTGAGTTGATGGGGTTGGTGCATGGGAGGGGGATGAGGGGCAGCTCTGGAAAGAAGGACAAGGATGGTATTATTAGAGGCAGGGGGTTGAGGGAACATGGAGAGCATTCTTCTCTCTCCAAATCCCCAAGCCCAGCCCGATCAGTTCCAAAGAAGATGCTTCTGCATGGTGAATGACAAAATTTAGATTGTTACTCCCAGGATAAACTTTGACCTTGCCCCATCTCCAGGAGAGACCCAAAAGAAAAAGTTGTGCTAATGGCAGCAATGGCAGTAACTCTAGTTAAGAAAGATGGATAAGTGATTATTTACCTGGAAACCACATGAGGAAAGGAAGAACTAGCTTGAGAGGATGAATTAGTGAAGTTTGAAAAACCTGGGGCCAGAGGTAAATTGTTAGGGAATTCTAGAAGCAGCTAAGACTAGGTTGGGGCTTGGAAATGGAGAGCACTTTAAAGTGCATAACCAGCATCTACTTGAGAAAAGCTCTTTCCAATCACAATATCATGCTTGACCAAAAAACATATCTGTACATTAAGCTCGAACAGATATGTCCAAGATAGAGTAGAAGGGTTTCCTAATTACAGGAAACTACTGACAATCAGTAATTAGGATTCTATCTTGACCCTCCCCTTAACAAGGCAGCTCTTCTATACTGAAAGCTCACTGTGGGCAGGGAATGTGTCTGTTTATTGTTATATTGTACTCTTCCAAGCACTTAGTACAGTGTTCTGCATACAGTTAAGTACTCAGTAAATGTGATTGACTGACTGACTGTCTCACGAACAAAGGAGGCAAGCATCTTTCTGACATGCTGGACAGAGCAGATCTAGTTTTCCCACATTACAAAATGAATGTCCTGAAACCATTAGTTAATTATTCCCTTAGAAATCTAATAGCAAACTGGGAAGAATTTGGGGGAACTCGAAACAGAAGATATAGCACAATCACTAGGAGTGAAGGCTAAGAGGGAAAAAGTAGCAGGAGAGAAAGATAGGGAACATAAACTCTGATGACTGTTTGGATATTTCACTGGGAGGGATCAAGGTTGTGAAAGAAAGTCAGAGAATTAGAGAGCAATTAAGATACAAAAATAAAGGAGAAAATGTCCATAGATGCAAAGAACAAACTTGAGGTGAGGCAGAAAAAGTTTGTGGATTCTGCCTGCTTTTCAGCGTTAACATGACCTGACTTGTCAGCCAACTAATAACAGGGGAATTTTTCTACTGTTTCTTTATTGCAATTCAGCACTAAAGGTTGAGCTCGTGCAGACGCGAGTTTGTCATGGGACTCAATTCTCATGGGGAGCTCCTGATTGGTCCTCTCAAACCGGCCAATCAACAACTGCAGCCTGAATATGATTTCTACCACCAGACTGCCCCGGACCCTGGGACTTTCCCTGAGGTGTCTATCTATGGGCCAGTAAAGTTGGGACACATAACTGAGGTGGTAGAAAAGCCAGAAATACAATATCAGACAGGAATCTAAAAGTCAAGGTTCCAGAAGTGGGCTCAGAGGGATGATTAGAATCAAACAATCAATCTAGTTTATTTTGTACTTACTGTGTGCAGTGCAATGTACTAAATGCCTAGGATAGTACACTGCAATAGAGCCAGTAACATTCTCTGCCAAAAATGAGCTTACAGTCTAGCCATACAAAACTCAGAAAACACAGGTTTTGTCTGATGCTGTTCCAGTTCTCAGTATAAACCTTGCTCTGTGCAGAGACAGAAGATGGAGTTTTTCTCCTGAAAAATCTCTTTAAGATATGCATAACCTTAATCTCACCCTTAACTATTCCCTGTCATTCTGCTCTCATAGCCAACTGACTACAAAAACCTGCTGTTTATTTCTCAAAAATCATTTAATGAATCCACCCTATTCCTCTCCATCCACACAACCATTACTCTGGTTCAAGCTGTCAGCATAAAATGATTGAACCATTATGTTGGCCTTCTTGTTGGTCTCCCTTCCTCCAGGTCCTTCCCTACTTCAGTCTATACTCATGCTGCTACCTAGATAAAATCCCCGATTCATCGCTCGGAACACTTCTTCTTGATCAGTCAATCAATCATATTTATTTTGTGCTTACTATGTGCAGAGCACTGTAGTAAGTGCTTGGAAGAGTACAGTATAACAATATAGCAGATGCGTTCCTTGCCCCCAGTGAGCTTACAGGGGCAGACAAACCTTAATATAAATAAATTATGGATATGTACATGAGTGCTGGGGGGGGGATGAATAAAGGGAGCAAGTCAGGGTGATGCAAAAGGGAGTGGAAGAAAAGGAAATGAGGGCTTAGCAGAGGAAGACCTCTTGAGGGACATGTGCCTTCATTAAGGCTTTAAAGGTGGGGAAAATAATTGTCAGATATGAAGAGGGAGAGCGTTCCAGGCCAGAGGCAGGATATGGGCAAGAGATCAGTGGCAAGATAGATGTGTTGGAGGTTCAGAGAAGATCTTCCAAACACTCCAGTGGTTGCTCATTTCTCTTGTTTCGAGAAAATACTTCTTATTGTTGACTTTAAGGCTCTCCACAAGATCTTTCCATCCAATTTATAAGTTCCCCTCACCACCATTCGCACTGTTCTCTCTTTCCAAGCCTACCGCTAGCTATACCCGACTCTGATCATGCCCAACTCCAACTGTTGCTCTCTAGCTAGGGAACATGTCTACCAACTCTATTATACAGTACTCTGTACCAAACACTGGGGTAGATACAAACTAATTAGGTCGGATACAGTCCATGCCCCACATGGGGTTCACAGTACTAATGCATTCTAGAGATGAGATAACTGAAGCCCAGAGAAGTGACTTGCCCAAGGTCACACAGCAGACAAGTGTTTAAGCTAGGATTAGACCCAGGTCCTTCTGACACCCAGGTCTGTGCTCTAACCAGTATGCTTTGCTGCTTCTCAAAAAACAAAACAAAACATAAAAACGCACGAAAACCCCCAATCTCCAAAGTACTTAGCACAGTACTATGCACACAAAGCACTCAATAATTAGATTAACAGCTTGAATGCTCTCAGAGAAACTCCCTTCCATTCTATATCCCCCAGACCTAACCTCCTCCCCTCTTCAAAGCCCTCTTAAAACCTTCACCTCTTCCAAAGCTTTCCAAAACTTATTATCAGCACCACACTTCTTAAGAATCCCTCCACTGTTTCTTGCATTTATGCATTTATTTATGTTCATCCTTAGAATATGAATTGCAAATAAATGAATACTTGATATTTCTAGGTCTATCTCCCCCACTAAAGTGTATAATCACTTGTGCGGAGGGAATTTGTTTTACGTTTCCATTAAATCTCTCAAATGCTAAGTATAGCACAGTCCACTGCATTCAGTACACACTCAATGAATAACATCATTTTTTACTACCACATACTTGACCTGGCAGATATATCCAGAATTGTTCAAATTGATTTAACTTTTTAACGTTAATTCTTTATCTTGATACTTGTTAACTATGTGTTCTGTGCTTTACAGATTCCCTTCTAAATCAATCTCTCTGTATAAAAATGGAGCAGGGTTGCTCCCATCTCTCTCTCCATCCCTCCCTCCCTCTCTCCGCATCCTCCTCATCAGTGTGCACAGCACATAATTATGTATATCTCCTTTCCTTGACCTTTAAGTTATAAGCCCTTTCCCTTGATCTAGTGGACACAGCATGGGCCTGGGAGTCAGAAGGACCTGGGTTCTAATCCCAGCTCTGCCACTTGTCTGCTGTGTGGCCTTGTGCAAGTCACTTTACTTCTCTGTGCCTCAGTTACCTCATCTGTAAAATGGGGGTTAAAACTATAAGCCCTATGTGGAACAGGGACTTGATTTGCTTGTATCCACCCCGGCACTAGTAAGTGCTTAAAAAATATTACAATTATTATTATTATTGTTATTATTATTACCCAGGCAATACTGACATGCCTACCTTTTATTTGACCAGCAGTTTCAGGCCTGCCTTTGGCCTCTCTTTCAGCTTTCAGATACAATATCTACCATCTACCGTATGTCAAGAAAGCTCTTCATTACTCTTTTTCACAAATAAAGGTGCAATTTCATGGCTTCCTTGTGGGTGTATGAAAACAGTGATGAATAAAGCTGCACCCCTCAGGAAAATAAACCAAGGAAATAAAGTTGTAGAGATTAAAATCATAAAGATTTCAAAGCAATTATGAATTTTAAACTAGCTAGTCCATTCTCCCAGAGCTATTCAAAAAGATATTGATTTTTACAAAGGTTCCTGTAGAAGCTATGACAGGGTTTTTGAAGCCAACTCAATTCTGAAGTTTTAGCTTTGACTTAGGTCATACAAATATTTTGTAAATTCCCCTTGAATGAAACAGCAGTACATTAATTAGTGAGTTTAGCAGGAAAAGCGTTTATTTTTAGAACTGAAGACAGCCAGTTGTGCATGTTACTGAGCAGTTTGGCTAGAAAATAAAATGATATACTTAGGATGTCAGATTTCAGTTTTTGAGAATTTGGTACTTTCCAAATTTCGCCTCCACACATATGTACCTACCCTCCCTGCTGTACCCACAGTATTCTATATACAAGTTTCTATACTTGGTTGCTTCCTCTGCCTTTAAACTTGTCATGTTGTCTGTCTTCCCTGCTAGGATGTAAGCTCCTTGAGGCCAGGGATCTTGTCTTCTAACTTTATTGTATTCTCCCAAAGACTTAGTATAGTGTTCTGCACAGATTGCACATTCAATAAATACTATTTATTGGTCTAGTGATTGGGATACTGGCTGTAATTTGGTTTTCCCCTCTGTTACTGTGGAAGGGTTGCAATTATCATCAGACTTTTTTAAAACTTTTCCAAGAAAATGGGACAAAGCAATAAAGCAAGGGATAATCTCATATCAATGTCAAATGCTAGAATAAAAATGTTATCATGTGTAGAAATTTTAAAATACTGGAAAAATTAAAAATATTAAAATCGTTCAATCAGCACCCCTGTTGTAACCAAAATCACTAAACTTGGGACTGTAAGCAAATGCAATTTAACTGATATGTGGGCCTGGACTGGCTTTGTTCAGCTATATCTTGTGAATGGTTCAACCATAGAATTTGCCCATAGAAGAGCCCCAAGCACTCCTTGTTGGCAAATGTGAACCCTTTTAGAATGGTTATATTATATTTCAATTATTCATAATTTGCAGAGAGTGAAGAAATAGGAAATAAAAATTTTCCCATTCTTTTGTTGTCAGTAACCAGCACTTCCATTGCTGAACCCTTCATAATTGCTGATAATTTGTATATCAGTTGTCAGAGTTAAAATCAACAGTTGTTATAAACTGGATCTGGGCTGCCTTTTTTCTGGGTTCTCCCATTGGTTATACCCAGAAATGGGAGATTCTTGGTAAGTGGGGCACCCTGATCTTGGTGTTGTGGTGTAGAGTCAGGGTTTTTTTTTTTACTTTTAACATTTTTTTTATCACTCTCCTTCCAAATACCACCTCTGACTTGGGTGCTAAGTGATGAGAATAGAAAAGATTACCCAGAAAGGATGGTGCCACTTGTAGTTTTCCTTTGGAAAAATTAGTATTTTCCTTTAAAATTAAGTAATTGTTCAGTTGTGTGTTAGGTGGCTGCTTTTTCTAAGGCATGTTCCTTGCTCAATATCGCTACTCCACAAGCTGAACTGGGAAAGGGAGTTCTTTCACAATGTCAGAACAGCCCCTTGGTAGGGCACCTTGTATACCAAGAACTAAGGGTGACTGAAGTTTGTGTCACTATTGCAAAACTAGGGAAAACAAAACTTGATCATTGCAGAACTCTCATAGAGCTGATGGGAGATGAACAGCATCCATCTTTCCTTCTAGCCTGCCAAGTCGCATTTCTTTTTTTAAAATTATACTCGTTAGTAGTTACTATATGCCAGGCACTGTACTAAGTGCTGGGCTGGCTAATCAGGTTGGACATGGTCCATGTCCCACTTCCTGGTCCCATTTCCTGGTCATTTCTCCTGTGTGCCATAAAGAAACTAAAGGAAGTTCCACATCCAAGATTTTGAGAGATTGTGTCTGCACCCAGGTGAATGAAATGCAAATTTTCAACAGTTCTGACAGTTTCCCATGGTGTGATGATGGGCAAGGAAGCTGAGGACCTATTATGTGCAGAGCACTGTAAACTATGCTTGGAAGAGGACCTGTTATGTGCAGAGCACTGTAAACTATGCTTGGAAGAGTACCTATTGTGTGCAGAGCACTGTAGTACCTGTAGTAGTATGTAGCATAAGGTCTTGGAATTCAGTCAGCTCTTCAACTTCAGAGTACTTCATCTCACATACTTACTTAGGGAAACACGTGAAGATAATGAACAACAGCATCCTACTCTCTCCTACTGAGACTGTGAGCTCCATTTGGGACAGGAACTGTGTCCATCATGATTTTCTTGTATTTACCCAAGCACATACTGCAGTACCTAGCACTTGGTATGTGCTTAACATGTATAATAATAACAAAAAGCCATCAGAATGTCCCAAACAACTCATGAGCTGAAAGGTCTAATGGAGAGAGCATGGGGCTGAGAGTCAGGAGACCTGGTTTTAAGTCCTGGCCCTGTCACTTGCCTGCTGTGTGACTATGGACATGTCACTTTTTTAAAAAAATTGTATTTATTACGCACTTACTATGTGCCATATACTGTAGTATGTGCTGGGGAAGATACAAGCAGGTTGGACACAGTCCCTGTTACATATGGGGCTCACAGTATTGATCTCCATTTTACAGATGAGGTAACTGAGGCACAGAGAAGTAAAGTGACTTGCCCAAAATCACACAGCAGACAAGCAGTGGACCTGGGATTAGTACCCAGTTCCTTCTGATTCCCAGGCCCATGTTCTGTCCACTAGACAACACCACTTCTAGCTTAATCTCCCTGAGCCTCAATTTCCTCATCTTTAAAGACAAGGATTATGTTACGAGGCCCATAAGGGACATAGACTATGACTGATTTAGCACAGTGCTCGGCACACAGTAAGCACTTAAATACAGTTGTTATTGGTAACTATCAAAAAGGAGGATAGAAGATGCATTTTAATGCCACATTTGTCGTAGCCGCAGATAATTGGGAGACGGCCACAGAAAAGTGGTCAGTTGGGTCTATAGCTACCAGAAATAGTATCACTGTCTTGGAGCTGAGGCTTTGAGAGACATAAAGAGGAGAAACAAAGACCTTAATAGGTTTTTTGGGTAACAACCGCTGCAGGGTAATAATGGGCAATCCTTACAGACATATAAGGAGGAAAGAATGGTCATGCACTGGCTTTATTAGTCACTCTTACATATATGGTTGAATCTCACTGTTAGTAACATTACCATCAAACCAGAAAGACAGCTATCATGAAGTTAATCAATGCTTACTTTGAGCAGAGCTCCATACTAAGCACTTGGAAGAGTACAATGCAGTTGGTAGATGGTCTATAAGTTTATAAGTTAGCCATATATAGGCCAGATATTAATAGCCCAGGGAACAAGGAAGTGTTGCTGCAGCTCAGCTGCCAATATAAGTTGAATCCATTATCTGATCCTTCTGAATAGATGAGATGCCCTCTTGTGAAAGAACCTCAGAGTAACTACAGAAGTGGAGACCTATAAAATAAAGCAAAATTGAGACTGATTTCTGTGTCTGCTCCTCTAGGGAGAAACAGTCTGAATGGATCAAGATCCAAGCAAAGCCACCTGCTTATTCTGATTCCCAAAGGGCTCCTGACATTCAGTTTAGCCTAATTAATACTCTAGAAGGAATCATAATATTAGAGTTTACCTACACTCAAATAGTTTCATCAGTGGTTCGCCAACCTCTTTCTCCTGTGCATCTCAGAGGGTTCCTGTGATCTCACAAGGGTTCCAAATGCTGCACATCACCTGGCCACAAAAAAAGAGGAAAAGCTTGGCGTTCATGTTGCTGACACTACTCATCAGTTCTAACTGCCACTGCTCCTGCTTCAATTCAACTGCACAGAGAACCATAAGATATTGGAGGAAAGGAAAGAAGGAAAGGAAAGAAGGAACAGAAGGAGAAGAAGGGGAGGGATGGAAGGAGGGAAGGGGAGCAGGAGGGGAAAGAGTGGATCTAGTGTAGGATGAAGGAAGGAAGGAATGTGAAGGGAAGGCCCAGGAGATGCAGAAGGCCAGATGATACTGTCTCTGTTGTTCACAGAATCTAGTTGTGGAAATCTGCATTTCTAGTATCAGCAATTTCCACCAAAATATCTCTGCAAGGGCCCTTAGTCACAGACACCCTGTAGGGACACACTGACATTCCTTCATGGTCATCCTTCAATTTCTACATTTAATCTCAATTCTTATATGAGTAGTATAGCCGAGTAGCCTAAGGCATTGGATTAAGTCTTCAGTTTCTTTGGGGTTGTGGTTTTGAATCCCATCGCTGTCATGATCATTTTTCCCCTCTAGACTGTTAATCTTGCAGAGGGCAGGGAACATATCAACTAACTCTGTTATGTTGTACTCTCCCAAGTGCTTAGTACAGTGCTCTGCACACAGTAAGCACTCAATAAATGCCATTGATTGATTGATTATCCTTTTTAAAAATGATATTTGTTAAGCACTTTCTAGGTGCCATGCACTGCACTAAAGGACTGGGATAGATTCAAACTAATCATGTTGGACATAGTCCATGTCCTTCAAGGGACTCACAGTCTTAATCTCCATTTTACGGATGAGGAAACTAAGGTATATAGGAGTTAAGTGACTAGCCCAAGGTCACACAGCAGATAAACATATTTACTGTGTACTTGCTGTGTGCAGAACACTGTACTAACTACTTGGGAGAGTACAAAACAACAATATAACAGACACAGTCCCTGCCTCCCCCTGTCTAGAGGGGGAGACAGACATTAATATGAATAAATAAATTACGGATATGTACCTAAGTGCTGTGCGGATGGGGGCTGTGAATAAAGGGAGCAAATCATGAGGACACAGATGGGCGTAGGAAAAGAAGAAATGAGGGCTTAGTCAGGGAAGGCCTCTTGGAGGAGATGGGCCTTCAGTTAGGCTTTGAAGGTGGGGGGAGTAATTGTCTGTCAGATATGAAGAGGGAAGGTGTTCCAGGCCAGAGGCCTGGGTGAAAGGTTGGTGGTGAGGTAGATGAGACTGAGGTACAGTGAGAAGGTTGGCATTAGAGGAGCAAATTGTGGGTGCTTAGTTGAAGTAGGAGAGTAGTGAGGTAAGGTAGGAGAAGGCAAGGTGATTGCTTTAAAGCTGATGATAAGGAGTTTCTGTTTGATGTGTAGGTGGATGGGCAACCACTGGAGGTTTTTGAGGAGTGGGGAAACATGGCCTGAATATTTTTGTAGAAAAATGATCCAGGCAGCAGACTGAAGCATGGACTGGACTGGGATGACACAGGAGGTAGGGAGGTCAACAAGGAAGCTGATGCAGTAATCGAGGCGGGATAGGATAAGTGCTTGGATTAACATAGCAGTTTGGATGGAGAGGAAAGGGCAGATTAAAGTGATGTTGAGAAGGTGAAACCGACAGGATTTAGTGATGGATTGAATATGTGGATTGAATGAGAGACAGGAGTCGAAGATGGTGCCTAGGTTACGGGCTTGTGAGTCAGGAAGGATGGTGGTGCTATCCATTGTGATGAGAAAGTGAGGGAGTGGACATGGTTTGGGTGGGAAGATAAGGAGTACTGATTTGGACATGTTAAGCTTGAGGTGAGAGGAGGACATCCAAGTAGAGATGTCTTGAAGGCAGAGAGGAAATGTGAGACTGCAGAGAGGGAGAGAGATCAGGGTTGGAGATGGAGATTTGGATTTGGATATCATCAGCATAGAGTTGGAAGCCATGTGAGTGAATGAGATCTCTAAGGGAGTAGGTAGAGATGGAAAACAGAAGGGGACCCAGAATTGAACCTTGAGGGACACCCATTCATTCATTCATTCATTCAGTCAGTCAGTCATATTTACTGATGCTTATTGCTTGCAGACCACTGTACGAAGCACTTGGGAAAGTACAATACAGTAATGAAGAGTGACAATCCCTGCCCACAATGAGCTCACAGTTTAGAGGTGGGGAGACACACATCAGTACTAATAAACAGGCAACAATATAAATAAATAAAATTACAGTTCTATATATATGAGTGCCGTGGGGCAGGGAGAGGGGGTAAGAGCATAGGGAGCAAGTCAGGGTTAGAAGGTGGGAGGTAGAGGAGTGGCCTGTGAAAAAGACTGAGAGTGAGCAGCCAGATAGGAGGAAAATGAGGAGTGAAGGGGATGAAAGCCAGATTGGAGAAGGTCAAGGAGAGAATTGGAGGAGAGGAAGTAGAGGCAGTGTGCGTAGACACCTTGCTCAAGGAATTCAGAATGGAATGGTAGGAGGGAGATGGGGTGATAACTGGAGGGAGCCGAGGGGTCAAGGGAGGGTAAGGATAGGGGAGACATGAGCATGTTTGAAAACAGTAGGGAAGAAGCCATTGGAGAGTGAACAGACAAGTGCTGAAGCTGGAATTAGAACCAAGGTCCCCTGACTCCCAGGTGCACACTCTTTCCACTAGGCTATGCTGCATATTCATCCTCTACTGAAATATTTCATATAACATTATCCCAGTGAGCAACTGGCTATCTGGTATGAGGTGTCTCTTTCAATTTGTCTTGCAGGAGCTGGGTGAAGTTGGAGGTTAGAACATAGACACATGCAAGGAGATGGGGGAAAATTAGTGAAGGATGGAGAAACAGACATGGTGAAGTGGAGGAAAAATTGATGACCACAAAATATATGGACAGGCATATTATCTATCATCATAAAGTATATAGCACAAATAGGAATCACAAATTCCTATCATTTGCATTAGTGGTTCACCTCTACACTGATTCTTAATTTAAACTAATCTCCCCAACTCAAATTGATCTGCTTACTGCACCTTCCTAAAAATTTATAAAATTAAAGCACTTCATCTACAGCATTGTCTCACCAAAACGTTTATTTTTAATGGTATTTTTAAAGTGCTTAGTACATGTCAGAATCTGTACTAAGCACTGGGGTAGACACAAGATAATCAGGTTGGACAGTCCACGTTCCATATGGAGCTCATAGTCTTAATCTCCATATTACAGATGAGGTTCTGAGGCACAGAGAAATGAAGTGATTTGCCCATGGTCACACAGAAGACAAGTGGCAGAGCAGGATTAGAACCCAGGTCCTTCTGACTCCCAGATCAGTGCTCTATCTACTAGGTCAAACTGTTGTAATATAATAGTAATAATAATACTAATAATTGTGGTATCTGTTACGTCCTTACTATGTGTCAGATACTGTACTAAGGCTGTGGTGGATACAAGCAAATTGGGTTGGATGCAGTCCCTGCCCCTCATGGGGCTCACAGTCTCATTCCCCATTTGACATCACATAGTACAGTGCTCTGAACACAGTAAGAGCTCAATAAATATGATTGAATGAATGAATGAATTTGATAGATGAGGGAACTGAGGCCCAGAGAGGTGAAGTGACTTGCCCAAGGTCACACATCATATAAGTGGCAGAGCCGGGATTAGAACCCATGATCTTCTCACTCCCAGGCCCATGCTCTATCCACTGCTGCTCCCCTGTACACACTGAAGTACATACTGGTAAGCAATCACAACCATTTCATCACTACGCTAAGGGATATTGGAAAATCACAGTCTCCCCACTCTAGATTGTAAGATCCTTGTGGGCATGGAATGTGTCTACCAACTTTGTTGAATTGTACTCTCACAAATCCTTAGTACAGTGTTTTGCATACAGTAAGAGTGTAATGAATTCCACTGACTGATTGCTAGTCCTCTGCCTTTTCGTACTGCAGGCACATCTAGCCACAACTCTTGAAGGGATCTAAATAATGCTAAGAACAATAGCTAAGACAAAAGATTTAAATGCAGAAAATCCTCTGTGAAATACTGTAATCATTCTGGTTATGTAGTCACTATAGGAACCTTTGTGCTGTACAGTTTCTAGAGGAGTGTGAAGTTTACAGACGCAGTCTTGGAAAGAGACAGTTCCCTTCGATAAAAGAGTAAACATTGCCACCTGCTGGCATTCCATTGAGGGATATTCCCTCCCTAATTTAAGCAAGCTACAACTTAGTTACAGAGACAAATCTCATCTATTAAGAGTAATAATTATTCTTATTATTATTCTAAGCGCTGGGTTAGATACAAGGTTAACAGTTTGTCCCACGTGGGACTCACAGTCTTAATCACCATTTTACAGACAAGCTTACAGTCTTGTTGGGTTGTGCTCTTCCAAGTGCTTAGTACAGTGCTCTGCACACAGTAAGGGCTCAATAAATACAATTGAATGAATGAATAGTAAAGGAAGACCTGTGATTGTTTTCGTGATGGCTAAATCAAACACACAACATTATTTGTGAAATAAGAGTTATATGAAGAATTAGAGATTAAAATTAGGTGCTTAAAAATTATTGGATGAAAGCATTACTTATGCCCTGGGTTATTTTCTGTTTCATAGTTGTTATCAGGTGTGCTGTATAAGTCAGCATCAAGGAATCCCTGCTAATGTTTACTTAGTTCTGAAGGTTCAAAATTTGCTTTGTGCAGATTCAAGTCTGAGGCACATTTCTCCATTGCAAAACCCCTGAAAAAAATGTGTCTGCTCTATGTAGCTATGGCCTTTCTTGATGGGTTTTATCAAAAACATATCTAAAATTGCCTGACTCTACCGATGATATTTTGATTATTTCTGAAATGTTTTCTGGTCTTCTGAAATAGACGTGCCATTTCCAATTGGTGAAATTGATGTAAACATTTTCAGAAAAACACAATGAATAACTTAAGTATTGTTTCAAACCTGCATAATGAATGATTTAATGTATTGATGCTGTATTTGATTTCTACATCAAAATCCTTCATGTGGGAGCATATTATAATCAAACTTCCAGTTTCTTTCACAGATATTAAATCAGAGGGTTATTTAAAAGACTCAAATCCTAGGGACTTGCCCAGGCCAGAAGTCCAGGGTCCAGAACACAGTCAGTCAGTCAATCGTATTTATTGAGCCCTTACTGTATGAAGAGCACTGTACTAAGCACTTGGAAGAGCACAACCCAACAAGACTGTAAGCTCTAGACTGTAAGCTAGTTGTGGGCAGGGAATGTCACTGAACAAATAACAGGCCCATTGTTAGAGCAATCCCCATGAAACTGGCTCCTGCCCCATGAATCAAACATCAACCCATCATACATATAGAGAAACTGTATGCAGTGCACCGTACTAAGCATTTGGGAGAGTACAACATAGCAGAGTTGGTAGACACGTTCCCTGCCCACATGAAGGAAAAGAAGAGTGCCAAGCCTCACTGTCTCCAGAAGCTAGAACTGCAAGGTCCACTCTTCCTAGAGCAATCAGGGGAGGGCTAGTGCCCAGCAGAGTCCAGCAGTCCATAAGGCCACAAGGAAGTAGTTTTAGAGCATGGACTCTAAGGAAGGTACTGTACCTTTTGGAAGTTGCTGTGGATGGAAGGCCCATCCTCCACTCTCTTCTGGAATGGATTGTGGACCCTTACCATTCTCCACTGTATCCAAGAGGCCTATTTGCCTCCCCCAGGTCATATTTGCCCATCATGATGTTTTCTTCCTCCTCCTCCTTTCCTCCACAGGTTGTGGTGGTGAACAGTTATTTTTTTTATGGTAATTGTTAAGCACTTAGTAAGTGACAGGCACCCTACTGCCCCTTATAGGGTTTATAGGCCTATTTTTCAGGTGAGGTAACTAAGGCACAGAGAAGTTAAGTGACTTGACCCAGGTCTCACAGTGGACAATTGGTGGAGCCAGGATTAGAACGGTTTCATTCTTCCCCAGGTTACAGGCCCTTACTTGTCCCTTCCAACCAAGTTGTCTGCTGACCTAGAAAGGGCAGATCAGACTATGACCCATTGCTATGGTGACTTACTGCTTCACAGCTTGTGAGGTTGAGGTAGTGGAGGACCCTCTTTTGCTGTCTGATGTTTTCTCTTTCAGTATCTTTAGATTGAAGCAGCATGGCATGGTGGATACAGCATGGGCCTGGGAGCCAGGAGGACCTGGGTTCTAATTCTGCCTCATCCACTTGTCTGCTGTGTGACCTTGGGCAAGTCACTTCACTTCTCTTTGCCTCAGTTACCTCATCTATAGAATGGGAACTGAGACTGTGAGTCCCACGTAGGACAGGGACTGTGTCCAACCTGAGACTCTTCTATCTACCCCAGCACTCAGAACAGTGCGTGGCACATAGTGAGCGCTTAACAAATACTATTTATATTATTATTATTATTGGTCTCCAACCTGCTCTCTGAATGTGCCTCTTCTTTCTCTCTATTCTGTTTTCCTTCCTTCCTTGTCTTTGTTTATTCCACTCTTTAGACCAGGGCTAGCTTCAGACAGTAATCAAAATAAGTTACTGCCTCATGAATATCAGCAGGAACAATGGTGCAGCCACTCATCAGGATGGCAGCCACTTCCCTGACCCCCCCAGAGATGATGATCACAAAGCTCTGCTCAAAGATGGTTGCAGGATGGATGTGATTCGTTAGCAGGGTGTAAGTTGGGGTCTTGGAGCTGAGCTGCCCAGGGCAGCTATCAATGAGCAGCTGCGATGTGGTTTGGGCAGCAGCAGAGGAATGCTCTTCTTTTGAACATTTCACAGGATATCATTATGCTGCATATGCATACAGCATAATGTGATGATGCCTGATGGAACGAGGGTGTGGCCAATATTTTTCCCATCTCAGAGAAACCTAGGGTCTGCAGCCATCCTGGTTTAGACTTTTGACCTCAATCACTGGAAGCCCAGATTCCCATCCCAGTTTGAGCTCTAGGAAATCTGCTCACCTTAGTCAAGAAGGGGTTAATTTAAAGAGGTTATTAGAATGAAATATGTCACAAATTTGGATGTCAACTTTACATTGAGGATTATTTTGAAAAGACAGAAAAAAGCCTTTCTTTATTCCCAATCCTCTGGATAAAATAACCTTTTCTGCTAATTTTCTTCTGAGGGCCTATTCTGCCTGGCATCATGGTTACCACATCCCATGAATCAATATTTGCCTGATGGATTGTTTACCAGGATTCCTTCAAGCATATCAATGTGGATGTTACAATTCTGTTTGCTTACTGCTGAACAAAATAAATGGTGATGAATCAACGCATTTAAATTTAAGGTTCAACTCAACATCTAAACTGTTTAAAATGCATCCTGACTTTTCATCCTCCTTGAAATTCTGAACTTCTCATGTTGTGGGAGTAAAAACAGGGCTAAACTCAGAAATTTTACCAGAGGATTAACTGCTCTAAAGGGATGAGGGTAATTAGTTAATTTTAATTATTAATCTCTGATGCTTTATTCCTTTCAATTCTTGCCCTTAAGGACAAGAGAATTACATTTTTTGAACAGTGCTTAAATGTATCCAATGCATGTGGGTAGAGTTTACTGTTAATTCAATGAAGAGCTGATGTTAACTGCTTATCTATGGTCTTGTACCACACTCAGTCAAGACGCTGAAGAAGTGAGGGGCTGAAAGTGGTGGCAGAAATCCATGAAAGGAGTAATGGTCTAAGTAATAATAATCTTAGTTCAGTAGTATAGTACTCTCTCCAAAACAGCTACCATATTGGTAGCCGTGGACTGGTAGTTTCACTAGGTCCACGAACTAGCCGAGAAAGGAGTAGGAAGAACCCACCTTTCAACACTGCTTGTTCATAGATGGTATTTTTAGTTTAAAATCATGATGAAATTTTGCCATGGCCTGCTACCACAAGATGACCCCTATGCAGCTGTAGCAAACATGTTGGCACTGTGCAAGTCCCAAAACTTAACACCTCTTTAGAATCTTCTATCAGTTTGGGGGTACCTCAAGATTATTGTGGAGATTTGGGATGATCTAGGGACCTACTCTAGTTCACAGGTTTCCTGAGAGAGGGAGGGGGGTGGTGGTCAGCCAAGGATAGCTCCTAGTTTGAAACACCTAGATGAGACTCCTGTGGGTCTATGATAGCTCTGGGCTCTAGAGGAGAGTTTGAGGGGACAAAGGGGAAGGAGAAAAGGCCTAGTTCCAGCCACAGCTCTGATGGATTTTTCTCTTTCAAGTCATATTCATTCAATTGTATTCATTGAGCGCTTACTGTGTGCAGAGCACTGTACTAAGCACTTGGGAAGTACATGGGAAGCACTTGGGAAGTACATATATACCTGTATATATGTATAAACCTGTATATATGTATATATGTTTGTACGTATTTATTACTCTATTTATTTATTTTATTTGTACATATTTATTCTATTTATTTTATTTTGTTAATATGTTTTGTTTTGTTCTCTGTATCCCCCTTCTAGACTGTGAGCCCACTGTTGGGTAGGGACCGTCTCTATATGTTGCCAACTTGTACTTTCCAAGCACTTAGTACAGTGCTCTGCACACAGTAAGCGCTCAATAAATACAATTGAATGAATGAATGAATGAATGAACATGAGGAAAGGGGCACTGGGCCAACCTAACTGTAAGAAGTCCTTGAACCAGGAACAGTACCCATTCCTGACCCCAGGGTTATCCAAGGCTTGAAGAATCAATCAATCAGTCAGTCAATTGTATTTACTAAATGCTTCCTGTGTGCAGAGCACTGTACCAAGCACTTGTGCGAGTACAATATAAAAGATACATTCCCTGCCCACAATGAGTTTATAGTCTAGAAGTTTTCTGAGGTGCACCTGAACTCTAATGGTTCCCTGAAGTATCCCAAACCTTCTACAGGTTGGGGAAAGACCCATTACCTAATTTCAATAACTGGGCTATAATCCATTGCTAGCATTTGTAAGGGTCACATGAGCAATAGCCATCATGATGGTTAGGAAGGACTGAACAGACTTATAGGGTAAATTACATTGTAGGAGAGGATCCCCCTATTGAGCCTGTCATAACTGTGGTTTATCTTGACTGGTCAGCTGGGTCTTAGCTTAAAAGTCTTCTTTTCTGTGGAAGTTTCTCAATCTGGTCAGTGGAGGTGTGTAAAGTGGTTTCAGCTGGCACACAACAATACATACAGTACAGTGCCTGGCACATAGGAAGTGCTTAACAAATACAATAATTATTAATTGGCATGGAGAAAAGACTGATTGTTCAAGGTGGATTTATCTAAAGGGATAAGGAGAATAGAGAGAGACTCTGAGGGCACTTATTTTAGAGAAAGTCACTACATTTATCCTGTCAGGATTAGTCAGAAGCTCCAAGCATTAATCATCTCCTGACTTTTTCTGATTCAAACTCAATTGCTGTAATTCAAAATTCTGCCTTCCAATTTTTTGATATTTCAGCTCCTACTGGAGCTGAGGTGTTCCTTCCTTGGAATCCTAGTTAGTAAAGGAACTTTAAAAAGCTTCTCCAGGGCTGAATCAACTCAGAGAACAAAGTGGCTTGCCCCGATCAACCCCCACAATGTGGGAGAGAAACCTTCTATAGCTTGAGAACCTCTTCTACATGGGACTTCTGCGCTCCCAAGCCCTTCTGTGTCACCCTTGCACTTGGATTTACTCCCTTCTTCCCCCCCTCCCTCAGCCCCACGGCATTTTTGTACTTGGCCATAATTTATTTATTTATTTATATAAAAGTCTGTCTCTCCTTCTGGACTGTAAGCTCATTGTGGGGAGGGATCATGTCTACCAACTCTGCTATATTCTCCCAAGCACTTAGTACAGTGCTCTGCAGAACACACAGTAAGTGCTCAATAAATACAATTGATTGATTGACTAGATTAAGTTCCTCTTGTGACAATCTGGCTTTTTTTTCATGGTATTTGTTAAGTGTTTACTATGTTCCAGGCATTGTTCTAAGCACTGGGGTAGATACAAGATAATTTGGTTGGGTCCAGTCCATGTCCCAAATGGGGCTCACAGTCATAATCCTTATTTTACAGATGAGGTAACTGAGGTACAGAGAAATGAAGTGACTTCCCCAAGGTCACACAGCTGACAAGTGGTGGAACTGGGACTAGAACTCAGGTCCTTCTGCCTTGTAGGCCTGGATTCTATCCACTAGGCAACGCTGTACTCTCCCAAGAGTGCTCTGCATATAGTAAGCACTCAACAAATACAATCAATTGATTGATTGCTCCTTAAATGTAGATACGCTCTTGCATTGTTTTTTTGTCACTTCCCTTCATAAATTACATTTTTTTCTAATCCCAGCCAGATTAGGTTCTCTGCAAATGGCAGATTGAGTAGCTTGGCTTAATGGAATCCATACTCTAGACTTGGTCCAGGTAATAAAAACATGATGGGTTCAGACTGGGTTTGGGACTCGATAGGTTCAGAACAGTGATACTTATTCTTGATCTTCTCAGGTCTTCAACCTCCTGGAAAATAGATGACAAAGAAGAGGAAGACTCTGCCACTCCTGCAGTTGTATCTAGAGGGCTCATTCATTGAACCAGGCAGGGAGGTGCCAGCTGGATGGTAAGGACATGGAAGCGGGCAAGTCTGCCCTGATATTCCGATGGGAAAGGAAACCCATGTCAATGCTCTGCCAAACTATCCCTAGGCTGGGGTTTGGGGCTGCTCCAGGCTGGGAGGTAAGAAAGGACCTGACTGAGGGAAGGACCAGTTGGGTAGGGACCGTCTCTATATGTTGTCAACTTGTACTTCCCAAGCGCTTAGTATAGTGCTCTGCACACAGTAAGCGCGCAATAAATACGACTGAATGAATGAATGAATGAATAATATATCACACTAGGAAACCAAGTAGGGCTCAGGTTGGTCCCGTCCAGGAATAACACCTATTTTGGCCAGGCCCAGGACTCCCATTAGAGACAAGATGCTTGTCAATCTCCAGTTCCACCTCAAGTCTATACAGACTCAAGGATATTGAGGGGGTTCAATTTCTTACCGGTCCATCTGTGTAATGTTTCAGGCAATGTCCCCCTCCTTTTAAACTGACTTTGACTTCTTGGCAGAAAGTAGCCTGCTTGTAGCAACCTGAAATTGCAGGTCAAGGTTCAGGCAGAATAAAAATGTGAATGATGCCCATGTACAACTTATAGTCATCGTGACCCCGAGCCCAATATAAGAAACCATCATACAGCCCTTGAAAAGTTGATCAGCCTGTAAAATATTCTAGAAAATAGCACCACAGAGCTAGTCTGAATAAGAGATTAAGAAGTCTGATTCAGAAGACTCCAGAGCTCCATGTGCTTAAGTAACTTTGTTCTCAGGTGCGTTTTCCTAACTCAATTGTAAAACTATTCAGTGCTTGGGCTAGTTTCCTGTCTTCAGTTTAAACTGAATTGTCTGCCTTATAAAAAGGAGTGATATTCAATATCTCACAAGGGCATGACCTCTTGCTCACATCCCGTCTCTGGCCTGGAACACTCTCCCTCCTCATTTCCAACAGACAATTACTCTCCCCACCTTCAAAGCCTTATTGAAGGCAAATCTCCTCCAAGAGGCCTTCCCTCATTAAGCCCTCTTTTCCTTTTCAACTCCCTTCTGCATCACCCTGACTTGCTCCCTTTATTCATCCTCCCTCCCAGCCCCATTGCACTTATGCACATATCTGTAATTTATTTATTTATATTAATGTCTGTCTCTTCCTCTAAATTGTAAGCTTGTTGTGGGCAGGAAATGTATCTGTTATATTGTACTCTCCCAAGCATTTAGTACAGTGCTCTGCACAGAATAAGCGTGCAATAAGTATGATTGATTGACTGATTGATTTAGAATGGCTCATGCATCAACTCAGATAGTTTGATGACAAACTGTCTAAATCAGAGAGATAAATCTAAAATATGAAATCCTCAAAATGCCAGAAATAAAAATCAATCAGACCAAAATGTCGGTTGTCACAAATTATGGCAGGCATGGTAGAAAATCTAATTTTATACTTTAATATCTTTCCCCAGCATGTTGGGCAAATAGAAAATTCTACTTTAAAATTATTTTATTTTAGTGGCTTTACTTTGAGATCTATCATGCAACTGTCAAATAGTCTGATGACAAATATTCTAAATCAAAATATACATAAATAAAAATTCAGCAAATGAAATAGAGATTTTAGGACTAAATCTAATTGTCTAAAAGCAGAAGGAAGCGTGATTCCCTTTCTACCTGGAAAGTTCAAAACTGACAAAATCCTCCCAAAACACTAGCATACTGTACTGCTGCTCAAAAGTTCATATAAACCTTTCACCCACTGTAATTCATTATCTCAACCCCCATCTCCCCACCCACCCCAGTGAAAGAGTCAGGCAGTCAGTCACTTGTATTTATTGAGGAAGTACTGCACACAGAGCCCGTACTAAGTGCTTTACAGAGTACAATGTAACAGAGTTGGTAGATACATTCCCTGCCCACAATTAGCTCACAGTCTAGATGGGGGAGATGGACATTAATATAAATACATAAATTATGGATATGTACGTACCTGCTGTGGAGCTGAGGGAGGGGTGAATAAATGAAGCAAATCAGAACAATGCAGAAGGGAGCAAAAAAAGAGAAAATGAGGGCTTGGTCAAGGAAGGCCTCTTGTAGAAGATGTGCCCTCAATAAGGCTATGACAGTGAATTGCCTGAAGAGGAGAGTGTTCCAGGCCTGAGGCAGGATGTGGGTGAGAGATTGATCGAAAGATAGGTGAGACCGAGGTACAGTAAGTAGGTTAGCATGGCTGAAGCATGGTGTGTGTTCAGTGACTTGGATGTCCCTCCAAGATGTTGTCTACACAGGCAGTCTTTAAGATTGGCATCATGGCATAGTGGATAGAGCACGGGCCTGGGAGTCAGAAGGTCAAGTGTTCAAATCCCATCTCCTCCACTTGTCTGCTGTTTGACCTTGGGCAAATCACTTCACTTCTCTTTGCCTCAGTTACCTCATCTGTAAAATGGGGATTGAGACTGCGAGCCCTATGTGAGGCAGGGACTGTGTCCAACCTGGTTTACTTGTATCTACCCCAGAGCTTAATAGAATGCCTGGCATATAGTAAGCAGTTAACAAATACCACAATTATTATTACTATTATTCTTGGGGCATTATCTGCTAGAATATTCTGCATTGTTTGATGGCCCTTCCAAGATTAATATGAGTACCACCCAGTGATGAAAATTATTTGCCACTAAACAAGCAATGGGTCATCAGCTATTCGAAGCTCCTGTGATCCCATCAAATCCTGCACTGAGGCAGTAGATGAAGTTAATTAAAACGTGTCTGATAAGTGGTAGAATGCCATTGTTCAGCAGTTATTTAGGCATATTAGCTGTCTTCAAGTCAATCAATCAGTCATATTTATTAAGTGCTAACTGTGCCCAGAGCACTGTAGTAAGCAATTGGGAGAATATACAATATAATAGAGTTGGTAGACATGTTCCCTCCCCACAAGCAGCTTACTGTCTAGAGGGAGAGACAGACGTTAATATAAATAAATATATTAATAAAATTATGGATATTTACAGAAGTATTATGGGGCTGAGGGAGGAATGAATAAAGGGTGCAAATCCTAGTGCAAGGACACAAAGAAGGGAGAGGGAGAAGAAGAAATGAGGGCTTAGTCAGGGAAGGCTTCTGGAAGTGATGTGATTTTAATAAGGTTTTGAAGGTGGGGAGAATGATGATCTGTTGGATGAGAAAGGGGAATTCCAGGCTAGAAACTGGACATGGAACAGGGGTCGGAGGCAAGATAGATAAGATAGAGGTACAGTGAGTAGGCTGACATTAGAGGAGCAAAATGTGGCAACTGTGTTCACGCCGCTGTCCGGATCATCTTTGTGCAGAAATGCTCTGGGCATGTTACTCCCCTCCTCAAAAATCTCCAGTGGCTACCAATCAACCTACGTATCAGGCAAAAACTCCTCACCCTCAGCTTCAAGGCTCTCCATCACCTTGCCCCCTCCTACCTCACCTCCCTTCTCACCTTCTACAGCCCAGCCCGCACCCTCTGCTCCTCTGCCACTAATCTCCTCACTGTGCCACGTTTTCACCTGTCCCGCCATCGACCCCAAGCCCATGTCATACCCCTGGTCTGGAATGTCCTCCCTCCGCACATCCGCCAAACTAGCTCTCTTCCTCCCTTCAAAGCCCTACTGAGAGCTCACCTCCTCCAGGAGGCCTTCCCAGACTGAGCACCCTCCTTCCTCTCCTCCTCTTCCCCCTCCTCTTCCCCCCGCCTTACCTCCTTCCCCTCTCCACAGCCCCTGTATATATGTATATATGTTTGTACGTATTTATCACTCTATTTATTTATTTGTACATATTTATTCTATTTATTTTATTTTGTTAATATGTTTTATTTTGTTGTCTGTCTCAATCAATCAATCAATCAATCATATTTATTGAGCGCTTACTGTGTGCAGAGTACTGTACTAAGCGCTTGGGAAGTACAAGTTGGCAACATATAGAGACAGTCCCTACCCAACAGTAGGCTCACAGTCTAAAAGGGGGAGACAGAGAACAAAACCAAACATACTAACAAAATAAAATAAATAGAATAGATATGTACAAGTAAAATAAATAAATAAATAAATCGAGTAATAAACATGTACAAACATATATACATATATACAGGTGCTGTGGGGAAGGGAAGAAGGTAAGATGAGGGGGATGGAGAGGGGGGCGAGGGGGAGAGAAAGGAAGGGGCTCAGTCTGGGAAGGCCTCCTGAAGGAGGTTAGCTCTCAGTAGGGCCTTGAAGGGAGGAAGAGAGCTAGCTTGGCGGATGGGCAGAGGGAGGGCATTCCAGGCCCGGGGGATGACGTGGGCTAGGGGTCGATGGTGGGACAGGTGAGAACGAGGCACGGTGAGGAGATTAGCGGCAGAGGAGCGGAGGGTGCGGGCTGGGCTGTAGAAGGAGAGAAGGGAGGTGAGGTAGAAGGGGGCGAGGTGATGGAGAGCCTTGAAGCCGAGGGTGAGGAGTTTCTGCCTGATGCGCAGATTGATTGGCAGCCACTGGAGATTTCTGAGGAGGGGAGTAATATGCCCAGAGCATTTCTGGACAAAGAATATCCGGGCAGCAGCATGAAGTATGGATTGAAGTGGGGAGAGACAAGAGGATGGGAGATCAGAGAGAAGGCTGGTGCAGTAGTCCAGACGGGATAGGATGAGAGCTTGAACAAGCAGGGTAGCAGTTTGGATGGAGAGGAAAGGGCAGATCTTGGCAATGTTGCGGAGCTGAGACCGGCAGGTTTTCCCCCTTCTAGACTGTGAGCCCGCTGTTGGGTAGGGACCGTCTCTATATGTTGCCAGTTTGTACTTCCCAAGTGCTTAATACAGTGCTCTGCACACAGTAAGTGCTCAATAAATACGATTGAATGAATGAATGAATGAATGAAATCAGGGAGGTAAGGAAGGAGGTTCCAAGATGATGAGTGCTTTAAAGCCTGATTAGGAGTTTCTGTTTGATGCAGAGGTCTATGGGCAACCAATGGAGGTTCTTGAGGACTGAGGAAACATGGACAGAATCATTTTGTAGAAAAATGATCCAGGCAGCAGAGCAAAGTACAGACTGAAGTGGGAGAGACAGGGGGCAGGGAGAACAGCAAAGAGGCTGATGCAGTAATCAAGGTGGGATAGGATAAGTGATTGGGTTAATGTAGTTGCATTTCAATGGAGAGAAAAGGGCAGATCTTGGTATAGTTGTGAGGACTGAACTGAAAGCATTTGGTGACAGAATCAAGGGCTTCTCTACATGCCCAGAAGAGATCAAATTAACCCCCATGCATGACCAAAGCCACTTTAAAGGCCAGATGGCTTGTCATCCATTACAGACAAGCAGGAAAGTCTCCAGAAATACTAATAATACTTGGATGATCTTTCCAATCAATGAGGATGAGACCTGACAAACAATATATATTGAAAGCCTGTGAGGACACAGGTCTTGTTTCAACAATAGAGGAACTCCACAACACTGAAAGAACTATGAGGAATTGCAAAGTTTCCAGATCTGATACCGTATAGGCTTTTTTAAAAGTATTTGTTAAGCGCTTACTCTGTGCCAGGCACTGTACTAAGGATTAGATCTGCTGTGATCTCTCCTAAAAGGGGAGTTATACTGCTTTGGAGCCCAGAAGAATGTTCTCAATACAAAGAACACTGAGGAAGTGTTACAAATGCCCATGGTGCTGCATGATCTTCACCATTTCAAGAAGAAAGGTGAGAAAGTTGCCTATGGCATCTCCCTGCCTTATTCTTACTAGAAGAGCTTCTTTGTCCAGAAATGCTCTGGGCATGTTACTCCCCTCCTCAAAAATCTCCAGTGGCTGTCAATCAATCTGCGCATCAGGCAGAAACTCCTCACCCTCGGCTTCAAGGCTCTCCATCACTTCGCCCCCTCCTACCTCACCTCCCTTCTCTACTTCTACAGCCCACCCCACCCCCTCCACTCCTCTGCCGCTAATCTCCTCACCATACCTCGTTCTCGCCTGTCCCACCATCGACCCCCGGCCCACGTCTTCCCCCGGGCCTGGAATGCCCTCCCTCTGCCCACCCGCCAAGCTAGCTCTCTTCCTCCCTTCAAGGCCCTACTGAGAGCTCACGTCCTCCAGGAGGCCTTCCCAGACTGAGCCCCTTCCTTTCTCTCCCCCTCGTCCCCCTCTCCATCCCCCCATCTTACCTCCTTCCCTTCCCCACAGCACCTGTATATATGTATATATGTTTGTACATATTTATTACTCTATTTATTTTGCTTGTACATACCTATTCTATTTATTTTATTTTGTTAGCATGTTTGGTTTTGTTCTCTGTCTTCCCCTTTTAGACTGTGAGCCCACTGTTGGGTAGGGATTGTCTCTATATGTTGCCAACTTGTACTTCCCAAGTGCTTAGTACAGTGCTCTGCACACAGTAAGCGCTCAATAAATACGATTGATGATGATGATGATAATAAGCTTCTGAAAGGGCAACGGATGTGTATCATTAACTTTGGTTCTCCTGAGAAGTTTCTCAGGATTCTAAGGCTACTTCCCAATGGTACGACTGTTCAATTCAACAGGTTACATACAAAATTGAAAGTCCTTGAGACAGTCACTCGAGAGCTGTTGACTGTGTCCTGGGAACACATATGCAGATGCAGACATGCAGATGAGTATGTATCCCTCTGAGGAATTAGCATACGGGAATGGAATAATCATAAATTTAATACCTTGTAATAATATCAATAATATTTATTGGACACCTGTGTTTAGAGCACTGTACTAAATTCTTGGGAGAATAAAATAGCTATAGAAGAGACTATTCCTGCCTTCAAGGAGCTTACAGTCTAACAGAGAGGTTTACAGTCTTGTTTAGTATAGTGCTCTTATTTTTTTCAAGTATTTATATTAGCTTATTCTCACACCATCACTGTCAGGTGTAGAAAGTCAATATTTTAGAGATGAGGAAACAGATTGTGAGAGGTTAAGTGACTTATCTGAGGTCACCATATAAAGAGCCAAATCTAGAATTTAAGTTCTATTCCCTATTCTAGTCTGCAAGCCAATTTCACTCTCTCAAACTTGCAGTCTTCTCTTTGTTCAAAGAAAGAGAAAATATTTTCTTGAAAAAACTAGACTGAATAGTCAACAACCTGTTATCAGAGTCACGTGTTCTTAGTCGAAAGACAGCTTCACGCTCAGCTTCAAGATTTAAAAAAACACCCTCCATGCTTGGACAGGGAACTGATATTCTTCTTACCCAATATAATAATGACAATAATAATGGTATTTGTTAAGCACTTTGTGCCAGGCACTTTACTAAGCGCTGGGGTAGATACAAGCAAATTGAGGTGGACACAGTCCCTCTCCTATGTGAGGCTCACAGTCTCAATCCCCATTTTACAGCTGAGGCAACTGAGGCACAGAGAAGAGAAGAGACTTTCCCACATTCTCACAGCAGACAGGTGGCAAAGTCAGGATTATAACCCACAACGTTCTGACTCCCAGTCCCGTGCTCTATCAACTACGCCACGCTCCTTCTCTAATACTATAAACTCCTGCGGACAGGGAACCTGTCTACGGAAGCTGTTATATTGTATTCTCCCAAGCACTTAGTACACTGCTCCGCATGCAGTAAGTGCTCAAAAAATATGACTAATTAATTGCTCAAATTAACCACTTGGACCACTTGTTATTTTCTTTGTCTCTCTGTTACTTCTCCAGGAAACACTGAGCTCTCCATGAACTCAAGGCTCTGCTCCTCTCCAATCTCCTGTAGTTGCTAAGGCTGCCTATTGTACAAAAGTGAGTGTTGGCTAAGTCTTCCCCTTCCCCAACCTAATGTTAATGGATTTTCCATTGGAACCTGCTGGGTAAAATGCCTTCAGAATATTTCATCTTCTTTTTGATAACTATTAAACTCTAAAATTCAAGTGACCCCTTGCCTTATCTAATTTGAAACTCAGAAATCATTTGCGACATACCAAAAAGGCAAACCCTTAGAGGTTATGTCTGAGGGATCCTGCATAAGCAATCCTTCTCCTCTTCATTCCTCAGATAAATGCTGTAATAGGAGGAATTTTCTGGATGTTTATCCATACAGACTTATTTGTTAAGTGGATAATCAACAATGAAAGCTAAATGGCTGGAGATTTAGAGGAGAGTACCAATAATTTATTTCTAGAGTAATCTGCTCGAATGGCTTAATTTCACTGTCAAAATGACAAGGAACTATATTACGAGGGATATAAAATGCTCAGTATAAGCAAATTAGTCCCTCATACTTGAAAGCTAACAGGAAAGAATGACTGGTCAAAAAGAAACCCTTCTAAACGAGGTTTAAACACACTCGTTAAGGAAACCCATTAGAGCCCAGTGAGGAGTATTATTTACCAAATGGAATTTTCACCAGTATTTTATTAACTACTTTTGGAGGCAATGTTGCCTAGTGGAAAGAGCATGGGATTAGGAGTCAGGAGACCAGAGTTCTAATCCCAGTCCTGCCACTCACCTGCTGTGTAAACTGTGGTCAATCATTTAACCTCCAATTCAATCCCAGCACTTTGTCATAGAAACTCAACATCTATATCTAGAATTTATAAACTTATTTACACCCCTTTCCAGAATTTTTGCACATTCATTTATTCAATTTTACATTCAATTAATCAATCAGTGGTATTTATTGAGTGCTTACTATGTGCAAAGTACTTTACTAAGTGCTTAGGAGAGTACAAGACAGCTGTATTAGCAGACATGTTCCCTGTCCAAAATGAGCTTACAGTCTAGATGGGGAGACAGACATTAAAATAAATAAATAATTTATAACATATAATTTCAAAATTTGTACAAAAGTGCTTTGGGGTTGAGGGTGGAATGAATGAATATTAAATGCCCAAAGGTCACAGATCCAAGTGCATAGACAAGACAGAAGGGAGAGAGAGCAGGAGAAAAGAAGGCTTAATTGGAGAAGGCCTTTTGTAGATAATGCTTTGACGGTGGGGAGAGCGTTGGTCTGGCACATGGAGAGAGAGGGAGTTCCAGGCTAGGGGGACATGGGAAAGGGATCAGGAGCAAGATAGATGAGATCAGGGCACAATGAGTAAACTGGGACTAGAGGAGTGGAGTGTGCGGGCTGGGCTGTAGTAGATCAGTGAGGTGAGGTAGGATGGGTTGAGCTGATTGAGTGCTTTAAAGCCAATCATAAGGTGTTTCTGTTTAATGCGGAGGTGGCTGGTCAGCTATTGAAGCTCCTTGAGGAGTGGGGAGACATGGACTGAATTTTTTTTAGAAAAGTGATCCGGGCAGCACAGTGAAGAAAGGATTGGAGTAGGGAGAAATAGGAGGCTGGGAGGTCAGCGAGGAGGCTGATGCAGTAGTCAAGGTGGGATAGGTTAAGTGCTTGGATTAGCATGATTGTAGTTTGGATGGAGAAGAAAGGACAGATTTTAGCAGTATTATGAAGATAAAAACAACAGGATTTGGTGACAGATTGAATACGTGGGTTGAATGAGAAAGATGAGTCACAGATAATGATCTTCTGACTCCCAGGCCTGTGCTCTATCCACTATACCATGCTGGATAATGCCAAGGTTACAGGTTCTGGAGACAGGGAGGATAGTGATGCTGTCTATAGTAGTGTGAAAGTCAAGGGGATGACAGGGTTTGGTGAGAAGATGAGGAGTTCTGTTTTGGCCATGTTAAGTTTGAAGTGTTAATGGGAGATCTAAGTAGAGATGTTCTGAAGGTAGGAGGAAATACGGGACTTCAGAGAAGGAGAGAGATAGATTTGGGAATCACTCACGTTGTGATGGTAGTTAAAGCACCGTGGAAGTAAATGAATTCTCCAAGGGAGTGACTGTAAATGGACAGGGACTCAGAACTGAGCCTTGAGGGAACCCCCACAGTTCATTTGTACAGCAGGGATTTCAGGGCCAATTCCAAGTGGTTTACAGACAAATAATGCTAATAATAATGATGATAATAATAATGATAATAAGGATATCAAAATACTACTATCACTACTACTACTACTACTAATAATAATAATTGTGGCATTTGTTAAGCACTTACTATGTGCCAGACACTGTACTAAGTGCTGGGGAAGATGAGGTTGGGCAAAGTGCTCATCCCACATGGGCTTATGGTAGTAGTAGTAGTAATGGTATTTATTAAGCACGTATGATGTGCAAAGCACTGTACTAAATGTGGGAAAGAATACATAGGTGAGAATTAGACATGATTTCTGGCCTTTGGGGGCTCATAATCCAAACAAAGTCTAAGGAGGAGGGAGACAGGTATTTTATCCCCACTTTGCAGATGAGGAAACTGAGGCATAGAGAAGTTAAGTGACTTGCCTAAGGTCACACTGCAGGCACATGGCAGAGACAAGATTCGAACCCAGGCTTTCTGACACCCAGGCCCATATTCTTAGTAGTTTACATCCTTGGACAACTTGGATACCAGTCTGAATCTAGTAGGCATTGATTCTGAAAACCAATACTGCTCCTACCTCAGCCCAGACAGGAGAAGATTTAGCAAACAGATCTACAGCAGCAGCAAGGTTTTCTTCTCTAGCAGCATGGCCTAGTGGAAAGAGCACAGGTGTGGGAGACAGAAGACCTGGGTTCTAATTCTGAGTCTGCTACATACCTGCTTGTATGACCTTGGGCAATTCACTTAACTTCTCTGTGCCTCACTTCCCTCATCTGTGAAATGGGGATTCAATTTACTTGTTCTTCCTCCTACTTAGACTGTGAGAGCTAGGTGGGACCTGATTATCTCATTTCTACCCTAGTGTTTAGTACAGTGCTTGGCTTAACATACACCACAGTTGTTATCATTATTATTACTATAGCTTAAAAAACTCCCAACCAAGCAAGCTCATTGTGGGCTGGGAACGTATCTGTTTTATTGTTATACTGTACTCTTCCAAGTGCTTAATACAGTGCTCAGCACACAGTAAGCGCTCAGTAAATATGATTGACTGACTGACTGCCAAACACCAGGTGAAGAGATGCCCTTGAGGTTTTGTTCCCTCTGTTGCTTTCACAGAGAGGGGAGGATCCTGGGAAGTTCAACCCCATCAAATTGGTGGCCCTGGGTAACCTGCCCCCAAAGCCAGCTTGGGACAGCACAACTCAAGTAGCCCATCATTTTCTCATCATTGTAGCACTGTCTGTCACCCTCTAGAGGAAACTTCGCCCCTTTATGTAGCTCATCTCCATGACTAAAGGACTTCTAGCTATCCCTTATCTGACATCACTGTGTCTTTCTTCTGAGGAAAACACAATTAAATTAGGCAGTTCCTCACCTCAAAATGGAGAGGAGTGGATTTTTAAGGCCAAGCTAGGCACTTCTGAGGACCTCCCTCTGCATCCACATTATTCCCAGGGATATACTCCTAATGTCAATGTGTTGTTTATGCCTTAGTCACTGTATAATTTTCCTTATGATCCTTCTGGGTAGGAATCCTATATAATAATAATAATGGCATTTATTAAGCGCTTACGATATGCAAAGCACTGTTCTAAGCTCTGGATATCACTCTGCTGTGGCCATGCACAGAATTCTATTAGAGCTGAATACATATATGTTAATAATATATTCATAATTAACAATTAAAATCATATTTTCCACAATGTTCTCCTTCGAGCAATTGGTTCAAGAAAAAGAACCAGATATCACCCTAATTAATCAATGAATCAATGGCATTTATTGAGCACTTACTGTATGCAGAGCACTGTACTAGGTGCTTGGGAGAGTATAATATAACATAGTTGGTAGACACACGTTCCCTGCCCATAATGAACTGACTGTCAAGAGGATTTAATCAAATCTACTCAAAATAAGTTTCTATTCAGTACTGCCATGAAATTATTTCTAGCTCTTGTGGATAATGACATAGTCAATGGCCTTCAAGTTCTCTGATGCATGTGAGTCCATTGTGGGCAGGGATTGTCTCTGTTGCTGAATTGTACTTTCCAAGCGCTTAGTAGAATGCTCGGCACACAGTAAGTGCTCAATAAATATGATTAAATGAATGAATGAATGATCCTTGGACAATGTTCAGAATACTAAAATGTGAAGAATGTGCTTTGTACCATCAGAGCAGGATAGCAACTGGCATTGCTCCAGTTGCTTTTATTCATGGGAGGGGTTGGTCCATTGTCATAGGGTGTGGCCAGCCTTTGTTTAGCAAGCATCACCCTGACCAGGACCAAATCGCCACTCCTGACACTAAGCAGAAGACTAAACGAGAGATGAAAAAATAAAGGGACAAAGATAGGCTGGCTCTTCTGCAAGAGTTATAGACAATAGACACTCTAGATAACTCCTAGGGAACCATCACTCAATCACTAGATCAATCACACTTATTGAGCATTTACTGGGTGCAGAGCACTGTAGTCGGGGCTTGGTAGAGTACAATATAACAGAGTTGGTAAAACGTTGCCCACCCACAGTGAGCTTTCTCTCCCCACATTGTCTTACTAAATCATACCTCCTCCAAGAGGCCTTCCCCTATTAAGACCTCATTCCCTCTTCTTCCACTCCCTTCTGCGTCGCCCTTGCACTTGGATTTGTACCCTTCATTCACCTTAACCTCAGCCCCACGGCATTTATGTAAGTAGCTATAATTTATTTATTTATATTAATGTCCATCTCCCCTACAGACTGTAAGCCCCTTGTTGTTATTAATCATACTTATTGAGTGCTTACTGTGTGCAAAGCAGTGTACTAAGTGCTTGAGCACTGCACTAAATGCTTGAGCACTGTTCTAAGCTCCTTGTGGGCAGGGAATGTGTCTACCGACTCTATTATATTGTAATAATAATGATGATGACATTTGTTAAGTGTTTACTATGTGCCAGGCACTTGCTGAGTGTTTACTATGTGCCAGGCACTGTATTAAGCACTGGGTACTCTCCCAAGCACTTAGTACAGTGCTTTGCACAGAGTAAGTGCTCAATAAATATGATTAATTGATTGATTGCAGAGTTCAGTCTTTGTAGAGATTACTGCTTCCCTCCCCACCCTTATGAGCAGAGCAGGAGGAAGCATTGGGTAGAAAGGAAAACTGTGCTGGGCCTGTTGACCTGAACTGGGGTCCTCCATAGCAACCACTGGCTCCCCAATGCTTATCTACTTCACATCTACAACACCACATCTGAGAAAATCCTGGAGTCACTTGAACAGGAGAATTTCATGCAAAATCACTTTGTCTGATCAATCAGTGGTATTTACTGAGCACCCACTACGTGCAGCCTACTGTTCTAAGCACTTGGGAGAATATAGCAGAAGCAAGACATATATTCATGGCCCTCAAGAAGCTTACAATCTACTAAAAGGGAGGATAAAATAAATCTTCTACACCTGCATCAAGGCTGCAACTTGTGCCCAGTGATTATGTCAGATATCCTGGGCATAGAACCAAAGGGAGAGAAAAGCTGGCATTTTGAGGTACTGGATAGGAGGTGATGAAGTGTTAAGAACCTGCTGGTATAGAACTTCTGCTCCATGAACCTTCCCTCCTGACTCCCCACTGCTGCCAGGGCTGGGTAGCACCCCAGAATCAAAGCTTTCTAGCTCAATCCAGGAAGAAAAGCCTAGGAGTAGAATTATTCTTCTTTGGGCTCATTGAGATGTGGGAGAAGTTTCCAAGGATCGATGTCCATGTGCTTTGATCTGGGTCGAATCTATGTCCATCGGCGGCAAGTCAGGGGACTAAGTTTTCAGTTCAGTTTAGGCTCTGGACTGTGCCTCGACCACTCCCTCCCTCCTCACCTTTAAAGGCTTAATGTTGAGGATTTCCCCAAGGTTTTTCAAAGAGTCCTGTCCCTGGAAAAATTCCCATAAATGCCAATCTCCTTAGCATTGGGGTAGGGGAGTGAGGTAAGGGAATCCTCTGCTCTCACAACTCCTAGTTGTAATACTGGCTGCATATATTATGAGGTTGGTGTTTTGCAGTGGGCACAATGGTGACATTTTTGGCTGCAGCTCTGCAAGATTAAATTTGGGCTTTTAGACTTCGAGGGACAAAAAAAGGGTGGGATGCTCCATTTAAAACTATCAGGTTATGAGGAGTTCTAGATTAGGAAAAGGACAGTTTGGGGCTGGAGGTTAATTTAGTCAAGCAATTGGGTATTATATTTTATCTTTATTTGTAGTTTTTCCCACCCTCACAACCACCTTTTGCAATGTGGACTGTAAGCTTCTCAGGGCCAGGGAACATGTCCGTCAACTCCTTATTGTAGTCTCCTATGCACTTAGAACAGTACTCTGCAAACAGTAATTACTCAATAAATATCAGTGATTGATTGATTGAATAAGAATAATTTTGGATTCAACAGTTCTTTAGAGAACTTGGTTATTTGGCAAAAAAATTCAAATCAATCAATAGTTGATCCAAGGATCTTTAACTAATGAATTAAGGGATATTTGGATCCTCATCAAAAAGTCAGGGTTCCAACGTCATCTTCCATTTTGCTTACAATCTCTTGCCCTTCTTCCATGAAGGCCAAAAGGGCATCAATCAATCAATCCTGTTTATTGAACACTCACTGTGTGCAGAACACTGTACTAAGCACTTGGGCGAGTACAATATAACAGAGTTGGTAGACATTTCTCTGCCCACAAAGAGCTTATGGCCTAGAGGGCTCAGAGATCAAGATCTGAGTCAAGATCACCCCAATATTAGGGAACTATTCCTGAACCCCGATTTTTCATTTGCAAATTCTGTTCTTCTCCTAGCGAAGATTTAGAGAGGGTGTGTGTGGCAGGTGGGGGAAAGGAAAGTGGCAGAGAAGGGGAAAATCAATTCTCCAATAAAGGAGCATGAATAAACCTGGTATGAAAGCTTGTCACCCCTAATTAATTTTTTAGGCCACTCTTTCCCAACTGAAAAGCCCTCTTATGCGTGTCTTACCTCTGGCCTGGAATGCCCTCCCTCATCATATACAACAGAAGATCACTTTCCACACCTTCAAAACCTTATTAAAATCACATCTCCTCCAAGAGGTCTTCCCTGACTCGGCTCTCATTGCATCTTCTCCCACTCCTTTCTGCATCACCCTTGCACTTCAAATTTCACCCCTTATTCTCGCAAAATGTATATACAGATCCATAATTTATTTATTTTATTAGAAGGGGAGCCTGTTTCCCCTTCTAGACTGGAACCTCGTGTGGGTATGGATCATGTCTACCAACTCTGTTATACTGTGCTCTCCCAAGCATTTATTACAGTTTAGCATTTAGCACATGGTAAGCACTTAATAAATATGATTGATTGATTGAGGCAATGGGCAGGCCCCCATTTACTCTGGGGATTTCTGCAGGGCAGTACCAGGCCCCTAACAAGGTCTTAATAGGTTTCCTGGGAACCCAAGAAGACCAGTTCCTTCTGGATCCCTCGGGAACCCCTCTTCTTACTCCCCTGGAATCTCATAGGGGCCCAAGAAGAATCTCTCCACCAGAGGATCATTAATGGGACTGGTACAGTAGAAGAAGTCCTTTGCATTTGATGTTAATCTTATGCAGAGCCACCTGCTCGGAACTGAGGGGATTGACAATAATAATAATAATAATAATAATAATAATAGTAGTATTTGTTAAGCGCTATGTGCAAGACACTATACTAAGCACTGGGATGGATACAAGCAATTTGGGTTGGACACAGTCCCTTGTCCCATGTGGGGCTCAGTCTCAATCCCCATTTTACAGATGAGGAAACTGAGACAGAGAGAAGTTAAGTGACTTGCCCAAGGTCACACAGCAGATAAGTGGCATAGTCAGAATTAGAATCCATGACCTTCTGACTTACAGGCCGTGCTCTAGCCACTACATCATGCTGCTTCCCTACAACAAGCATAAACCAAAGTCCTTCATCTCAAGAAGCTTAGAGTCTAAAGCCACACTATATAAATACATACATTTAAACACATTCAGTAGGGCTGGTTACATGGATGAGGTTAGCAGAGCTACCAGAACTGAGTCTGAGAAGCTTTAATGAGTAGGTGGGACTTGAGTAGGGTCCTAAAGGCAGATAAGATGTGGTTTGGTGAAGCAAAATGGAGAGGGCATTCCAGACCAGGAGAGTCAATCATTTAATCAATCAATCAATGGTATTTATTGGGCAATTACTCTGTGCAGAGCACTGTACTAAGCACTTGGGAGAGTACAACATAGCAGAGTTGGTAGACATGTTCCCTGCCCTTCAGGAGCTTAACTTCTAGAGAGAGAGACAGACATTAATACAAAAAGGCAACAAAGAAGGGAGTAGGAGTTGGGAAATAGAGGGCTTGATAAGGGAAGGCCTCTTGCAGGAGATTTGATTTTAATAAGGCTTGGAAGGTGGGAGAATGGTGGTTTGGCACATATGGAGTAGAAGGAAGTTCCAGCCCAGAGGGAAGAAGTGGGCATGGCGTCAGTGGAGAGATAGAGATAGAAAGGATTGAGCTATATTAAGTACACATTAGAGGAGCGAAGTGACCAGACTGAATTTTAGGAAATTAGCAAGGAAAGTTAAGAGAGGGCAAGCTGATTGATTGAGTGCTTTAAAGCTGATGGTAAGGAGTTTCTGTTTGATGCAGTGTGGAGAGGCAACCACTGGAGGTTCTTGAGGACTTGGGAGGCATGGACTGGCAGTAGAGTAAAACATGGACTGGAGTGGGGAAAGGCAGGAGGTAGAGAGGTCATCGAGGAAGGGTTGTAAATGCTTGGATCAGCATAGTAGCAGTTTGGATGGGAAGGACAGGCCAGGAAACAATGAGGTGGTTCTTGGCAGAACAGAAAAGATAAACCGGGATGCTGAGAGAAGAGGTCAGTAAGAGGTCAGCTAGCTGGTGGTGAATGGAGAATCACTGCCTTAAGTCGAATGTGAATGGCTATTGGAAACTGGACTAGGCTTTTGACTAGGCCCTGGGGTATCTATAGCCCAAATAATGCTTTTTGCATCTGCCCTGTCATGACGTAAGCCACTGTGGTATTCTCAGAATATCCCAAAGCCACCAAAGGAGCTTGAGAATACAACCAGTACCTTGCAGCCACCTAATAATGATGGTTGAGCGATAATCGGCCCTTCAGAATGGCAGTGCAGTGTTGATGCCATACAAAGTGTGGAGGGATGAAAATCTAGACCAAAGTTTTCACAGCCCTAGGTGGGTCTAATAATTAATAATTATTACTATGGCACTAGTTAAGCACCTGTTGGAATTTAAGTGCCTGTTGGAGACTCAGGTTTACTGCATGGAAGGAGGCAATGGTAAATCACTTCTGTATTTTTACCAAGAAAACTCTGTGGATACACTACCAGAATGACTGCAGATGGAGGTGGGACCATGGTGTCACTACGGTGGGACCATGGTTGACATGACTCAACAGCATAAGACAAGACAGGTTAAACACTTACTATGCACTGAACGCTGGTCTAAGCACTGGGGTAGATACAAGTTAATCAGGTTAGACACAGCCCCTGTCCCACGTAGGACTCACACTCTTAATCCCCATTTTACAGATGAGGTAACTGAGGCCCAAAGAAGTTGTGATTTGCCCAAGGCCACACAGCAGACATTATGGAGCACCAGGGATTAGAACCCAAGTCCGTCTGATTCCCAGGCCCGTGCTCTATCCACTAAGTCACTAAGCCATGCTGTTTCTCGGGATGTGTCCCAGGATGTCTGGAATACCTCTTTCACTTTTTTGGTACCAACTGCAGGACAGTGGGCATGGTCCTATTACAATAAATACAAATACCCTCCACTGCATTCAGGTCTTCACTCCAAGCAACCACCGTGGGACTTGCTGATCCCCTTTTCTGTTCACTTTTAGAAATTCCTATTGCCTGTCCAGCTCAAGGAGACAGGTAGCCTCTAATCACACTGGTACTGGCATGAGAACTTGGGAGCAAATCATCAACTTGACCACCTGCCTCTCTTTCCACTGGATTTCTGAGAAGAGTCTGGACAGTAGAAAGCCAGAACAGAATCAGCTCCTCTCTTTTCCTCTGTGTGGGTGTGGGTAGATATGTGTGGTTGCACACGAGAGCACAGAGGGCTTGAAGGTACTGACCTTCTTCCCTTCTCCCCTCTCCTCTCCCACCTAAAAATGTTCCAGCTCCTCATGCCCTTGCTGTTCGCCCATCTATCAGTGGGAATGCATCCTGGAAGTGAACCCACACATGCAAAAATACATTATTTCCAGGACTGATTTTTTTATGTGTCTATCATATAATGACAACATACAGATAACTAAAACTAAAACAAATTCAATAATAATAATAATAGTAGTAGTGGTATTTGCTAAGGACTTACTTTGTGCCAAACGTTATACCAAACATTAGGGTATATATACAAGATAATCAGGTCATAAACAGTTGCTATCCCACATAGATCTCGCCATCTAAATGGGAGGGAGAACAGAAATCTAATTCCTATTATGCAGTTGGTAAGACTGAGGCACAGGGAAGTTAAAGGATTTGTCTAAGGTCACATAGCAGGAAAGAAAATAAAAGGAAGAAGATTACTATCCTTCATCTTTTTTCCCAGTAATTTCCAGAACTTCTACAGCTATCCATGCAGCTCATTGAAATAATATTATTGTGTAGAAAGCTAGTAGCAAATTGAAATGGGAAAAATGGAAATACTGTGAGGGGTTAGAGCTTCTAGTGCTGGCAAGGTTCTTGGGGTATCTTCAGCATGTCAAGAAGTCATAACTCTTATCTAAATAATATGGACTTTCCAAATCAAAAGACTTAATATTTTTTCTTTCCCTCCTTTTTTCCATTATTGAATAGTAATAGGCAATCCCCCCCAAGAGTTTTATTGCTGTCTTGTGATATAAACTTTAGACAGAAGACCTTTGAATCATAACATTCTGAAACTAATAAAAAAAGCTGATCAAACCAAAAATAATCCACTTGAGATGAATTTCCAGAGAATGTTAATACTTGGAAGTCAGTTTCCTTTGCACTCAGCACTTCACTCTGAGCACTTGGGAATGGATCAGGGAGCTGGCCAAGTGAGAAGATTAGACAAGCTGGGCAGCACGGTCTAGTGGAAAGAGCCCAGGGACTGAGAATCAGGAGACCTGAATTCTAGTCCTGGCTCATCCATTTGCCTTTATTATGACCTTGGGCAAGTTAATTAACTTTACTGTGCCTCAATTTCCTTAGCTGTATAATGGGGACGAGACCCACCCAGCCTCTAAGACTGTAAGCCCCCAAAGGGGCAGGGACTGTGTCTTATCTTAATATCTTGTAACTGCCCCATGCTTAAGACTGTGCTTGGCAAACAGTAAGTGCTTAATAAATATCAGAGTGGGATGCTGATGGCCTGGAAAAATTTCAATTTCAAATAAATCCAAACCATTTTCTATAGGAAAAGTATCAATCAATCATATTTATTGAGTGCTTACTGGGGGCAGAGCACTATGCTAAGCACTTGGAAGAACACAACAGTTGGCAGACACACTCCCAGTTGAAATAAAAAAGCTAAACCATATGACAAATTCATCTTAACCCCAAGTTATCTTATGGGAAGGGAAAATGAAGTCCACTATTACCAACAGCAAATGGCAGATTTTTCTCTGAAGGCATTTTTTACAGCATCTAAAAATAATCAGACTGCAATCCAAGTCCAAACACTTGCTGAAACACATCTAGTTATATAGCTATCATTAAGAGATTTTGGAATAAAAACATAATATTTTGAAGGCACTCATGATTGGGAAAATAAGGAGCTAAGTGTGAATGGCTGAATGTCTCTTTCTGTTGATTTCCAGTTTAATGCATTTTTGCTCTCGATTTAGAATTATGTCAAAGCCCCATACTTGATGGTAATTGCTTGAGAAAGGGGTGAACAGCTAAATTTCATTATGTTAAATTAGTATCAAGCTTAACAAAAGTAATTAAAGTCATTTCAATTAGACAGAGAACAGTTTAGCCTGTGCCACTCACAATACTTGGTTGGGGTTACCTTTGTACTTTTACCTCAGGGATAGGTAGATGTGAGGTGATTGATCAATCAATCAGTCAACCAATGGTATTTATTAAGCACTTACTGCAGGCAGAGCACTGTATTAAGCGCTTAGGAAAGTACAATCAACAGAATTGGTAGACATGTTCTTTGCCCACAAAGAGCTTACAATTTAGAGGGAGAAATGACAGCAACACATTCTTTTGGCTATTTACTCAAATGACAGGACCAAACACTTAACAAGAAGGATAAAATTTCCCCTGGGAATATAGTCTTGATTCTGGATCAAGCAGAGGAATAACATACCAATTGTTACTTGGAAGAAATTGGCAGAGTCTCTACCAATTCCAAGAAACCCTACTCTAATCCCAGCAGGCATTCCCTTTTTCAGATCAGTAGGCAACAGGAACATAGGTGAGAGTGTGTGGATGGAATAACAAGTGTGACTCATCACCACTATAGGAACCTGATGCACAAATCTTACATTGTGAGAAGCAGTATGGTATAATGGACAGTACTTCCCAAGCGCTTAGTACAGTGCTCTGCACACAGTAAGCGCTCAATAAATACGATTGAATGAATGAATGAATGAATGATAGAGCACGGGCCTGGGAGTCAGAAGGTCATGGGTTCCAATCCTGACTCTGTCACTTGTCTACTGTGTGACCTTGGGCAAATCACTTAGCTTCTCTGGGCCTCAGTTACCTCATCTGTAAAAAAATGGGGATTAAGAGTGTGGGACAGGGACTGTGTCCAACCTGATTAAACTTGTATCTACCCCAGTACTTAGAACAGTGCTTGGCACATAGTAAGTACTTAACAAGCACCATAATTATTGCTTGGGAAGAAGCATGGTGTAGTGGATAGAGCATAGGTCTGGGAGTCAGAAGGTCAAGGGTTCAAATCCTGGCTCTGCCACTTGTCTGTTGTGTGGCCTTGGGCAAGTCACTTAACTTCTCTGTGCCTCAGTTACCTCATCTGTAAAATGGGGAATAAAACTGTGAGTCCCATGTGTCAACCCTGATTGGCTTGTATCCATCCCAGTGCTTAGTCAGCACCTGGCACATAGTGAGCACTTAACAAATACCATAATTATTATTATTATGTTAGAATTCCAGCACAGGAAAATCACCATCAGCAGTCAATTCTCCTTGTTTTTCCACTTAAAGGCTGAATATGTTTAACTGCAAAAGACAGAAAATATGAGGATGGAACTCTAAGGTACTCACTAAGGTCACAACTCCCAAGGCTTTGCTGAAATTCAGAGGATGCCTTAGCACTTAGCAATTCCCTCATAGAATCAGTGGGGAGGTACTAATAATAATGTCAACTAGCAATTCTAAATGACAGCCCTTGGCTTATGTTGCGGATGGGTACTGTTTTGTCCATCCTATAAAAGACAGAGAAACAGCAGTACCTCTGACGGCATCAATTAAAAAAAAAACCCATAAAAACTATGACTCAAGAGGTAAACAACAGGGCCAGATAACATAAGAGTACAAATAATGCTCACAAACCTAAGACTACAGAATCATGAATGTAGATGAAGTAGTTGAAGAAGATAATATGATGGAAATTAGGAAGTATCAATCTGGAAAGGCTCAGAGGAGATGGGTTATTTTTTGAGGACGAAAGGAATTTGGTTTGGTGAAACAGAGTGAGGAAGATATTCCAGGGACGGAGAATCACATGGAGATCTGGGAAGTTATATGCAAAGCCAGATTTGCTTTGGTTTAGTGATGAGCACAAACTAGGGAGAAAGGGAAGAGGAAGGCAACTGGAAGCCATTCTTGAAGCCCATAGTCAAGGCTGATGTAAATTGGATGGGGAGCAATTCCAGACTTTTAAAAATTGGAGTGATAAATTCAGATTGTTTTGGAATATAGAGAGGCTAAAGGTAGGATGTTCCAGCTACAAAATTCCTTGATTCTATAAAAGTTCAGGGAGAACTTAACAAATATTGATTACTAGATGCTATAAATTCCCTGTCATTAAGGTGCTTACACTAGAATGACAGCTTATACCTTAGGCTGTCCTTCATAATTCACCCACCACCCTCTTGGACTCCTCAAATTCCATGACTTCCCCCTATCTCTCAAGCTCTCTCATTCCCAGGAGAGGTTCTCTTTATCTTGGCTGTCTTCTTTCTTCCCCCTCTGGAGACTCAGGTGACCAGGACAAGCAGCCCCGGAAAGTGAAGGGGTGGTTGGGGAGAAAGAAGGGGAAAGAGAGATGGGAAGGGAAAGATGGCAGTCTGGGCTGGTTTCCAGACCCACATCTCTAGGAACTGCATGGAGTTGGAATGGGCTCCTCAACCCTTTCCTGGCTCTTTCATCATCTTCCTGTCCTGTCCAGGCCCAGTCTGGTGGCCATTTCTGCTGGTAACAAGTTCCAGCAAGCAGAGGGAGGCTAGGTGCAGGGTTGGCAACTGCTGATGGGGATTTTTACAAACAGTATGAATGAATAATGACTGACTTCTAAGCTTTCTCACCAACAGATTAAGTGCAAGGGTGGGGGAGGAGGGGTCAGAGGTGTCAGCTTGGCAGCTGTTCACATGGGAGCTGCCAGCTGGACTTACCACAGAGTCCACAGACACCTGCCACTGAGGGGTGGCACCAAAGCAGCTATGGAGGTCCAACTAAGGAGTGTGGTCTAGAGGAAAGGGCCTGGGCAGCAGAGGAACTGGGTTCTAATTCTGGTTCTGCCATTTACCTACTGTGTGACCTTGGACAAATCACTTAACTTCTCTGTGCTTCAGTTTCCTCACCTGTAAAAGGGGACTCAATACCTGTTCTCTCTCCTTCTTTAGAAAGGGAGTCCCATATGGGACAGGGACATTTGTTGATCTGATTGTATCTACCCAGATTTTAGTACAATCCCTAGCACACAGAGCACATGCTCTAGAGATACCACAGCTATTATTATTATTAGAGGGTGCCCTTGTATTACTTCTGTCATTACTCCCATGTGGGAACCATCTGTTTTTACCAATAGTGATAACCTTACAGGCTTTATGGAAACAACCTATATTAGCATGTTGTTATGACCTGTCTGTGGACTGTCAGATGATTAGCAAACCTGCAGCCCTTGCATTTAGATTTGCATCCTTTAGTCACCCCTTCCTCAGCCCTACAGCACTTCTGTACATATCTATAATTTATTTACTCATAAACACTATTACTATTTACTAATATTATTATTTACTCATACTAATATCTGTTTCCTCCTCTAGACCATAAACTCATTATGGGCAAAGATCATGTCTACCAACTCTGCTATAATGTACTTCCCCCAAGCACTTAGTACTTAAGCTTTCAGCGTGGTCTAGTGGATACAGCCTAGGCCTGGGTTCTACACCCAACTCTACCACTTGTCTGCTGTCTGCTTTGAGACCTTGGGCAAGTCACTTCACTTCTCTGGACCTCAGTTACCTCATCTGTAAAATAGGGATTAAGACCTCAGAGCCCCATGTGGGACAGGGACTGTGTCCAATCTAGTTACCTTGTATCTATCCCAGTGCTTAGTATGATGCCTGGAATATAGTAAGTGCTTAACAAATACCACAATTATCATTATTATAATAATATGATCAATTGAGTGATTGGACCATGAAAATCTGCTAGCCTGTTTACAGAGGTTTGGCTTGTCTCCCACCCATTCTGATTTGGATGCCTGGGGTTCCTCAAGTAAGCATTTAAATAAAGAAATGGAAATAATCAACAGGGAAAAATAATTCCCAAGTAGTATCTTTACATTTTGATTCCATGCAGAGTAGGAAAAGTGCAAAAGAGCATATTTCAAGTCAAAAATAAAATGAGAAAAACAAATGATTAATTGAAATAAAATTTTGATGAAAATGCCCACATATAGAAATATGAAGAATCACATTAAAATTCTGAGGCAGGGATAGGGTTTTATGTATATAATGAATATTTGATCTTGAATATCAAGCTCACTATCAGCTAATAATGGTTACAGGCGATGGTCGCTGGTCGGGGAAACAGCTTGGCTCAGTGAAAAGAGCACGGGCTTGGGAGTCAGAAGTCATGGATTCTAATTCCGACTCTGCCGCTTGTCTGCTATGTGACTTTGGGCAAGTCACTTAACTTCTCTGTGCCTCAGTTACCTCATCTGTAAAATGGGGATTAAGACTGTGAACCCCACGTGGGACAACCTAATCACCTTGTATCCAACCCAGCATTTAGAACAGTGTTTTCCACATAGTAAGTGCTTAATAAATGCCATCATTATAGGTGGTTACAAACATACCTTACCTCTACATGATCTTCATATGGTATGGTCTTTTCCTTTTTCCTTTTCCTCTCCCCCCAACTATTCCTCTCCTCCTCCTCCCCTCCCCATCACCCCCTCCCTCCCTCTGCCCTATCCCCTTCCCATTCCTCACATCACTTGTGTATATTTGTACATACTTATTACTCTATTTATTTTATTAATGATGTGTATATAGCTATAGTTCTATTTATTCTGATGGTATTGACACCTGTCTACTTGTTTTGTTTTGTTGTCTGTCTCCCCCTTCTAGACTGTGAGCCTGTTGTTGGGTAGGAACCATCTCTATGTGTTGCCAATTTGTACTTCCCAAGCACTTCTTACAGTGCTCTGCACACAGTAAGTGCTCAATAAATACGATTGAATGAATGAATGAATGGTCTTTATTGTGAAACACATTGTATTAAACACTCGGGAAAATCCAGAAGCCCATTCCCTGCCCACAAAATGCTCACCCTCTAATGGGGAAGACAGTGTCCCGGCTGTTATTCTACATGTGGATAGACACAGTTAAACTTGATTACCAGCCTACCCTTAATCATAAAATCAAAACCTCAAAAGCAGGATTGCACATTTAACCAGCATTATAGGACTTTGTACTGATTAGTCTGAAACAATGTGACAGAGCAACAGACTGTTGGGAAAAAAATGGAAGCAGACAGAACAGCAAAGAAGGCAGTAATCAGGAGAAAGCTAGTTTATCTTGGGCAAAGATGACTGGATGACAAGAGGAAGATTTGTAAAATATGGCAAGTGCTGCAAGTGGCAAATGCATCCATGCCAAAGTTTCAAGTTTCAAACTTTACAAGTTTCCAGGCTGGAATAAAGAACAGTTGCTGATGGAGAGTGGGGCATTCTGGGAAAGATGTGTCCATGGTGTCGCTATGGGTCGGAAACAACTCGACGACATAAGATGAGACAAGACAAGGCTGGAATGAAGAGTCAGTGATACAATGACTTTTTCAGCCTTACTCCCATTCATGGAGAGGACTTGATCGTCAGTAACACCACTTTCGATTAAGGAAGTATCCATCCATATAGAATTATGCATTAAAACAGTGCTATGTGGCTTGTGTTTGTTCATTAGGTTCAGTTTTTTTATTTCTTTTTATGGTATTTGTTAAGCGCTCACTATGTGCCAGGCACTGTTCTAAGTGCTGGAGTAGATATAAGCCAATCAAGTTGGGCACAGTCCTTGTCCCACATGGGGCTCATGCTTTTAATCTCCATTTTACAGATGAGGTAATGGAGGCACAGAGAAGTGAAGTGACTTGACCAAGGTCAGACACAGCAGCTAAGTAGTGGAGCTGGGATTAGAACCCATTTCCTTCTGACTCACAGGTCTAAATTCCATACATTGGGCTATGCTACTTCTCCATTTTCCTAAAACATGGGGATTATGCCCTTGATGATCATAATAATAATGATAATAATAATTATAGTATTTGTTAAGTACTTACTATGTGTCAGGCACTTTTCTAAGCACTGGGGTAGACACAAGATTATCGAGTTGGACACAGTCGCTGTCCCACATAGGGCTCACAGTCTTAATCTCCATTTTACAGATGAGGGAACTGAGACCCAGAGAAGTTAAGTGACTTGCCCAAGGTCACAAAGCAGACAAGTCATGGCGCCAGGATCAGAACCCATGACCTTCTGACTCCCGGGCCCATGCTGTATTCACTAGGCCAAGCAGCTTTTTGATGATCCCATGTTGGGGGAAACTCATGATAATCTCAAACCCTGACTGACACTACATGTAGGTGCCCAACTATTGTGAAGCGACATGGCCCAGTGGATGGAGCACAGGCCTGGGAGTTGGAAAGATCTGGGTTCTAATGCCAGTTCCACCACTTGTCTGATGTGTGACCTTGGGCAAGTTAAGTCACTTCTCTGTGGCTCATTGTCAAATGGGGATTAGGACTGTGAGCTCCAAATGGGAGATGGATTGTGTCCAACCCAGTTTGCTATAACAATCCCAGCACTTAGTTCAGTGCCTGGCACTTAGAAAGCACATAATAAGTACTATTTTTATTCTAGTAGTAGTATTATATATTATTATGATAATTATAATAATATGCATTATATCCTATCCCAGACAGACCCACATTCTTGGAAGATCATTCTTTAATTCCATAACACAGGTGTTGATCATAATGGTAATTGTCATCTTCTTCAAAGGACAGGAACCATAGCTTTAAATAATAATAACTGTGACATTTGTTAAGCGCTTACTACGTGCCAGGCATAGTACTAAGCGCTGGGGCGGATACAAACAAATCGGGTTGGACACAGCCTCTATCCCATGTGGGACTCACAGTCTCAATCCCCATTTTATAGATGAGGAAACTGAGGCCTAGAGAAGTGAAGTAACTTACCGAAGGTCACACAGCCTAGACACATAGTGGACCTGGGATTAGAACTCATGCCCTTCTGACTCCCAGGCCCACGTCCTATCCACAATGCTTACTTCTACTGTACTCCTCCAAGGGCTGGGTACAGTTCTTTGTACCCAGATGAAGGCAATCACTCAATAAATAATGCTAATTGATGTTGCTAAATTAACAAGGTGTGACTTTTTATCTTGATAGACTAATTGGCTGTTTCCTTTTTTATCAGCTTGGAAAAATACTATTTCTTAGCTGCTTTTATATTACTGTCTTGGTCTCTAGGTTTAGTCAAACTATTTTCATTAGAATTGGATATAGTATAAGTATTGTGTTTTGTTTTCTCATCTGGCCCAAGCATTGCTTCGTATTGCTTCGTTCTCCTTCCCCACAACCCAAATCACAATTTACAGCACAATTTACTTTCTGATTCCAAGCCACCATTCAACTGCAGTGGACATCCTATATGTAATCAGTTAGTTTCTATTTCATGGTGCCCTCTACTTCAGAAGTGTAGCAAGAAAGAAGAACAAGAAAGCAATTAATGGAAAGGAGAGAGTGGGATGACTTCTCACTAAATGGGGAGAGAAAGGTGTGTTGAACAAGCAATCAATTGTATTTATTGATTGTGTGCAGGGTACTGTACTAAGTGCTTGGGAGACTACAATACAACAGACTTGGTCAACACAAAGCAAAGTCTCTGCTGACATTTATTTTCTCTGAACATCAGTCACATTAATTCTGTTCTGGCTCTGGGGTGCATTTCCAGCATTCTCTTTAAGTTCCAATTTACCAAATAATGATGATGAAGATGACAATTATAACAAAGTCAATAATTTAGTAGCTGATACCTGGTAAAAAAACAACGTCCTTTGCCACTGGGACTTAGTGTTATCTAAGTGAGCTGATCTTTTTTAGAGTGGTGATTGATTAGGGCTACAGCTGACTGTTTCCAAATGAGACTGATTTGATGTTCCTAAATGAGACCGATTTGACATAGGTACTGATAGTGATTGACCAAACTGTTCTTGCTATAAGTTCGGTCACAGGAGATTGATTAAGCAAGGAACTGTTTGTGACTTTATTAAATTATCAAAGACTTCACAATATTTTCTAGCTATTTTGTCATTTTGTCCTGAAGTGATCTAGCCATTTAAAGCCTATCATTGTTCAGACTTGGAAAGATTACACACTGTATTTTGTAATATGAATTTCATAATGTGGGTAATACTGGTTTACTGTGAAAAGCTGTATTCTTTCTTCATCATTTTACTATGAAATTTAGAGGAAGGTGGCCTAATGCTTGTCAAACATTTATTTGTGACTACAGGGCTTGTAGTTCTGGATTCTTCCCACATTTCCAACTAAGGACACCTCTGTTAACCTCAGCCCCTCACTTTGACCATGCAAAAATAAGAAATGAGGTCCTACCTGATTTAAGTCCCAAAGTTTCTAAGAGGTAACAGTTACTCAGTGTGGAGTGCCACTTATTTGAAGATTTTTTTTTTGCCAAGAGTTCTCACTTTGTTGCTCATATTTTGACTGGTTTATGAAGAGAAGGGGAAGCCAGCATTCTGTTGCCAGGCAACAGGTCTGTCTCTGGCAGGAAGCAAATGATTTTTCATAGAGAAAATGTAAAGGTGTTAAATATTTGCAAATCCTTGATGCTTTGATGAGGTAAGATCTCTGAAGGGTTTCTCCTTCTTAATTTCAAATACAATCTATAAGATAGTATATAGATTGCAAGGATCCCACAGGACAATTTTCTCCAAAATCCAATAAAGAAGGGTTTTTCTCCCCCCAAGAGAGTCAATGTATTGACTGAAAACAACAAGAGACCCAGCAGGCAGAAGAACCAAATGATGGTTACTATATATCTGCAGTGGGATAGGAATTGCCAAGCACACATTGAGCTTTGGAGGCATTACCACAGAGCCAAGAAAAAGTTAACATTGTCATTTCAAAACAGAGAATCAGAAATGTATGAATATTCCTATTTAAATGGCAGGAATGATAAGAATTTGCTTTATCTGCATTGCAAACATCTACAATTCTAGAGGCTGTACTGTTTCTCAGAGAAATCTCATCTTTCAGTCATATTTATTGAGCACTTATTGTGTGCCAAGCATTAAGCACTTGGGAGAGTACAATATAACAATATTGCAGACACATTCCCTGTCCACAACAAGCTTACAGTCCACAGGATGAGCTTACAGTCTAAGGGACTTTCCTTAATTAAAGAGGCAAGTGTATTTTGTGAAATTTAAATCTGATCCTTTTAGTAATAGAAAATAGCTGCAAGCTAGTGACCTGTTGCCTATTAAGGCTGATACTTTTCCTCTTTATAAGGCAGCTTTTTTTCTTAGCCTTTGGTGTCTTTTACGCAGTGATCTTTTTCTGGCAAAGGATTTCTTCGCCTCTTGGTCTAAAGTTGTCACCTGATAGAAGTGGGGAAATAGTGAAATTCGGCTTTAGAGTTTCAGAGTCAAAGTGGAGGCAGGTTGCAAAACCGAGACTAAGAGATATGAAATCCTCTATGTGCAAACTGGACCCTGGAAAGGGCTTTGCCATGTTTTCATTTGCCCTAGTAATGTTCAGTAAAAAAAGCCAACACAAAGATTAGAAAAGTAAGCAATGCCTTTTGACAGCTATCAAAATTTGATGCAGCAGAAAAAAAATATCTGGGAGCAAAATTGACAAGGATTAATCTAGTAGCACCATCATGGCAGCACTGCTCATAATAGGGAGTGAATCAGTTTTGAGGGCAAAATTACCAGATTCCTAAAGGTTATTAAAGAGTAGCCAATCTGATCAACTTGCTAATTAGAAAAGTTAAAAGACTTTAATAGACTGTCACAAAGAAGCTGCACGCTTCTTATTCATCACTATCACAAAATTCAATAATTGATGTATGTAATCATCATAGAGAATTTTAAATAGCTTCCATTCAACATGGATATTTTCAAAAGCATAATATGCTCTCTGGTAGTCCAGTGCTAACTTGCATTGCCCTGTATCATTCTCATTAAGAGATATGAGTTCTATTTTCAGCTACTTGATTGATCTAATCCTGGTTCTCCTCTTATCTCTCCGGCCGTTCATTCACAGTCTCTTTTGTGGGCTCCCCTTCCCGCTCCCATACCCTTACTGTAGGGGTTCCTCAAGGGTCAGTTCTTGGTCCCCTTCTGTTCTCTATCTACACTCACTCCCTTGGTGAACTCATTCGCTCCCATGGCTTCAACTATCATCTCTACGCTGATGACACCCAAATCTACATCTCTGCTCCTGCTCTCTCTCCCTCCCTCCAGGCTCGTCTCTCCTTCTGCCTTCAGGACATCTCCATCTGGATGTCTGCCCACCATCTAAAACTCAACATGTCCAAGACTGAACTCCTTATCTTCCCTCCCAAACCCTGCCCTCTCCCTGACTTTCCCATCACTGTTGACGGCACTACCATCCTTCCCGTCTCACAAGCCCACAACCTTGGTGTCATCCTCGACTCCGCCCTCTCGTTCACCCCTCACATCCAATCCATCACCAAAACCTGCCAGTCTCACCTCCGCAACATCGCCAAGATCTGCCCTTTCTTCTCCATCTAAACCGCAACCCCGCTCATTCAATCTCTCATCCTATCCCGACTGGATTACTGCATCAGCCTCCTCTCTGATCTCCCATCCTCCTATCTCTCCCCACTTCAATCCATACTTCACACCGCTGCCCAGATCGTCTTTGTGCAGAAACGCTCGGGGCATGTTTCTCCCCTCCTCAAAAATCTCCAGTGGCTACCAATCAACCTATGCATCAGGCAAAAACTCCTCACCCTCAGCTTCAAAGCTCTCCATCACCTCACCCCCTCCTACCTCACCTCCCTTCTTTCCTTCTACAGCCCAGCCCGCAACCTCCGCTCCTCCACCGCTAATCTCCTCACTGTGCCTTGTTCTCACCTGTCCCGCCTTCAACCCCCAGCCCACATCATCCCCCTGGCCTGGAATACCCTCCCTCTGCACATCCACCAAGTTAGCTCTCTTCCTCCCTTCAAATCCCTACTGAGAGCTCACCTCCTCCAGGAGGCCTTCCCAGATTGAGCCCCCTCCTTCCTCTCCCCCTCCTCCCCCTCCCCATCCCACGCCTTACCTCCTTCCCCTCCCCACAGCACCTGTATAGATGTATATATGTCTGTACATATTCATTACTCTACTTTATTTGTACATATTTATTCTATTTATTTTATTTTGTTAATATGTTTTGTTTTGTTCTCCGTCTCCCCCTTTTAGACTGTGAGCCCACTGTTGGGTAGGGCCGTCTCTATATGTTGCCAACTTGTACTTCCCAAGCGCTTAGTACAGTGCTCTGCACACAGTAAGTGCTCAATAAATATGATTGAATGAATGAATGAATTATCTAATAGCCAAATCAGTTCCAAACCCTTACCCTCTTAGAACTCAGGTTCCATATGTGTAAAATGGGAAGTGGGAGGGAAGTAGGAGTGTTTTGTTGGACAGGTTTTTTTGCCTAACTCTCTTAAACATGGAGAGAACATCTTAGGAGGAATTAGAGAGCAGTCGACAAATTCTGGAATGACTGAACACTGCTGCTAGGCTGAAACAGGTACCAGTGGTCCAGGGGACACTGGGTACATGTCATGTCATCTGCAGAATCACAGCAGCAAGGTGCCCACACAGAACATGATCAGTCCAGGGTGGGAAATGTGTTCAGTTCTAGAACAGCTCCAGGAGAAGGTTCACACAGACCAGAATCAACACAAGGATCTTTCAAGGAAAGAGTTCCTACATACTCTCATCAAAAGGCAGAGGGCATACTATCATCAAAACACAGAGGAATCAGCAATGGTTGCATCATCGGAAGAGATGATTTCTTTGAGAAAGGGATTCCACATGTTCCTACATAATACCTTTAAAAAAGAGAGGAATTTGCTCAGCATGCAGGAGTCTTTGATGGAATTAAGAGGTGGAGTCTGGAAGCATTTGGGCATTTGAATTTCTATGCTTATGAAAGGCACAAACCTTTTTCCTGCAAAGGTATGTGTCTACTATAGTATGCTGGGATGGTGCACCCTAGCAATTAGGGCCAGTGAGTGGCTTTAATAGAGAGGATCTGTCGTAAGCTATGATCCTGACATGTGGTCCCTTCAGTAATGGTTAGAAGCAGCATGGCCTAGTGCTATGGTGCTAAAGGTGGAATGAATATCAAGGGCTAAAGGTTTACTTATCCAAGGACAAAGGCAACACAGAGGTGAAGGTGGGTAGGATGGATGATGGCATAGTTAGGGAAGGTAAGTGCTGAAGGTAAGGCCTGGGAGTCAGAGGATCTGGGTTCTAATCCTGGCCCTGCCATATATCTGCTGGGTAACATTGAGCAAGTCACTTCACTTCTCTGTGCCACATTTACCTCATCTGTAAAATGGGGATTAGGACTGTGGGCCCCCTGTGGGACACGGACTGCATCCAACCTGATTATTTTGAATTAACCCCAGCACTTAGTACAGTGCCCAGTGCATAGTAAACACTTAACAAATACCATAAAAAATGGAAATCTAGTTGGTCAATCCTGTTTCCTGAGTGGGTCAATGGTAACACATCCCAACAGGCAAAGAACAAAATGATTGGTCACTGGAAAACTAAACTAAGCAAGACTTTTGTGAAAGTTTCTATCATTCTTTTCAAAGCCACAAAAGACTAAGAGAATAAATGATTCCACTCTATCAGTTCAATTTTTTCCATTTGAAGGATTAAGCCAACAGAGTAATGCTAATATAACTTTGGGAATATTTCACAATCCTAAGGAATATAGTAAAGTTGCAATATCTTCAACAATATTTCACAGTCTTGGGGAATATAGTAAAGATGCAATTAACTTACTGAATCACTAGATGTCACCAAATGTGGAGAGCCCATGGAACTTTTCCCTGGTAAACCAAAAATAGAGAGCTAATTCAATGATCCAAATCAATCAATCAATCATACTTATCAAATGCTTGCTGTGTGCAGACCACTATACTAAGCACTTGGGAGAGTACAATATCACAGAACCGACAGACACATTCCCTGCCCACAATTCAATCTACAGAGAGACTTACTTGTTTTTCTTTTGTGTCAGATTGTATGACCTATTATTTTTTTATTTCAGGGATGATTCACTTTTTTGGATTTGGGTCAAATGAGCTCAGAAACCAAAGTTTCCAATATCCAGGCGTCTTAGAATTCCTATATAAAGCCACCAAACTGCCTCCTTCCATTTATTCTTTAGAGAATAATTATAATTCCTATTTTCTGGTGGAAAGCCTTATGTCCTGTTGGAAACAATAATACCTCCTTGCTTGTGTTTTTATGCTGTTACATATACTAATGCTAACACATTTAATAAAAATAGATTTATCACAAAGCAGCTGTATGGCACATATCTGGGAACGGAGGGTACAACAAATGTTTTAAAGGCTTAGTAAAGCATAGCCTCGGACAATGAGACTCAGGGCGAACTGATGGGAAACACCTTTGGCACACAGACTGGCCTTGCTTTTAACTATCGATCAATCAATCTATCAATCAGTAAAGCACTGTACCAAGTGCTTGGGAGAGTCCAACATAACAGATTTGGTAGATCAGCAAAAGGTTTATTGTGTGTCGTAACTGGGAAGCAAGCAGGGTATTGCACATTTTATGAAGCAACAAATAATTTATTCATGTGATTAAATTATTCACAAGTAAACCTGTTTCACACTTTGTTCTCTGCTGCTTATGCTGGTTTTTGTAGACTCCCTGTATGCCTCTGGAATAGTCCCTCTCTTAAAGGTATACTAACCCAACCCTCCTTCAGCTGAGGCTTTGAGAACACTGGAACATCAAAATGTGATTTAGGGAAAGAAGGACAATCATTGCAAGTTGCAAAAACAATGCAACAAAGGATTTTTTCTTAGTGCTCACAGGATGGAAGACTGTATATTTGTCTGATTGGTCAATAACCCACCAGTGTTTACAGATGGATTTCACTTCAGTATACATTTCAAAGGAAATAAAACCAAATTTCACTTGACAAAATGAATATATTTTGTAAGGAAGAACAGAAAGCAAAATCATATTTTTTAGTTGTAGAGATATCAGCTTATCACACAGGAGTTGGAGAAAAGAGTTATATGAGAAAATGGAACCCGCTCTCCTTGTCTTTTCTTATTTCCCCATTGCCCATGGGTAGACTGATGGAATAGCTAAGTAAGCTGTGGTTCCATTTTGCAATGTGCCATTATGATCACACCTATTGAAGGTCTCTGAAGTGATTGTATTGTTTATGTATGGCAGTTCAACTATGGCTTTTTCCACAAGAAAGTGGAAGACACCTTACGATCCTTAATAAAACAACCAGACTATTACACAATGGCTCACTAAATGGGTCAGAGCATAGAGGTGTCAGCTATGGTAAAGGTCCCAGTGTAATATAATAGTGTGATTACAAACTGAGTGCTTTTTCTCTTTCAGCCATTTTGCAGTGAACATCATAGGGAATAGGGGAACTGGGTGAGAGAGTGGATGACTCAAAGCAAACCATCACCACTACCATTAAAATAACCCAAGTGCATATCCTGCCTGGGGTAGAGCATCCTTTCCTCTCAACTAATGGCATCTGAACAATTCTCACTCAATCAATAATGGTATTTATTGAGCACTTACTGTACTTGGAGCACAATACTAAGTGCTTGGGAAAGTACAATGCAATAGAGTTGGTAGACATGATACCTGCACACAAGGAGTTTACTGTTTAGAGGGGGAGTCAGATGTTACAATAAATTATAGATAGGGGAAATGTCGGGGTGTAATGACAGGATTTGTATAAGAGCTATGGGGCTAAAGGTGGAGTGAATATCAAGGGCTAAAGGTGTACAGAGAGGTGAGGGCAGGTGGGACAGATGATGGCATAGTCAGGGAAGGTAAGTGCTGGAGAAGAGAGATAGGATGCATAGAGGTCAGCAAGGGGACTGATGCAGTAGTCACAGTGGGATATGATAAGTGCTTGGATTGGTGCGTAGCAGTTTGGATGGCAAGAGAAGAGAGGACTTAATCCTCATTTTACAGATGAAGTAACTGAGAAGAAGGGAGGTGGGGGGAATCCTGGAGATGCTATTCAAATAAAGAAGTGGTTATCTAAAAGGGGGAAAGCTAAGATCTATTAATCTTTACTATCAGAGGAATCCTGGAGAAAGCACCAAGACTTACTTTAAATGAGAGTAAATGATGCTAATAGAATAACAATGGAAAATATATCAGGAAAGATATATTAGCAACTTTGGTAACAATGTCACAAATCATTCTAGCAGTAAACTCCTGAGTCTGGGGAATGGTTGTCTAAAGCCTCAGGGACGGATGAAGTAGGCCGCTGCCCATGGTCCTCCAGAAAGAGAAAAATCCAGGGCAGGATTCCTGACATCAAGAGGTCCCAGGTTCAATCCCAAAAGACGAGAGTCAGTGTAAGGAGCAGAATGATTGCACCAGAAAATAGTATTGCTCTTTTTTTAAAAAAAATGGTATTTGTTGAGTGCTTATTCTCGTCCTCTGGAGTATAAGCTTATTGTGGGCAGGGAACATAACCACCATCTCTGTTGTACTCTCCCAAGTGTTTAATGCCGTGATCTACACGTGGTAAAAACGCTCAGTAAATGCCACTGATTAATTGATTTGATTCTTTACTCCCAATTAACGAGAGAGCACAGAATTGCTTCTGTTTGCAGTCTGTTGCTATAATATTGACTTGGCTTTTTCCATCACTGGTCTACTGAGCATGTTTTCCACTGTCTTTGCCCTATGGCTTGGACCAAAGGCAAACAACAAATGGTATGAATTAGAGGCCAGGTACTAAAAGGAACAGAATGGAGAAGAAACACCACTGTCATGTCCCATGATTTAAACTGGCAGGAAAAAAATAGCAAGCAAAATTACTGCTGCTTTTAAAGTTTCAGCTATGTTCTTCTCAAGAACTGAAGCTTTTCCTCATCCTTTCATTGAATTATTTTTCAGTAAATCAATGGCATGTGTTGAATATATTCTGTCTGCAGTGCACTGTGCTAGATGCTTGGGAGAGAACAATACAGTACAGGAGGTGGACCAGATCCCTGACCAAAAGGAAGACGCAGCACGGCCTAGTGGATAAAGCATGGGCCTGGGAGTCAAAAGGACTTGGGTTCTAATCCCGGCTCCACCACTTCTCTGCTGTGTGACCTTGGGCAAGTCACTTAACTTCTCTGGGCCTCAGTTGTCTCATCTATGAAATTGGGATTAAAACTGTGAGCCCCATAGGAGACGGACTGGTCCAACTTGATTAGCTTGTATCTACCCCAGTGCTTAGTACAGTGCCTGGCATACAGTAGGTGCTTAACAACTGCCATAAAAAAAATAAAATAAAGTCAAGCACTGTGATACATGCAAGTTAATCAGGCCAGAATCAGTCCCTCTCCCACACGGGGTCACAGTCAAATAGGAGGTAGAACAGGTATTGAGTTCCCATTTTGCACTTGAGGAAACAGAGAAGTTAAGTGACTTACCCAATGTCTCACAGCAGGCAAAAAGTAGGCTGGGATTAGAACCCAGATCTTCTGGCTCCCAGGCTGGTGCTTTATCCACCCTGTAACACCCATCCTCATGTGTCCCACACCCCACCCTGGTCCAGTCCAAGTAATCAGTCCTGAGGGTGAGGGGAAACTGGCATGTGTGTGTGTGTGTGTGTGTGTGTGTGTGTGTGTGTGTGTGTGTGTGAATCATTGATACTATTATTGGATTGATCAATCATGTGAAAGCTTTTAGCCAAAGCTTGTGCAGAAAACCCCGTTTACTGATTGGGCCTGCATCTTCAGCAATTTATTTTTACCACCACTCTGAAGTTATAGCTTCTTGGGTCACATTCAAAGTCTTCTAGCTAATGAAGACAAAGAGTGCTATTAATTTACACTCTGTCACTCACTCACTGAGTAACCTTGGGCAAAGCACTTAACTTCTCAGTCTCTCCAGCCACTAAAGAAAGACAACACCTACTCCTTCACTTCGTTACACAGGCATTGTGAGGACATCAGACACCTGGGTTGTACTCTTCAGAAAGAGTTGTTATAGAGATAAAGCACCTCCTCAGTTTCGTTGTGTCTAAAAGTTGTGTGACATTGTCTTCAAGCCTTTATTAAATATCACTAGACTCACAAGGTCTACTTGGCTAGAAAAACATCCTTTGTCCCCACCCACCATAATCAATGCATCATCTCTACCACCTAATTATCAAATATTTCTGCTGTTGGATCCATTTTCTACTGCAACAATAAGTCTATGTGGGATTGAATGTTCATGGATCAGAAATTAAGGAGCTTAAACCTTGGTTTACCACCCCATCATGGGATGGCTGTGGTGGGAAGATAGGAAGCCTCCGAGCTCCCACCCTCATTCTATACAAGGCTTGGGTCACCAATAGGGACAGAGGTGGACTCCATTTATAGAGTGAGGACTTCAGTCCAGCTCCATGGACAGAGGTGGCCAAGAGCTTGGCCTCCATCTATAGTGTGAGGAGTCTGGAGTAATGGGGCCAAGATTGAGGCTATGGGAATTCAAACCAGAATGGTTTCCTAAAAATAATAATAATGGTGTTTGTTAAGTGTTTACTATGTGCCAGGCACTCAACTAAGCACTGGGGTGGATATAAGCAAATTGGGTTAGACCCACTCTACCTTGGCTTCACAGACTCTGTCCTCTCCTGGTTCTCCTCTTATCTCTCCGGCCATTCATTCTCGGTCTCTTTTGCGGGCTCCTCCTCCCCCTCCCACCCCCTTACTGTAGGGGTTCGTCAAGGGTCAGTTCTTGGTCCCCTTCTGTTCTCTATATACACTCACTTCTTGGTGAACTCATTCACTCCCACGGCTTCAACAATCGTCTTTACGCTGATGACACCCAAATCTACATCTCTGCCCCTGCTCTCTCTCCCTCCCTCCAGGCTTGTATTTGCTCCTGCCTTCAGGACATGTCCATCTGGATGTCTGCCCGCCATCTAAAACTCAGTATGTCCAAGACTGAACTCCTTATCTTCCCTCCCAAACCCTGCCCACTCCCTGACTTTCTCATCACTGTTGACAGCACTACCATCCTTCCCGTCACACAAGCCCACGACCTTGGTGTCATCCTCGACTCTGCTCTCTTGTTCACCCCTCACATCCAATCCGTAACCAAAACCTTCAGGTCTCACCTCCGTAACATCGCCAAGATCCGCCCTTTCCTCTCCATCCAAACTGCTACCCTGCTGGTTCAAGCTCTCATCCTATCCCGACTGGATTACTGCATCAGCCTCCTCTCTGATCTCCCATCCTCCTGTCTCTCCCCACTTCAATCTATACCTCACGCTGCTGCCCGGATCGTCTTTGTGCAGAAACGCTCTGGGAGTGTTTCTCCCCTCCTCAAAAATCTCCAGTGGCTACCAATCAACCTATGCATCAGGCAAAAACTCCTCACCCTCGGCTTCAAGGCTCTCCATCACCTCGCCCCCTCCTACCTTACCTCCCTTCTTTCCTTCTACAGCCCAGCCCACACCCTCCGCTCCTCTGCTGCTAACCTCCTCACTGTGCCTTGTTCTCACCTGTCCCGCCGTTGGCCCCCGGTCCACGTCCTCCCCCTGGCCTGGAATGCCCTCCCTCTGCACATCTGCCAAGCTGGCTCTCTTCCCCCCTTCAAAGCCCTACTGAGAGCTCACCTCCTCCAGAAGGCCTTCTCATACTGAGCCCCCTCCTTCCTCTCCCACTCTTTCCCCTCCCCATCCCGACCACCTTACCTCCTTCCCCTCCTCACTGCACCTGTATATACATATATATGTTTGTACATATTTATTACTCTATTTATTTTACTTGTACATATTTTTTCTATTTATTTTATTTAATATGTTTTGTTTTGTTGTCTGTCTCCCCCTTCTAGACTGTGAGCCCACTGTTGGGTAGGTACCATCTCTATACGTTGCCACCTTGTACTTTCCAAGCTCTTAGTACAGTCCTCTGCACACAGAAAGTGCTCAATAAATACAATTGAATGAATGAACGAATGACCCAGTCCCTGTCCCACATGGGGCTCACAGTCTCAATCACCATTTTACAGATGAGGTAACTGAAGCCCAGAAAAGTGAAGCGACTTGCCCAGGGTCACACAACACACAAATAGTAGAGCCGGTATTAGGACTCAAATCCTTCTGACTCCCAGATCTGTGCTCTACCCACTCTACCAGCTCTGGAAGTCCCTGGGACTCTAGTGGGGGCAAAGGAGCCAGATTCCAGAGAGAGAAAGAGGAGAGGGAGAGAAGGAAGCATTGTCTAGCTACAGAATACCATGGAGGTGGTGAGGCCTGGTAATGTTTGGGAATCACTGTAGCAGGAACAAAAGCAGATCTCTGTAAAGGGATTTGGGGAAGTGACTATTTCCCCAGTCTGGAGCAGTCTGGACCAGAAGAGTCATGCCCAGAAGGCAGAGTCAGGTCAAGCTCCATCCAGCAATGCTACTCATTGCTAAGTCCTGCTGTGGAAGCAAGACATATCCTGACTGTAGGAACACCTAGCCTGGAAGGCTGGACCCCTGGGTCACTGGTTGGGTCACTAGCAAGTTTCTGGCTAACCACCAGGCAAATTCGACATTTTCTGAGGAAAGAAGAAATGGACCTGGGGTATCAGTTGGCTAAAGACTGAACGAATGAAGGAGTGATTTTTTTTTTTCCAGGAGGGATAGGTGTCAGACTTTAGCAAGGCATTTGTCTTTGTTTTTTTACAAAGAAATCACCAAACTGCTTTGAAAAGAAATGTACGGTTGTGATTTATCATCATTAAGTTTTTGAAGTGGCATGTTTTATATTTGTGCCAGAAGAGCCAATTATAATTGCTTTAAGAGCTGGTTTCTAGGCACAGAAGTATTCAATTTCCAGTCCTCCGCATTTTAGTCATCCAACTAGATTAAATAAGAGGAGAGTGTCACTGCGGGAGACTTTCAGTAGCTTGCTGCTGAGACCCATTACATGGAAGGATGGGGAACGTGGGCTCCTTGAAGTCAGCATTACCCATTTTGAAGCCTTTCTGTTTCCCAGGACTTTTGAGGAGCTCCCCTTTTTTCTAAGCTTTTCAGCAGTCAGTGTGTGGTAAGCAGCCCAAGCCCTACTCTTCTCCATGGGGTATCCGGAATTCAGTGAATGAATGCATGGCGTGTGTTCCCAAAAGACTGAGTCACCACACTGTTCAAAGCTTACAAAGGAAACCAGCTTTCTGATTTATCATTGAACCAACCTTTGCAAGGAAAGCTTCCCACCCAGGTTCTAGCTAGGAGCTGGGCATAGGACTTTGAGGTCTCTGTCCTGGCAGGTTTTTCAGGGTCCTAGCTTCTGTGAACACAGAAAGAGGAAGGAGCACGTCACATTCCTCTCCCCTTTAAGCATTTAGGTCATCTTTAGCTGTAAACTCCTGAGGGGCAGGGAACACGTCTACCAACTCTGCTGTTTTGTAATAATAATGTACTCTTCCAGGTGCTCAGTATAGTGCTCTGTGCACAGTAAGCACTCAATAAATACCACTGATTATTGATCAATAATCTCCTCCATTTTACTTGTTTAAAATCAGTTGCTTCCCCCTACCTGTACTTTAGTGCCTGTCTCCCCTGATAGACTGTAACCTCCTTGAGGATGGTGACCTTGTCAACTGACTCTAGTATACTGTATTCTCCCAAGTGCTCAGTACAGTGCACATCACAGAGTAAGCACTCAGTAAAATCCTTTTGATGTACCTACTGATCTGATCTACTAAAGAGTCTTTGCTGCTTCATTTTGTGGGTGTGCTCTAGCCTCAGAGAATGGTACTATGATGGAGAAGGAGATAAAAGTCACTCGGAAGACTAATATGTCAGGAGGGGAAGAACATGGAAGTATAGGAGTGTGGGGGGATCAGGGATAGGTTGAGCAGGAGAGATACAACTGATCTGAATCAGGAAAATCATTGGATTGTTGAAATATAAATCCTGGGGAACTAAAGCTCACAGTGTTAGGAGAGTCACCCAAGCACCATCCTTTGATAAAGAATATCAGTAGGAGATGAGTAGGTAGGAAAGAATGAAGAGCCATTTGCCACACCATTTTCAGACACCACCATAAAAAACTAGAAATTTATGTAACCATTTATATTGCTGAGGGAGTTGTGGGTGGTGTGACCAGGGGAGTGCAGGGGTGGGAGTGTGGAGAAGGTTAGAGGGGGTGTGATAATTTCTGAAGGTTTTATTAAAAAATGAAGTTTGCTATTAGAGTTTGACTAAAGGAAGAGATTTTGCCAAAGAAAAGAGGGAGAACATTCCAGGCTGGGGAAATGGCATGGGGGCTGCAGGCTACTCAAACTGAAGGTGTGAGGATTTGGAGTGGGTTTAGGTGCTTGCAGAAAGCAGTTGAAAAAAAATGAAAATCAACAGGCTTCATCTTTGCCAACTGAAACAGCACAATTTTTTTTTAATGGTATTTGTTAAGTGCTCACTATATGCCAGGCACTGTACTAAGCAATGAGGTTGATACAGGCTAATCAGGATGGACTCAGTTCTAATCCTGCCTCTGCCACATGTCTACTGTGTGACCTTGGGCAAGTCACTTAACTTCTCTGTTCCTCAGTTACTTCATCTGTAAAATGGGGATTAAGATTGTGAGCCCCATGTAGCACAGGGACTGTGTCCAACTTGATTTCCTTGTATCTTCCCCAGTGCTTAGAATGGTGCTTAGCACATACAAATCACTTAACAAATACCATTATCATCATCATCATCAACATCCAAGTCCCACATGGGGCTCACAGTCAATCTACATTTTACAGATGAGGTAATTGAGGCAAAAAGAAGTGAAGTGACTTGCCCAAGGTCACACAGCAGACAAGTAACTGAGCTAGGACTAGAATCATCATCAATTGTATTTATTGAGCGCTTACTATGTGCAGAGCACTGTACTAAGCGCTTGGGAAGTACAAATTGGCAACATATAGAGACAGTCCCTACCCAACAGTGGGCTCACAGTCTAAAAGAATCCAGGTCCTTCTGACTCTCATTGCACTTGGGAGAGTACAGCAGTAAACAGGCATATTCCCTGCCCTCAATGAGCTTAAACACAGTAAGAATTTAATACCATTTTTTTAAAAAAAGTATTCCCAGAGCCATGATTACTCTTCATTCATTCATTCAATAGTATTTATTATGTGCTTACATTGTGCAAAGCACTGTACTAAGTGCTTAGGAAAGTACAATACAACAATAAACAGTGACATTCCCTGCAGCAAGAGCCGGGTGTCACCAGTTAAGTGGTTGCCCAACATTCTCTTCCAACAATACCTAGTTTCCCGAGAAAGGTCCTGGTCCCTTTGTTTTGGGAAAAAGCACTAAGAGCTGAATGTTTGGGTGCTTGGGTGGTGCTCAGAGAAGCGGTGTGGCTTGGTGGAAAGAGCACAGGCTTGGAAGTCAGAGGTTGTGGGTTCTAATCCCGGCTCCACCACCTGTCAGCTGTGTGACTTTGGGCAGGTCACTTCGCTTCTCTGTGCCTCAGTTCCCTCATCTCTAGAATGGGGATTAAGACTGTGAGCCCCACGTGGGAAAACCTGATTACCTTGTATCTGTCCCAGATCTTAGAACAGTACCTGGCACATAGTAAGCACTTAACAAATACTATCATTATTATTATTAATTTATGGCCAATGGGTACCTGCCCTCAGAACAAAGGGACACTGGCTGGGACAATGAATTTGCTGAAGGGCAGACTGACAATGACATTCTGGGGTGTATGTGCATGATTGTATGTGGGTGTGTGGGGGTTGGACTCACTAATTTCATAAAACTAGAGCCTCCTTGCGTAAATATCCAGAAAGAGAAACAAATGGAACCCTTCATCAATCCAGGCATTGAAAAGACCTTTTAGCCTTTTAGACCTTTCATTCTGGGAAGGAACTTTTCCCAGAATCTGAAAGAGAATTTTGCTTGAGATCTTTGGGGAATACTAAAATTCTAATTATACATGCTTGCCTATCAATAATACTCGAACTGGAAGTACAATTGAAAAAAATGTAAAGAGGGAATTCAAATGGAGATTTAAAAAAACACAAAAAAGATTTAAATCAGAAAATCCCAAATAGATCCCCAACCCCCACCAGCTTATCTTCCCTTAGCTTAGTTAGGGGCTAAAGAAACTTTTTCCATGTGGTGCTGCTCTAAGATCTGGAGTAAGAAATATTGACCAGACTAGAGGGAGGGAATAAAGCAGCGTAGCATAGTGGCTCAAGCATGGGCCTAGAAGTCAGAAGGTCATGGGTTCTACCACCTGTTGGTGGTGTGACCTTGGGCAAGTCACTTAACTTCTCTGGGCCTTAGTTACCTCATCTGTATAATGGGGATTGAGATTGTGAACCCCACGTGAGACAAGGACTGTGTTCCAACCCGATTTGCTTGTATCCACCCCAGGGCTTAGTACAGTGCATGGCACACAGTAAGTGCTTATCAAACACCACAATTATTATTATTAATAAGAAAAATATTTTATCTTTGAGTCTCCCAACTAACCCCACCAAGAGAACTCTGGAGGCTTGCCTCTGCTCAAGACAGCCCCTGACTGGTGTAAAAGATAGTAAATCAGCTCCTTATCTTTCTGGGAAATGTAGTGTCTTCTTTCTTTTCCTGCAATTCCCTGGCCAACATACAGTAGGAATCCTGGATGTTTTTTCAAGCACCCATCTCCTACCAAAGACTGACTGACTATAATATTCCACAGTACAATGGCATGAGAGCAGCATGAGGAGCAGCATGGTGTAGTGGACAGAACACGGGCCTGGGAGTCAGAAGGTGGTGGGTTCTAATTCTGGCTCTGCCACTTGTCTCCTGTGTGACCTTGGGCAAGTCACTTCACCTCTCCATGCTTCAGTTACCAACCTCATCTGTAAAATAAGGTTGATACCGTGAGCCCCACATGAGACAAGGACTCTGTCCCCAGTTTGCTTATATCCACCCCAGCGCTTAGCGCAGTGCCTGGCACATAGTAAGTGCATAACCAATACCATAATGATTATTATTATTATTAGAAAGCTGGAGCTGGCTGTCCTTTTGTGAAGCCTGCCACTCCCTGAAATACCTCATAACAAATAAAGCCTACTGAATTTCATGTATGACAACTGCTGGCTGAAGTTGAGCAGTGGCAATTGCCTTAGGTCAGGGAGTCTTCCAGGTATAGGAAGGAAATTTGCTACTGTCCGCAGAGCCTATCTGTTGGTTATCATTTTCAGTTTTATATTCCTAAGACACCCATCATTTTTCTTTGAGAGCTCTAAAAATAGGATGGATACTCTGTTTGGAATGATCTAGACCCTGCTGGAACTGGTACCTGTTGTTGGAGGCCTTCTAACCTTACATTTCCATGATTTTCCAACCAACCAATTGATCAAACAATGGTACTGAGTACTTACCATGTGCGGAGCACTAAACTAAGCATTTGAGAGAATACCATAAAACAGAGTTGGTAGACATGTTCCCTGTCCACACTGAGTTTAGAAAGTTCATTCATTCATTCATTCAATCATTCAATTTATTGAGCGCTTACTGTGTGCAGAGCACTGTACTAAGCACTTGGGAAGTACAAGTTGGCAATATACAGAGACAGTCCCTACCCAATAACGGGCACAACAAAAGTTATTTTAAAAGGATGAAATGTTTGTTGTGCTAGGAAGCAGGAAGTTAAATATCCAGGTACATTTGAGTCCATTTTGTCCTCCTGGATAAGTGCTACCATTTTGCTGCATGAACAAACAAAGCTCCTTGAGCTCCCCAGCATAAGAGCTGCCAAATACCTCCCAGTAAGACAATCAACTTCCTCTCAGTGTTCTTGCTAGTTCTGGGCAACAGGCAGACAGGGGCCATTAAAGTCAACTCTCTATATACTAAGTGCTTGAAATATCTGTGATGGACAAGGGGCCCATTTTGATTATTTGAGTGACATGCCCCCTCTACCCCTTGCTCTTTCCTTTGCCAGGTGTTACAGGGAGTGAATGAACTTTGACCTGGAAATCCCCAGAGCTCCCCTGTCCAAAATGTCCTAGCATCTTAAACAGCACCTCCCCACCTGTCTCAAAGTTCCTTCATTCTTCTCCTTCCATTCCATGCCAGGTCTATTAGTCTTCCCTCTGAGAGCTGGGAATTCAGAAACTCAGAGTGGTGGTACCCGTACTTTCCAGAGAAACTGGCCATCCCTGAGTACAAGTCAGCAGCTGAGGGCATCATTATAGCATAGGAATTCTGGCCACTAAGTTTTCACTGGCCCACCTGTAGTTTGTTCGATGCCCTACTATAACTAAGAGCCACAGTAGCACCTAAACCATTAGGGCATACCTAACAACCATGTGGCAATCTCTAACATAGAAGTCATTTTGGTAGTCTAAATGTCCCAAGATACCACTTCCATCTCCCAATTCTCCTCTCTGGGACACTCCTGCTCCCTCTCCTTTTAGGAGAGATCTCATTCCCCTCCAAATTGCTTCAGTTCCTCTTTCAAGAGCTGCTGGTGACCTTGGAAAAGGAGTAGGGTGAAAGGGAGATGAGGCTTCAGGCCCTTGGCTGGGAGTGTTCATGGAACAATCATGACAAATGAGAGCAGAAGGAAAAGGCTATATCTACACAGACATGGAAGTGCAGCCTTGATGGAGGTGCTGGAGGTGGTAGATATATGGCATTCAACATAGTTGTGGGAAGCAGGATGGCTTAATGGAAAGAAAACAAGCCTAGGAGTCAGAGGACATTGGTTCTAATTCAGGCTGTGATACTTGTCTGCTATGTGACCTTGGGCAAGTCATTTAACTTCTCAGTGTCTCAGTTCCCTCACCTGCAAAATAGGAATCCAAATACCTGTTGTTCCTTCCATTTTGGCTGTGAGCCCCATGTGGGACTTGATTATCTGGTATCTACCCCAGCACTTAGTAGAGTTCTTTACACGTAGTAAGTGCTTAATAAATACCATGATTATTATTATTATTTTAAGTGGTGACTGATAATCTCTATATGAAGTTACCCAGCATTTAGTCACTCAGGACTGGAGCAATGTCCTCCTACACCTGGTGCCCAGAACTTCCTCCAATTCCTGTCTCCCAAACCCTGTTGTTGGTTGTTACATAGGCTGTTAATTTAGTCCACTCAAAAGGAATAACCAGGCTTTGTTGGCTTCATATCTTCTACTAACTCACCAGAGTCCTAGTTAGAAATCTTGATAAATTTTCTCTTCATTTAAACTTTCTTCCTGTAATTTAGAAGATCGCACAGCTACTTACTCCATGTTGTTTGACAAAAGAAAAGGGTGGCCATTTCTCCAATTTTATTCCGGATAGTCCAATTTTCAGCTGGCCTCCCCCTGTCCAGAAATGATACAGTACCAATGCCTTTATGACCAGTATTTCATTTTCATTTGCCTCCTTCTCCTGCCTAGTTCCGAGGCTTAGAAGCAACACTGAGGCTTAGAAGCAACAGAGAGTTGGAACACAAATGTTCTGGGGAAAGGGAGGGGGTAAGGTGGTGATGTCCTCCTGAAAAAATGTTCTAGGTTTGGGCAAACTCTTCATTTTTCTACAAAATGACTCATGATGTTATTAGGTTATCCTGTTTGCCCAGCTTAACGAATGTATTGTCATTGAGAAGTAGCATGGCCTAATGGAGAGAACACAGGCCTGGGAGTCAGAAGGACCTGGGTTAAAATCCAAACTCTGCTACTTGTTTGCTGTGTTGACCTTAGGCAAGTCACTTAACTCCTCTGTGCCTCAGTTACCTCAACTGTAAAATGGGGATTAAGACGGTGAACCCCATGGGGGAAATGAAGGGTGTTCAACCTGATTAGCTTGTATCTACCCCAACATTTGTAAGCACATAGTAAGCACTTAACAAATACCATAAAAATGTGCTTCTCCAAATCCAGCATATGGATGTGCCATCAGTGGCTGCCTTACAGAAGAGGGTTGTATTAAAGACAACATCATTCCAGTCTCTACAGGCAGAAGGACATACTCAAGTTTTAAAAATTGGATTACATATCTGTAGAGGCAGTATATCACCCTCATTTTGGTACACACCACTTCATGAAGAACATTAAAATAGGTGGATGGAAGACATATCACTGGTGATAAATAGATTGACAAATAAAACATGTAATTCTCAGTGGAGGTGTTAATTCATAGATGAAAATAAGAAACGTGTTCAGAATTCACAACAGCAATATGATGGAATATTTCTTCTATGGACTCCGTAAAAAAACAAATTTGGGAGTTGGCTGACATTTCTATGACTTCGGCTGAATATTGTTTAAAATAATTAAATACCCACTCTGAAAAGTAGCTTTGAAATTTGCTCTACCTTTTTAAAACAGGAAGGCTACCTCATGCAAAACAACTTTTTACGCTTAAAGTCATAAAAGAAAAGGTGCCCAAGGCCACACTGGAAAGCAGCATGGCCTAGTGGATAGCTCACAGGCCTGGGAGTCAGAAGGACTTGTACTTCCCAAGCTCTTAGTACAGTGTTCTGCACACAGTAAGCACTCAATAAATACGATTGAATGAGTGAATGAATGAATGAAAGGACCTGGGTTCTAAAGCCGGCTCCATCACTTGTCTGCTGTGTAACCCTGAGCAAGTTACTTCATTTTTCTATGCCTCAGTTACCTCATTTGTATAATGGGGAATAAGACTGTGAGCCCAATGTGGGACAGGGACTGTGTCCAACCCCATTATCTTGTATCTACCCACTGCTTAATACAGTGACTTGCACATAATAAGTGCCTAACAAATACTGAATAATAATAACAATAGTAATTATTATTAATGAAACATTTTTCTAGCCCTTTGTGCTCCTGTGTGGGGTAGGTTAAGGGAACTAGTGCCATGGGTCAAGTGTCCCCTTCCAAAATGGTCAGCTTAGAAAAAACAATCACCATTAACTGCTCCAAGTACAGAATACATGTTTTTAAATAAGAGGTTCACTCTAACTTGGAATGTTTTCTACTTTTGTCATGCACGTGTTTTGGAACAACCCTGCTCTCTGACTGGGTCTGTACTGTACAAGTGAAGAGGACTGAACAATTATCAGGTTGATTTGTTCCAGGTAGATTGCCCAACAAGAGAATTCAGGCCCCTCAGTGGAGCTGCCTTCCTGGAACATATGAACTAGATAATTGCTCAATTTTCCCTTGGGATGTGTTGACTCAGCCAGCATCTACACTCTCAAGCAATAGGAGGAAACGGAGGGCAGCTTCTAATTTTACTGTTCATTTTCATCGAACGATATCAGACTCCCCCCCCCCCATAAAATTAGTGAATAGAAAATGTTTTCCCTATTTCAAAACCTGCTCGTACGGCCTTCAAATTCATTCTTTCATTCAATCATATTTATTGAGCGCTTACTGTGTGCAGAGCACTGTACTAAGCACTTGGGAAGTACAAGTTGGCAACATATAGAGACGGTCCCTACCCAACAATGGGCTCACAGTCTAGAGGGGGAGACAGACAACAAAACAAAACATGTAGACAGGTGTCAAAATCGTCAGAAAAAGCTATATGCACATAATTAACAAAATAAATAGAATAGTAAATATGTACAAGTAAAATGAATAGAGTAATAAATCTGTACAAATATGTACAAGTGCTGTGGGGAGGGGAAGGAGATAGGGCAAGGGGAATGTGAAGGAGGAGAGGAAAAGGGGACTCAGCCTGGGAAGGCCTCCTGGAGGAGGTGAGCTCTCAATAGGACTTTGAAGGGAGGAAGAGAGCTAGCTTGGTGGATGCTTGGAGGGAGGGCATTCCAGGCCAGGGGAAGGATGTGGGCCGGGGGTCAATGGCGGGATAGGTGAGAATGAGGTGCAGTGAGGAGGTTAGCAGCAGAGGAGTGAAGGGTGCGGGCTGGGCTGTAGAAGGAGAGAAGGGAAGTGAGGTAGGAGGGGGCAAGGTGATGGAGAGCCTTGAAGCTGAGTGAGGAGTTTTTGCCTGATTCGTAGGCTGACAGGCAGCCACTGGAGATTTTTGAGGAGGGAAATAACATTCGTTCATTCATTCATTCATTCAATCGTATATTATTGAGCACTTACTGTGTGCAGAGCACTGTACTAAGCGCTTGGGAAGTAACATGCCCAGAGCGTTTCTGCACAAAGATAATCCGGGCAGCAGAGTGAAGTATAGACGGAACTGGGGAGAGACAGGAGGATGTAGAGAGGCGGCTAAAAACTTCAACTGCACTTATTTTTCTCTCAACCTGCTTGTTTTTGTCCCAGCAGACAGCAACTCATTTATCTACCAAGTGGGCTCAATGGCAGTTTCTACAACCATCAGTTATTGCATGGAAGACCTTCTCAGTAGTTCAGAGGACAAAGACAGGACATGGTGGGCCAAGAAAGGACATGGTGGTCCTGAGTGTTGAAGATTAGCCTCACCTCCTCTGTCACAGAAGGGAGCAAAGATGGCCCTGACACAAACTCACTATGATCAATGAATCAGAAGAAGCACACCTAGTGAATGACTCCTTGAAGTGTTCACTAATGCCCAGCAAAACATCTTGGTCATCAGTAATAATAGGCACGTGGGAATTGGTTTTCTTAGCTAGCTCCTGCTGTAGCTTATCTGTGTTTTTCTATAATATTGAATTCCTTAAATTTCAGTGGTGGAATTAAATTAAAAAGATGTACATTTTCCACCATAGCACAGGAGATGGCTCTAGCCTAGGCCCCAGGAATTTTTTTTCAGCTCTCCCTTGAGTCTCCCAAGGACCCTCAGTCAGTCAATCATAATTACTGATCGCTTACTGGGTGCAGAGAACTGTACTAAGTGCTTGGGAGAGTACAATACAACAATAAAGAGACATATTCCCTACCCACAACTAGCCTGTTAGAATTAAGTCAGGGTTCCCAGCCCTCCACTTAATTTGGTGTTTGGTAGCTGGAATACCCTTATTTCTTTTTTTATGTTATTTATTAAGGGCTTACTATGTGCCAGGCACTCTACAAGCACTGAGTGGACACAAATTACTCTTGTTGGAAAAAGTCCCTGTCACACATGGGGCTCACAATCTTAATCCCAATTTTAGAGCTGAGGTAACTGAGACCTAGAGAAATTAAGTGACTTGCCCAAGGCCACACAGCAGATAAGTGGTGGAGCCAGAATTCAATCAATCAATCAATCAATCAATCGTATTTATTGAGCGCTTACTATGTGCAGAGCACTGTACTAAGCGCTTGGGAAGTACAAATTGGCATCACATAGAGACAGTCCCTACCCAACAGTGGGCTCACAGTCTAAAAGGGGGAGACAGAGAACAGAACCAAACATACCAACAAAATAAAATAAGTAGGATAGAAATGTACAAGTAAAATAAATAAATAAATAGAGTAATAAATATGTACAACCATATATACATATATACAGGTGCTGTGGGGAAGGGAAGGAGGTAAGACGGGGGGATGGAGAGGGGGACGAGGGGGAGAGGAAAGAAGGGGCTCAGTCTGGGAAGGCCTCCTGGAGGAGGTGAGCTCTCAGCAGGGCCTTGAAGGGAGGAAGAGAGCTAGCTTGGCGGATGGGCAGAGGGAGGGCATTCCAGGCCCGGGGGATGACGTGGGCCGGGGGTCGATGGCGGGACAGGCGAGAGCGAGGTACAGTGAGGAGATTAGTGGTGGAGGAGCGGAGGGTGCGGGGTGGGCTGTAGAAGGAGAGAAGGGAGGTGAGGTAGGAGGGGGCGAGGTGATGGAGAGCCTTGAAGCCCAGGGTGAGGAGTTTCTGCCTGATGCACAGATTGATCGGTAGCCATTGGAGGTTTTTGAGGAGGGGAGTAATATGTCCAGAGCGTTTCTGGACAAAGATAATCCGGGCAGCAGCATGAAGTATGGATTGAAGTGGAGAGAGACACGAGGATGGGAGATCAGAGAGAAGGCTGGTGCAGTAGTCCAGACGGGATAGGATGAGAGCTTGAATGAGCAGGGTAGCAGTTTGGATGGAGAGGAAAGGGTGGATCTTGGCAATGTTGCGGAGCTGAGACCGGCAGGTTTTGGTGACGGCTTGGATGTGAGGGGTGAATGAGAGAGCGGAGTCGAGGATGACACCAAGGTTGCGGGCTTGTGAGACGGGAAGGATGGTAGAATTAGAGCCCAGGTCACCTGCTTTCTTCATTAGGACATCAGCTTCCCATTTTACAAGGATTACAAGGTTCACAAGTTTGCAAGGTTTACAAGGGACCACAAAGTCACTTGAAAATATCACTCCAAAATTGGCCTTGGAAGCATATAGGGTTCAGTTTGTCTAACCCAGTCCTATGTTTGAAGTATAGCTCCTTTTCTTAAATAACTTTTGCTCTTCTATCAATAGTGAGGTTTCAAAGACATGGAAATAATAATAATAGTCATAACAATTGTGGTATTAAGTATTTATACTGTACTAAGCACTGGGGTAAATACAAGGTAATCAGGTCCCACATGGGGCTCACTATCTCGTAGGAGGCTTACCCCCAACCACCCCATCCCCTAGACTGTAAGCTCACTAAGGGCAGGGAATGGGTCTGTTTATTGTTGTACTATACTTTCCTAAGCATTTAGTACCGTGCTCTGTACACAGTAAATGCTCAATAAATACAATTGAATGAAAAGGTATTGAACCCCCATTTTGCAGATGAGGAAACTGAGGCACATGGAAGTTAAGTGATTTGCCCGAGATCACACAGCAGACAAGTGGCAGAGCAGGGATTAGATTTCTAGAGGTCTAGAGGAGGATTTCTCCCCCTCTAGACTGCAAACTCATTGTGGGTGGAGGTCCTGTCTGCTAACTCTGTTGCATTGTATTCTCCCAAGCACTTAGTATATTTCTCTGCACATAGTTAGTGCAGTCAATGGCACTGATTGGTTGATTAATTAATTGAACCCAGGTCCTCTGATTCTCAGGCCCATGCTTTTTCCATTAGGCCATGCTGCTTCCCAGAACACACTGGAATTTCTTTTTCTTTTAAGTAAAACTGTTTTTACAGGAACTAATGATAAATTTTAAAATCAGGAGGCAGAGAAGAAAGTATAGCATTTAACAAGCAGTGCCTCAAAACACCAGTATAAGAACAAAAGAGCCTAAACCATGTGATTTTTTCCCTTTCTTTAAATTTAATCCTAACTAGAATTAAACCATTAAGATTTCAGTAAAGTTCCTCAGTCACTTTGAGTTTCTCCCCTCAGCTACCTTGTGTTTCTGGCTCCACGCAGCTTTTCTGCCTTTGATCTCCATTTAAATTGGCCATGACTTAGGGGGCTGAAAGCAGAGGAGGCAGAGTTCTCAGGAACAATATGCACATGAACAAATACACACAACTTTTTCTGCACTCACCATGGCAGCTAATTCATGTTACAAGGTGACACAGGCTTTAGCTTAGAGACTTCTGATGCCACCAAAAATGTATCATCTTGACTGGTATCTTGCCAGTGATAGAGAGCAATGAGACCCAACACAATGTCCACCACCAATCCTCTCCACTTCCTTCTTTCAGAGTGTGATGAAAAATTATTGTTTGTTTCCATGACAGATAAATTTTTCATCTCAGGAGGAAGGAGAAAACCATTTGGAACCTTCATAACCACACTAAACTAATCCCTAAGAAAGCAATTCTAGGTTCCTAGATATCTACAGCTGAACCTTTGGTGATTCCAAGTATGGATTTTCCCACATTCAATTCTGTGTGTAGACAAAGATCTAATTTTTTTTTCTTCAGAATCCAACCTTTACTGATTACTTGCCCTTCAGTGACAGAGTACAAATTTTGTCTTTCCATGTACAATGCATATTCAGTTGCTTATGGAGTACCTGAAGGATAAAACTGAAAATGCTGTTGGGTGTTTGACCTATAAAAAGCATGACAGAGAAAGAGCATGCCATGTAAATAAAGATTATTAATGTTTCACAGTCTGGGTTCTTCCTTTGGCCAAACTGGGCACCCCATTGCTACCTGACCTCTTTTTGCAAGTTTCTACAACTTGTCGCTGTCATTGCTGCCTGACACTCTGTCATCCCTCTGAGAATGCCCTCCTCATGCAGCAAAAGTGTGTAGACACCTCATCTCCCTGGCCCCGTTCTTGCAAAGAAACACAGCAGGAGTGACGCAGGATAGTCTGGGTCATCTGCTTCTCCCTCTTCTTCTGTGATCAGAACCAGATTTTAACAGGATGTTGGGATAAGGAGGGGTGAAACAGAAATAACTTTTTCCTTCCCTATCCCATCCTACCCTCCCCAGGGACCTACCCCCTGCCAAATCAAGGGGGCAGCTTTGGGTATCCACTTGAACTTGAGCTTACAGGGCTTCCCAAAGCAGTCAGTAGCAATCTCCTCAGAAGGAAGGGGCAGTATATCTTGACCTGGCTCCTCCATTTTATGGGCCACCTCAACAATGTGAAACTCCTGGCAGAGTCTCCTGTTCTATGAGTTCCTGCTGCATGGAGTTGTCAGGGGACAGCCACCTTCCAAAAGCCTAAGAAAAGGATCTTAGCAGGATTGCAAAAGAGCCCATCCCAGTGCCTCAACTGGCCTCTCTGAACAGAGAACATAATTCTGGTCAACCTCCAAGTCAGCCTGCTTCTAGGCATGGTTTGGTGTGAGGAGCTGTGGATCCTAAGATCCCCACTCCTCTGCTGTTTGGGAGATGAGCTGTCCACCGCTCTCTGCCTGCAGTGGCAAAGTACTAAGCCATGTAGCTTAGTAAATACAGCATGGGCCTGCGAGTCAGAAGGACCTGGGTTCTAATTCCACCTTGGCCACATGTCTGTTGTGTGAACTTGGGCAAGTCATTTCACTTCTTTGACCCTCAGTTACCTCATCTGAAAAATGGGGATGAAGACTTTGAGCCCCATTTGGGACAGGGACTGTGTCCAACCTGATTAACTTGTACCTACCCCAATGCTTAGCACAGTGCTTGGCACACAGTAAGTGCTTAACAAGTACCATTATTAAGGCCAGGGCAAAGCTATGAAGGCTCAGAAAATGGAATGGAAAGCCTGCTTTGCTAGGGATGAGGAAGAAGGCACAGATCTGTCACAGATGTTTTTCCATCCAGGAGTACCCTAAATCCTAGAAGTCTCAGAAGCCAAATTTTACTAAGGATGTTATTTCCTATTCAAGTACTGAAATGCACTTGCTACAACACACTCTTGTAAAAAAACTAGGATCTGCAAATGCAGTTTATTTATTTTTTTTAATGGTGTTTGTTAAGCTCTTCTATGCATCAAACACTGTTCTGAGCACTGGGGTAGGTACAAGTTAATTAGGTCAGACACAGTCCTTGTCCCACATGGGACTCAGTAGGAGGGAGAACAGATAGCCACATTTTACAGCTGAGGAAACTGAGGCACAGAGAAGTTAAGTGACTCACTCAAGGTCACACAGGAAGGAATTGGTAGAGCTGGGATTAAAACCCAAGTTCTTCTGACTCCCAGGTCCGTGCTCACAACTCATTATCACTTTTTCTGAAACCAGAAAATTAGGACAGCATCCTAAAATTGCAGCCATATTCCTTCCCCCTCTGAAGTTGTGAGAGTGAGATCACAGGGTGGAGTGAGGGTTTAAAGCTCCTCAGGAATCTGGGTCATCCATGCTAAAAATTCCAGAATGCTGTGGACCTAAACTGAGCCTACACTAAGCAAGCTCCAACCCAGGTTTGGAAGCTCAAAGCTGGCAGAAGCTGACACCAATACTAACACCAACTGAAGAGAAGAGAATAACAGGAAATGGGACTGTCTTGTATGGCCCCCAGATACTCCATCCAAAATACTGTAGAAAAGCAAAATTTAGTGAGGGAAAATTATAGGCAACTCTTTAGAACAATAATCATATGTTGGAAGTCTACCAAGCAAGACTATGGAAAAGGAAATAGAAACTGCATGACAGAAAAAAAGAGGGAAGAAACTGGAGGCTTGGAGGTCAGTGAAGGTGAGGTGAATAGAGGGTACCAATCCAAATGCAAGTGATGCAGAAGGGAGAGGGAGTAGGGGAAATGAAGGTTTAGCTGAGGAAAGCCTCTTGATGGATACATGATTTTAATAAGGCTTTGAAGGTGGGAGAATGGTGGTCTGTTGGATTAGCAGCAGGAGGAAGTTCCACACCAGAGGCAGGATGTCAGCAAGAGGTTGTAAGTGAGACAGATAAGATTGAGATACGGTGAGTAGGTTGGCATTAGAGGAGTGAAGACTGCATGCTGGGTTATATTAGGAAATCAATGATCTTAGGAGGGAGTGAATCGATTATAGTGATTTATAGCCAATGGTAAAGAGTTTCTGGTTGATGCGGAGGTGAAAAGTAATAATAATTGTGGTATTTGTTAAGCCCTTTATGAGCCAGGCACTGTACTAAGCGCTGGGGTGGATACAAGCAAATTGGGTTACACACAATCCCTGTCCCATGTCCCATGACTTGCCCAAGGTCACACAGCAGACTAGTAGTGAAACCAGGATTAGAATCTTTGACCTTCTGATTCCCAGGCATTTGCTGTTATCCATTATGCCACAGGCAACCACTCCTCTCCTTGAAAAATTCCAATGGTTGCTTATCCATCTCTGCATCAAACTCCTTATGATCAGCTTTAAGGCACTCAATCAGCTCTGCCCTTTCCTCCTACCTTACCACACTGCTCTCCATCTACAACCCGGCCCACACACTTCACTCACTGTGCCTCAGTTTCATTCTTTCTCACTGCCAATTCCTAGTGCATAACCTCCCTTTGATCTGGAGCCCTCTCCCCAGTTCATAGCCAACAGAGTTACACTCTCCCCACCTTCTAAACCTTCCTGAAATCATATGTCTTCCAAAAGGTCTTTCCCAACTAAGCCCTCACCTCCCTTTATTTGTATTCCCTTCTGTATTGTCTATGCACTTGGATCTATATGCTTTAAACACTGATTTTCACCCCACTCCCCACAGCTCTTCTGTATATATCCAGCTGTAATTTATTTTAATGTCCCCTGCTAAACTTTCAGCTCCTTGTTGGCAGGGAGTGTACTTTTCCAAGTGCTTACTTAGTACAATGCTCAATAAATACCCTTGATTGATTACGTCTCATAGGAAGTTAAGACCGAATAAAAGCAGTGGTGGAAGATCTCTTGTTAATTTGAGTCTCTCCTTTAACGTCAGCCCTTAGAAAATGGGCTTTATTAGGCATATCCTATGGAAAGGAACTTTGATTTTTATTTTCTTTCCTGTATTTTGCTTACTGCTTTCTTCTCTGCATCTGGATTGCATTTAAATCTGGTGGCAGATGGTTAAGTCACTGAATACTGATCTTTTCTTTTTCTTTCCTTCCTAGGAAGGTTACTTTGACCTTGTTGATGTATTCATATTGATGATCTCCTAGAATTTCCATACTGTGCATTTTCACTAAACATTTTGACTAGAACATTAGTTAGACAATTATGGAACATTCTTCCAACATCCCAAGACTGTTTGGCCCCAGCTCTATTAGCAACCAGATTGTCACAGGGTATTTCAAGTGTGGGTGTACCATGGTTTTAGCTGATGATAAAAGCAGGTTTTGTGTTTTCTTTCCTATCCACCCTCTGATGATACTCCTTTTTAAAAAAGGCTTTTTTGTCTGTTGTCACAGTTGGACCAATGATTTAAAAGAACAGTCAATAATGACTCTGCATTACTTTTCATAAATTAGATTCACAGAATTATATGAATATATTTTTCCTTGGTCCTTGAAGAAAGTGCAGCCAAGAGTGAAATTTCTTGATGAGAGCGTGTGTGGATGAAAAGGCCAATGAGGGGTCCATCGTCCCGGGCACACTGGGCACTCAAAAAAGCTGTGCCTCATTGTGCTGTCATGTTTGATGTTTGCAGCACCTAGCACTGCTTTCGCTTTTCCTTCTGACTCTCGTTCCTTACAAAGCTTCTGCTCGAAAGAGTGACTCTTTTTTTATTGCAGTATACCACACTGGTCTAGCCACGGCAGCTTGCTTCTAGTTTTCAGCTTTGTTTGATTCAAAAGAAGTTCTCTGGATGCCACTGCACCATCTGTCACCTCATCTCACTACTCCCAGTCCTGTTCAAACTCCTCAAATGGATTATCTATGCCCCACCAGCCGGTCTCTGCTTCCCCTCTTCCTATTCCTTTCTTGACTCCCCTATTATGTCTGTTTTCTGTCTACTTCACTCCTCTGAGATGGCTTTAAGGCAAGCCCAGGTTTACGGCTGTAACGACATTTTCAAGGGAATCATTTTCATCCTCTGTCACCACTGGCACAACTTTGTGGAAGCTAGCCAAGGAACTCTTGCTTTCTGCTGCCTCTCTCCATGGGTCCAGTAAACACCCCTGTCTCCTTCTCCAACTGGCCTTCAGGACACCAGATTCAAAATGAGGGAGAGAAGGAGCAAGAGGCCACATCCCAGGGATTTGTGTAAGGTCCTTTGGGGTTAGACAGAGAGATTCCACAAATCTATCAGTTAGCACAGAGTTCAAATGACTAGACAGGGAGTGCTTCCCTGTGTGCTGAAAGTACTTCTATGAAGGCAGATCAGGACTGTTCACTAATCTTTAAAAAGTCCCAGAGTTGAGTTAGCCAAAGAAGCATGGGTCATCGGAAATAAACATCAGATCTTCGTTATGCAGGACACTTCCTTTCCACTGCCTCAGTAAAGGTGAGAGGGACACTGTGTACCAAATTAAGCTGACTTTCAGAAAATGTTTTTCAAGCCCGACCAGTTTTATTGAATTCTTATTTGTCAGTGGCTTTTCTACTATTCAGCCCTAGGAGTCTATGCCAATTTAAATGGCCAGAAAAAAAGAGTCACAACCTGTGTCGTTAGGCACTGGGGTTCTAGCTAGAGCCAGTTTAGCAAAAATGCTGGGGCTGAGTTTCTGAAAAACTTTGCATTCATGGAAACTCCCATTATAGTACCCATGCCGTATCCAACACCACATTCATGTGCACATTTTTTCTTCCAAAACCACAGTGCATTCAGTTGAGACAGGCACAAGTTGCAGGTAGGATATTCCCCATTTTCTAAGGAATAGCATCTATGCAGAACACACAATGAAGACACATTACATCATATACAGTGTCTTTTAGGTTTGAAGATGACACTGTTGACATTGAGGTTTCATTCCGAATATATGGAAGTTGCTGGAAAGACTGATCTTGGACCAATAATAGAAGCCCAGGAGTTAGAGCACCTGAGTACTAATCCAGGCTCTGCCACATACTGTCCTGTAACCTTGGGCAAATCACTTAACTTCTCTGCATCTCATTTCCCTCATTTGCAAAATGGGGATTCAATACCTGTTCTCCTTCCTACTTAGGCTGTGATACCTAAGTGGGACCTGATTATCTTCTACCTACTCCAAGCCTTAGTTCATTGTTTGGCACGTAGTGAGTGCTTAACTAATATCACAATTAGTACACAACCTGCTTTACTCTATCAGCAATAGAGAAAGGGTAAGATGAGGGACCTTCTCCCCCTCTAGAATGTAAGCTAATTGTGAGCAGGGAATGTGTCTGTTTATTGTTCTATTGTACTTTTCCAAGTGCTTAGTACAGTGCTCTGCACACATTAAGTGCTCAATAAATACAACTGCCTGACTGACAATTCATATATGACAGGCTGAGGCTTTGTAGAATTGTCTCATATCTTGTTAAACTTCTCAAAATAACCACACTTGATTAGAAATGGCCAGAGTCCAAGCCAGATAAGTATATTAAATAATAATAATAATAATGATGGCATTTGTTAAGCACTTACTATGTGCAGAGCACTGTTCTAAGCGCTGGGGGGATACAAGGTGATCAAGTTGTCCCACGTGGGGCTCACAGTCTTCATCCCCATTTTACAGATGAGGTAACTGAGGCTCAGAGAAGTTGACTTGCCCAAGGTCACACAGCAGCCATGTGGTGAAGTCGGGATTCGAACCCATGACCTCTGACTCCAAAGCCCGTTCTCTTTCCACTGAGCCACGCTGCTTCTCTGTATTAATGCCTTTATAAGATCGTTGAAAATTCTACAGGAGTCCTGATGTTGTTCTTATGCTTCTCCTGAATCTGACTGGCAGATTCTATCTACTGTAATCACACTGTGTTTCAGGGAAAGCATGGATAACAACAATTTTCAGTAACCAATCCAAAAGGACTCTAATGCCAGCAGTCTAGAGCAATCAGTAAATCATCAATAACAACAATAATAATAATAATGATAGTATTCGTTAAACACTTATTATATGCCAGGCACTGTACTGAGTACTGGAGTAGATACAAGAAAATCAGGTCCAATACGTAGCTCACAATCAAAGTGGGGTTGAGGGGGAGAAGGTACTGAGTTTCCATTTTGCAGATGAGGCAACTGAGGCACAGAAAAGTTAAGTGACTTGCCCAAGGTCACACATCAGGTAAACGTGGAGCCAGGTTAGAACCCAGGGTTTCTGACTCCCAGACCTGTGTTCTTTCTATTACGCCACACTGCTTCCTAAACAACCTGGCTTCCGCCACCTTCACTCCAAAGAAACCTCTCTCTAATGGTCACAAATGATCTTCTTCTTGACAAATCCCACAGCCTCTACTCCATCCTAATCCTGCTCAAACTCTCAGCTGCATTTGATATTGTCGACCAGCCACTTCTCCTGGAAATATTATCCAACCTCGGCTTCACTGACACTGTCCTCTCCTGTTTCTCCTCCTACCTCTCTGGCCAACATTTTCAATCTCTTCCACAGGCTCCTCCTCTGCCTCCCACCCCCTAACTGTGGGGGTCCCTCAAGTCCACTTCTATTCTCCACCTACATCCACTCCCTTGGATAACTAATTCACTCACATGGCTTCAACTCCCACCTCTATGTGGATAATTTCCAAATCTACATCTCCAGCCCACCCTAATTTCCCTCCCTCTCTGCAGTCTTGCATTTCCTCCAGCCTTCAAGACATCTCTACTTGGATGTCCTGTTGTCATTTCAAACTTAACATGTGAAAAACAGAACTCCTTATAGTCCCACCCTAACCCTGTCCTTTCCCTGACTTTACCATCACTGTAGATGCCAACACTATACTTCCTATTTCACAAGCCTTTAGCCTGTAACCTTGGCAATATCCTTGACTCATCTCTCTCATTCAACCCACATATTCAATCTATCATGAAATCCTGCCAGTTCAACCTCCACAACATTTCTAAAATGCATCCTTTCCTCTCCATCCAAAGCAATATCATGTTAATCCAAGTACTTATCCTATCCTGCCTTGATTACTGTATCAGCCTCCTTGCTGACTTCCCTGCCTCCTGTCTCTCCTTACTCCAGTACGTACTTCACTCTTCTGCTACTTGGATCACTTTTATACAAAAACGTTCAAGCCATGTTTCCCCACCCTTCAAGAACCTCCAGTGGTTGCCCATCCACCTCCACATCAAAACAGAAACTCCTTACCATTGGTTTTAAAGTACTCAATTACCTTTCCCCCTTCTACTTCACCTTGCAACTCTCCTACCATAGCCCAGCCCACACACTTCACTCCTCTAATGCCAACCTACTCACAGTACCTCAATATCATCTATCTCACTGCAAACCTCTCTCCTACCTCCTGCCTTTGGCCTGGAATACCCTCCTTCTTCAAATCTGACAATTACCCTCCACGCCTTCAAAATCTTATTGAAGGCACACCTCCTCCAAGAGGTCTTCCCTGACTATGCCTTCCTTTCCTCTTCTCCCACTTCCTTCTGTGTCTCCCTGACTTGTTACTTTTATTCATACCTCCTCCCAGCCCCACAGCATTTATTTACATATCTGTAATGCATTTATATTAATGTCTATCTCTCCCTCTAAACTGTATGGTCACTTTGGGGAGAGAATGTCCCAGTTACATTGCTATATTATACTTTCCCAAATGCTTAGTTCAATGCTCAGCACAGAATTAAGCTTTTAATACCACTGACTGACTGAATATTCCCAAATATATATCTCCAGCCCTGATATCACTCCCTCTCTGCTTCCTCATATTTCCTCCAGCCCTCATGACCCCTCTACTTGGATGTCCCTCCAACACCTCAAACGTAACATGTCCAAAACAGAACTCCTTATTTTCCAACCCAAACCCTGTCCTCCCTGACTTTCCCAGCACTATAGACAGCACAACTATCCTTCCTCTCTCAAAAACCCATAACCTCCCCCTCCCATCCCTTTACTGTAGGGGTTCCTCAAGGTTCAGTTCTTGGTCCTCTTCTGTTCTCGATTTAAACTCACTTCCTTGGAGATCTCATTCACTCCCATGGCTTCCACTATTATCTCTATGCTGATGACACCCAAATCTACATCTCTGCCCCTGCTCTCTACCCCTCCCTGCAGGCTCACATCTCCTCCTGCCTTCAGGACATCTCCAACTGGATGTCTGCCCGCCACCTAAAACTCAACATGTCCAAGACTGAACTCCTTGTCTTCCCTCCCAAACCCTGCCCTCTTCCTGACTTTCCCATCACTGTTGATGGCACTACCATCCTTTCCGTCTCACAAGCCTGCAACCTTGGTGTCATCCTCGACTCCGCTCTCTCATTCACCCCTCACATCCAAGCCGTCACCAAAACCTGCCGGTCTCAGCTCCGCAACATTGCCAAGATCCACCCTTTCCTCTCCATCCAAACCACTACCCTGCTCGTTCAAGCTCTCATCCTATCCCATCTGGACTACTGCATCAGCCTTCTCTCTGATCTCCCATCCTCGTGTCTCTCCCCACTTCAATCCATACTTCATGCTGCTGCCCGGATTGTCTTTGTCCAGAAACGCTCTGGGCATGTTATTCCCCACCTCAAAAATCTCCAGTGGCTACCAATCAATCTGTGCATCAGGCAGAAACTCCTCACCCTGGGCTTCAAGGCTCTCCATCACCTCGCCCCCTCCTACCTCACCTCCCTTCTCTCCTTCTACAGCCCACCCCGCACCCTCCGCTCCTCTGCCGCTAATCTCCTCACCGTGCCTCGTTCTCGCCTGTCCCGCCGTCGACCCCCGGCCCATGTCATCCCCTGGGCCTGAAATGCCCTCCCTCTGCCCATCTGCCAAGCTAGCTCTCTTCCTCCCTTCAAGGCCCTACTGAGGGCTCACCTCCTCCAGGAGGCCTTCCCAGACTGAGCCCCTTCCTTCCTCTCCCCCTCTTCCCCCACTCCATCCCCTATCTTACCTCCTTCCCTTCCCCACAGCACCTGTATATATGTATATATGTTTGTGCATATTTATTACTCTATGTATTCATTTATTTATTTTACTTGTACAAATCTATTCTATTTATTTTATTTTGTTAGCATGTTTGGTTTTGTTCTCTGTCTCCCCCTTTTAGACTGCGAGCCCACTGTTGGGTAGGGACTGTCTCTATAATTTGCCAACTTGTACTTCCCAAGTGCTTAGTACAGTGCTCTGCACACAGTAAGCGCTCAATAAATACAATTGATTGATTGACAAGGTAGGTCAGGAGCAGGAAGACAATCATTCCATTTAATCTACAGTGATCATACACTTTATAAAAGTTTTCCTGTCAAAGGAACAGAGCTCAGATTTGTTTGGATTCCCATTTTCAGGATCCCATTTTCATTTCCAAATGTAGTTTTAGATATATCTGTCAGTATTTGAAATTTGAATAAAGGGGAGAAAGAGGTCCTCTTTTTTCTTGTAATCTTTGATAATAATAATAATGATAATGATGGCATTTATTAAGCACTTACTATGTGCAAAGCACTGTTCTAAGTGCTGGGGAGGTTACAAGGTGATCAGGTTGTCCCATGGGAGGCCCACAGTCTTAATCCTCATTTTACAGATGAGGTAACTGAGGCACAGAGAAGTTAAGTGACTTGCCTGAAGTCACACAGCTGACAAGTGGTGGAGCAGGGATTTGAACCCATGACCTCTGGCTCCAAAGCCCGTGCTCTTTCCACTGAGCCATGCTGCTTCTCTGATCATTGCCAGCATTAAAACCTCTCTCTTGAGGCCAAATTAGCCCAAAGATGGACATGAAACTCTCACTGAAGGCATTTGCCTCTGAGCACGAGGGTCTTGCTTTCTTCTTGAGAAGCAGCATGGCCTAGTGGAAAGAGCACAGACCTGGGAGTCAGAGGGCCTGGGTTCTAATCCCTGCTTTGCCACTTGTCTGCTGTGTGACCTTGGGCAAGTCACTTCACTTCCCTGTTCCTCAGTTTCCTCATCTGTAAAATGGGGATTAAATCCTAGTCTATTTAGACTGTGAGCCCCAAGTGGGACAGGGACTGACAGGGATACAATCTGAACATCTTGTATCTATCTGAACACATAGTAAGTGCTTAACAAGTACCTTAATTATTATTATCATCATTATTACTCTTTCCCCTATTATTTTCTCCTAACCAGCACAATCTTAATATTCCATGAATCTGATTCTGTTGTTGGGTGCAAAATATGGCTCCACATAGAAATAGAAAGTTGCATAATAATCATGTGAATTTGGGAGATCCACCCAGTGGGGTAGGACAATTCCGGCTCAGGCAGGGTTTTCTGGACAGCTCCTATCATTCTTGATTGTAAAGCAAAGAACAAACTCTCTTGCCTTTTATAAATGTTTCATTACTGTCAATATTTTTAATATGGTATTGGCCTGTGGATCTTCTAATACTCAGTGGGCCACACTGTTTGTCGACAATTCCTGAACTAAAATAGCAGGATCCCCTATTTCAGAGAATTTCTTTAAATAGATAACTCTAATAGGCAATAGGAGTGGAGTAGAGGTGAGTAACAGGAATGTATACTTAAGACACTTGCTATTTTGCAAGTGTTCTTCTTTCTCCTATGGAGCGGCAAAATACTATTCTCTGTGGTTGATCGGCCCCAACACAAATCTACAGGGGCCTGATGAACCCTTGGGAGACAGCGGATCTTTGAGAGCCAAGAGTTGTAGAAGTTTCTCATTGGTTGGCTACCAAAGAGGGTCCCCCATTTTTGAGGAACTCAGAAATAGCAGAACAGAATGTTGAACTATACAGTCAGGTGGTTTAGCAAGCTCGTGGGGCAATGCCCACCTGTCTCTTATTGGGTCCTGAAATGGCAGCCACTCTAAATGGAGTCAGTCATATCAGGCTAACAGGGCAAGAGATGGGGGAGGCAGGGGGATAAGAGGCTTGAGGAGGGAGTTAAGTATCTGAAATAACTGGCAAAGGCAATGGACATGAGAGTCGATAAAGATGGAGAAATAATATTGCCAGAGAGAGGAGAGGGCAGAGCTAAAGCAGGCAAGGATGAACTGGAAGTGGATGAAGCTGGCCTGATATCTGGATTTCTCCTAGCAATAATAATAATGATTGTATTTGTTAAGCAATTACTATGTGCCAGACACTGTACTAAGCGCTGGGGTGGATACAAGCAAATAGGGTTGGACATACTCCCTGTCCCACGTGGGCCTTACAGCTTCAATCCCCATTTTACAGATGAGGTAAGTGAGGCCCAGAGAAGTGAAGTGACTCAGCCAAGGTCAAACAGCAGACAATCGGCAGATCGGAATTAGAACCCATGACCTCTTGACTACCACGCCCGTGCTCAATCCACTGTGCTATGCAATAGTGCTCTGCAGCTCATGCGCTGGAGTGAAGGAAGCAGGCGGTGGAGGTGACCCAGGGTTGAGGGTTGGTACGAGATTGGCGAACTGAGTTGAGTTCACTAGAGAGGGTGGTGTTGAGGGCATCAATGTGATTGTCAAATGAAGGTACCTTAGATATGGAGACTAAATGGGTTGTGATGACTTGAGAAAATTGGATGGGGTTAAAAGATCGGAAATGTCAGGAAACAGGACAGATTTGTGAAAAGGGGTTACTTGGGGGAGAGAAGGCAGGTGAGGAGGTTGTGGTTGGTTAGAGTAATTTCAGAGTTTGAGAGGGTAGAGACTATACAGTTACTAAAGATGATGAGATTGAGTGTGTGTCCACTTTGGTGAGTGGGTGAGATGGGGTGGAGCAGGAGGTCAATGGAGTTGGGGAGTGAATGTAAGTGGGCAGTGGAAAGGCAGTCAGGAACATCCACATGGATATTGCAGTCCCTGGGGATCAATGTATGGATGGAGAAAGAAAGAAGTAATGTCAGAAAGGCATCAAAATTGCTCAAAATGTTGGAAGTGGTGCCTGGAGGTTGATAATGAACATGACTAGTACCTACAGTGAGTAGAAGAGGTGGATGATATGGGCTTCAAAGGACAGGAAAGCAAGAGATGGGTAAGGTGGACTGGTCAAAAGCTGTACTAGGGAGTAAGTCTGGATGTGGGGGGTAGATGGGGTCCACTCTAGGGACAGCAGCAGGGGAGACAGTGTCATCTGCAGAGAGCCTGGTTTTAAGGATGGCGAGGAGGATTGGATAGGAAGGTTTATCTGAACATGAGGCAAAATCACCAGGGAGAAGACAGAAGTAAAACTCATCTACCAAACGGTGGAACCTCTATGACTCAATACAAACCCATCAATTTAACAATATAATTCATGTATAATTATTGGTGATGAATTCTGGCAAAAATTGGGTATCCAGCTTTGGTTCAGAAATAATCTCCCTTTTATAATACTATTCCCATAAGGAAATTGGGTTCCCACTTTCTGATTTAAGAAAGTGTCCAGCACAAAGTACAGTGCTTTACACACAGGAGACCCTCAATGCATACTATTATAACTATTATACTATTATTAGTACCCAAGCTTGAACTGCCCAAAGAGAGTTGTTTGTGTACAGAATGAATGGAGTTCACACAGAGGGTATAGTTTTGGTACCCAAGGAGAGTGACAGTAGGGGAGGGTGGAACATTAGATTTCTAGTAAAAATGTATTCTTGTTTTTATTTGAAGATGATGTTTCTGAGAATGTTGTTTCCCTATAATGAGGGTATTGGAAAAGATCAATGCCTGACCTGTGGTTTTGATCTGTCTTATTAACAGTGCCATGGGAAGTCAATAAATTCTTGTTGACTGAAAGACTGACTGTGCATATAACTGCAATTTACAAGGCCTCTTGCTCTTTGCAGTTCTCCCCCTTTGTCTCATGTCTGAATGAAGTCCTCAGATTTCACTCCTCAGATTTCTGGCAGACCAGAATAATCTTTCTTCAGCCACTGCTATTGCAACAGATAGGCTATGACTCTTTGATGCTAGTTACCCAACAAAGAAGAAACTAATCTCTGACCCCTTGGTTTAAATATTCTGCCTATATTGCCCAAAGACACATATTTTTTCTTCCATCCTCTATCAAATAAAGCCCCTTTGTACGAGGACTCTGAAAAATTCCTATTAGAGGAATGTTGTTTTATTTGGGGTTTTTGTAGTGCCTATGGAAGAATATTATTGTAAAGTCTGAGAGTCCTTCACTCCTTAAAATCCTGACCCTATTGGCTTACTGCAAATGGGAAATAGAGAAATTTGTCAGTCCCTAGAAGTGATGGTAAACTGGATAAAATAATCCAAAGAATGAAAAAGAGATTCTGTGTCTCCCTGCTACAGAGTAGCACTGTAAGCAGGAAATGATCTCTGAATTACCCAGACTTGCACCCCAGAAATGGGCTCCAAGAAATTCCAATATTATCAGCCTTGTAATAATAAAAAAATTACTTGTTCAAGCCATTTTCTAAATGCTTACAATATACATATTTTCAGCTACTGAAAATTGTTTGCTTTGATCATTCTTATGTATAACTTAAATATCTTATGTAAAAGTAATCTTTGCCAGAAATGCTTTTCTTGCTCTTAAAACTATTCTCATTTTAATAAAATTTTACTATTCCACTGTGTTTCTGTCTTATTTTCACATCTTATCAAATTATAGTTCAACTTCCAAGAAACACATGAATATTCAAAAGAAATGTTAAATAAGAAATTTTTGTGTCTTTATTTTAATTTACTCTCTTAGGAAGCTCAATCACTCACATGGCTTCTGCTATCACTTCTATGTAAATGAATACCAAATTATCTTTTGAGCCCTGATCTCTCTCATCTGAACTGGAATTCTACATCTCCTTGTGCTTCCAGGACATCTCCACTTGAATGTCTCATTGGCACCTCAAACTCAAAATGTCTAGAACAGAATGTATCTCTCCCCCCTAAACCCACTTCTTCCCTGAAATTTCCCATCTCAGCTAACAATACCACCTTAGATCTTTCTGGAAAGCATCAAATTCACATTCTTGCTCCTAAAGTGAACACCACCCTCCTTGTGGCTCTGAAAAATTTCTAAAATGGCTTTGCAGTCCCTTTTCCTAGCACCTCCCCACTCCCCTACCCTTGCCCATATTCTGCCTTTAATTGTCTGTCTTCAGTAGGTATCATCATGTGAGTGCTTCACAAGCCCATAACTTTGGGGATATTCTTGACTCCTTTCTCTCATTCAACCCATATATTCAATACATCACTAAATCCTGTCAGTTCCACTTTCACAAAATCGTTACAATTAGCCCTTTCCTCTCCATCCAAACTGCTACCACATTAATACAATCACTCATCCTATCCCACCTGGATTACTACATCAGCCTCCTTGCTGACCTCCTAGCCTCCTGTCTCTTCTCACCCTAGTCCACTCTGCTGCCTGGATCATTTTTCTACAAAAACATTCAGGACGTGTCACCCTTCTCCTCAAAAAACTCCAGTGGTTGCCCATCCATCTCGGCATCAAGAAAAACCTCCTCACCACTGGCTTTAAAGCACTCCACCACCTTGCCCTCTCCTACCTCAGTTCACTACTCTCCTTCTACAACCCAGCCTGCACACTTTGCTCCTCAAATGCCAACCTTCTCTCTGTGCCTTGATCTTGCCAATCTGGTCGCTGGCCACTAGTCCACATCCTGCATCTGACCTGGAGAGTCCTCCCTCCTCAAATCTGATGGACAGTTACTCTCCGCCCCTTCAAAGCCTTATTGAGGGTGCATTTCCTCCAAGAGGCCTTCCCAGACTAAGCCCCTCCTTTCCACTTCCTCCTCTTTCTTCTGTGGTGTCCTGACATGCTGTCTTTGTTCTTCACCTCTCCCAGCCCCTCAGCACTTATGTACATATCAGTAATTTTATTTGTTTGTATTGATGTTTGTCTCCCCAAAGTCTAGACTGTGAGCTCCTTGTGGGCAGGGATTGTCACTGTTTATTGTTGTATTGTACTTTCCCAAGCACTTAGTACAGTGCTCTGTATATGGTAAGTACTCAATAAATATGATAGAATGAATTAAATGAATGAATGAGTGATTGACATGTTATGCAAATAGTTTTCCCTGTTGGGCACTAAGGAGAAAGCAGCCTCTCTGCTCTAGAAAAGTATGAATCTTTCCCCTTATCGCTAAGTGGGGCTATGTAGAGGAGAAGGGAAGTATTAAAACCACTGTAAATTTTGCAACATTACTTCAAAGTGACAGAGTGCTGTAAAACTGAAACCAAAATTCCACAGCAATTTCACTAAGGAATGTTCCCATGGTTTTGGGCAGGAGGAGGGAGGCTACCTTCTGCATTACTATCCCTCCCTTCATCCTCCAGATGCTGAAGCCCTAAAGACCTTCAAGTTCCTGGTGGCTTGGAGAATTTGGGTTGCTTGGCTCCACGCTCTGTTCACTCTGCATTCCTGGAGGGGTTTGCTACTCTTAGACTTTCCCTGCTGCCAAAGGTAAGGGGAGGTGAGGTGTGATTAGAGGTGAAAACCTCTCTTCCAACCAAACTTAAAATTATATTCATACTATGTTTTTTACCTTCCAGAAAACAGGGCGGTACTGGGAAGCAGAAAATCTATTGTTTTAACAGCTTGGACTTCCTGTCTTGTAATGTTAAGTAACTTTTTACCTAAATTAAAATGGATTTTAAAATTGTCAAATGAAAGCAGAGACTCACTAAACAGAAAAAGGAGGAGTAACCAATACAGATAATATAGATAAACAGATAATACAGATAAACACAGATATCCCCCTCTAGACTGTAAGCTCGCTGTGGTTAGGGGACATGTCTACCAACTCTGTTGTATTGTACCCTCCCAAGTACTTAGTATAGTGTTGTGCACACTGTGAGTTCTCAATGAATATCACTGATCATGATAATGCTGAACACTTGGAGGACTACGATAAAGATTTAGAGAAGCAGCATGACCTAGCAGATAGAACACGGGCCTGGGAGTCAGAAGGACCTGGGTTCTAATCCTGACTCCACCACTTGTCTGTTTTGTGACCTTGGGTAAGTCATTTCACTTCTCTGTGACTCAGTTTTACCTCATCTGTCAAATGGGTACTAAGACTGTGAACCCCATGTGGGACAGGAATTGTATCCAACCTAACTTGCTTCTATCAATCCTGTGCCTGGCACAGTGCCTGGCACATACTAAGTGCTTAACAAATACCACCATTATTATTAGGGGAAGTAGCGTGGCCTCATGATTAGATCACAGGCTTGGAAGTCAGAAGTTCCTGGTTCTAATCCCTGCTCTGCCACTTGTCAGCTGTGTGACTTTGGGAAAGACACTTAACTTCCCTGTGCCTCAGTTCCCTCATCAGTAAAATAATAATAATGGCATTTTTTAAGTGCTTACTATGTGTCAAACACTGTTCTAAGCGCTGGGGTAGATACAAGGTAATCAGGTTGTCCCACATAGGGCTCACAGTCAATCCTCATTTTACAGATGAGGTAACAAGCACAGAGAAGTTAAGTGACTTGCCCAAAGTCACACAGCTGAGAAATGGCAGAGCTGGGATTAGAACCCATGACCTCTGACTCCCAAACCCTTGTTCTTTCTACTAAGCCACACTGCTTCTCTAGGGAATTAATAGGGATTAACACTGTGAGCCCTGTGTGGGACTTGGGCTGTGTCCAACTTGATTAGCTTGTATCTGCCCCAGTGCTTAGAACAGTGCTTGGCACATAGTAAGTGCTTAACAAATATCATTTTTAAAAAAAGACTTCAAATAGAGAATCCTGGGCCCCAGAGAAAGATCTGGTTAAGGTCACATTTGACCTACCAGAAACATGAACAATTCAGAAAGCCCAATGAGAAAATTGAAAATCCTCTGGGAAACAGCATTCCCTTGACCCAAGGTTCTTCTGTAGAAATGAGGAAATTAATTTTTGCTAAACTCAGGGTCAACAAGAATATAAATAATGTGCACCCCTTAGGCAAGAGGAGCTCCCAGTAAATGGCAATAAAACAAGTAGACAGCTGGCTTGGGCAGCTACCCAGCTGTAAGTTTGACAACAACATGGGTTGGTTTTAAATTTCCTTTAAGTTTATTATTAACTTTCTTGATAAAACATTATGTGCGTGCTACCCCATGCGATGGATTCTATCTAAAATGATTTTTATAGTGATTGTCAAATATTCTATTTGTTCACAACTAAGGCAAACATTCATAGAGAATCCATAAGGATCATCTAAATTCAGAAAGGTACCCAATCAATCACTCAATCAATGGTATTTATTGAGCACTTACTTTGTGTAGAGCACTGTCCTAAGGATTTGGGATAGTACAATACAACAAAATTAGCAGACAGGTCCCCTGCCCATAATGACCTTACTATTTTTCTTCCTCTACAAGGCTAATGCTAGGTAACTTTTGTCTCTCCTGGCATCTAGGCTGATGAGCTTCCTCTGTTTTCCCTGAGCATCTAATTTTGGCAAAGACACAAGAAGGATAATTAGCAAGAAGTAAAGATCCCAAACAATAGAATATAATACAGTTAAGGTTCAGAAAAAAGCAATGAGAGAAAGTGGAATGTAGAATAGAGCCAGATTTCTTTACTGTCCATTCTGCAGAGTCTAAGAGTAAAATTCTCTGGACAAGTATCAGAAGACCAGGCAAATTGTACATTATGATTGAGACTTTGCTAATTGTTGGTGACACTATGATCCTTAAGATACCTGTAAAATTCCAATTTACACTTCCCCTGAAGTCATTTTTTGGCAGAAGGGACCTAGGGGAAAAGAGACAGAGTGGAGGTCAGTGATAAATCTAACCTGGAACCACGGGAGACCATTCACAGGAGCTGGTGATTAACAGGGGATGAGAGGCATCCTGACTGCTCTTCTGAACTAACAGAATTTTGCACATTTGGGTTTCTTGCAAAGATCCTCTTATCTGCTCTAAGAATCTCAAGGACAGAACACAAATATCATAGCTTACAGAAAGGTGCTCCAATTTTCATTTAGAAATGGTAGAATAACAAAAATGAGGACACACAAAAATGATTATAATCATCCTAGCACTATTTAAGTTGTCAGCGTTTTTCTCCTGTCATTCCACAAATGTCTTCTCTTCTCCTTTTTTTATCTGAAATACGACCAGTGTATCTTTTGTGGTGTACTGGGTTCCCATTCATATTTATAACTTCAGTGCTGTGCATACAGTAAGTGCTTAATAAATATCACTGATCACAGGACACCACGGAAAAGAACCTCAATTATCTGGTCATAAAGAAGTGCAGAACTCCAAGCATCTTCATATAACTGTTGTCAGAGATCACAGCCAAAGAGAAGATAGATTTGGATTTGAAGAGAAATAAATCTTTGGAAGGCCTTGACCTTTTCTGGATCCTTTGAAATTAGAGTGGCCATTCATTTGGTTTAATACCAGACAGTCCAGTACAGTCCAGTTTTTAGCTATTCTGTCTCCTGCCCTAGTACGGCACTGGATGCCTCTATTTCCGATATTTTCATTTTAATTGCCATCCTCCCTCTGCCTTGGCTATGGTTGCCAAGTTCCATGGCTTGGAAGTGGAGCCACTGTTTGTAAGGATTTGGGAGGGAAATGTAATGGCTTTGGAGTCTTATCAACCTCCAGCCACTTCAAGCCCTTTGGGATTTATTTTTACCCATCCTCTATTTGGTAATATATGGCCATTCAATTGTTCAATTATTTATTCTGCTTACAATATATTAAAGTATTTTAATGTCTGTCTCTCCCATTAAAGTGTAAGTTCCTTGTAGGCAGGAAGCATGCCTGGTACTTCTACTACATTTTCTTGAGTGCTTATTTTAATGCATTGCTCTAGATAGGCACTCAAATCCTATCACTACTACTACTACTCCAGAGGGAGGGAGCTGGGATTAGTGGGGTGGGGTCTCCCCAGGGACACAAGTCAAGGTTTTACAGCTTCCACAAAAGATTTCATAGGATTCCATTACATTATGTTGCATAATCTGTGTAATTCAGATAATGTGACGTAATGTTTGTTACTTCCAGTTGGGTGAAGGGGTGTCCTCAGTCTCTTTGAGTATCATCATTGCCAACCCTACTTGTAGTGTAATCAGCTAGGAGGAGCACAGTCCAAGAGAGTATGTCAGAACAGGTAAGTATTCAGGAAATGAACACGAAGAGACCAATCTTTTGGTTGTCAGATTTGATGTTAGTTGTCCTATGTTTGGGGAAACATGTTTTATATATTTTCATGTGTTTGGTAGGTTCCCTCAAATAAACACATTACTTTTTATCACTTTATCTGTAGCCTGACTCGAGGGAGTGTGACACAACCGCTGATGAATCCAAATAACTGTTCAATAAACCAGAGTTCAAATAATTCAGAATCCCAATTTTTGGAAAGAATCCTTGAGAAGCAGTGCATCCTAGTGGAAAGAGCACAGGCCTGGGAGTCAGAAGCACATGGGTTCTAATCCCAGATCTGCCACTTATCTGCTGTGTGACCTTGGTCAAATCACTTAACTTCTCTATGCCTTAGTTTCCTCACCTGTAAAATGGGAATTAAGACTGTGAGCCCTATGTGGGAATGCTAAAGGTAGGATCCCATGCTGCTGGGACCCCTACTGCTTAACCAGATACAGTCACGCTCTTCTGACTGCACTTTCATGTGTTTTCCTGCCCTTCTCCTTGCCCTTTCTAAAAGCTCTCCTACTTACCTGGTGCCAGCAGACTTCCTATTTACTGAGCACTTACTTTGTGCAGAGCACTGTAATAAGTGCTTGGGAGAGTAATAACAATGATAATGATGATATTTGTTAAGTGCTTACTATGTGCCAGGCACTGCACTAAGCGCTGATATAACAGAGTTGGTAGACACGATCCCGGCCCACAAGAGCTTACAATCTAGAGGGCATTAAGATGCCCTGTTCCTCTCCCACAAGGTTATGGGACATGTGATGGGTCTGGGGGTCTCCCCCTCAAAAGCTTCAAATAGTAACTGTGGTGTCTGTTATGTGCTTACTATGAGCCAAGAACTGTACTAAGCACTGGAGTAGATACAATTTAATCAGATCAAACACAGTCCCTGTCCTACATGGGGCTCATAGATTAAGGGGGAGGGAGAATAGGTATTGAATTCCCATTTTAAAGATGAAGAAACTGAAACACAAGTAAGTTAAGTAACTTTGCCAACTCCTCTCAGGATCACACCTGGAGAGTTTCCAGTATTCAACTAGTCTCGGCTATGGGACGGAGAGCCAAGCAGAGGCATATCCATTCCATTCCTAGTTTGGGCAGTGGCTAGAGAGTGGAAGCCCACTGTTGGGTAGGGACTGTATCTATATGTTGCCAACTTGTACTTCCCAAGTGCTTAGTACAGTGCTCTGCACACAGTAAGTGCTCAATAAATACGATTGATTGATTGATTGCTACAAGTCAAAACTCAACTATGCTGGGCAGTAGCAGCATGGGAGAGAGTCAAGGGCTGAGACTCAAATTGATTCTGTGGAAGAAGGCAATGGTAAACCATTTATGTATTTTTACCAAGAAAGCTCTATGGATACACTACGAGAACAATTGCAGATGGAGAATGGGGCATTCTGGGAGACATGTATCATGGTGTCGCTATGGGTCGGAGACAACTCTACAGCATAAGACAAACAACTTAACCAAAGTCACACTGCAGGGAAATGGCATAGCGAGAATTAGAACCCAGGTCTTCTGAGTACCAGGCCTATGTTCTTTCCACTGGGTCATGCTTCTTCAAAGCTTCTGAAACCAAATTCCACTCCATTCCTCCAGAATTGACAGCTACTTGAAAACACATTCAGTATGGTCCGTGACTTGGGTCTACTCCACTGCACTCTGCGATTTCTAGTTTCCAGATCCTAACCATCAGATCGAGTATTGAGGTGAAAGTTCCCTGACTGGAAAACTGGTAAAAGCTAAGTGGTGGGCAGGGGCAGACCATGTGATATAGCAAAATTAATTATTACTATTACATAATAATTACTAATGTTGTTTTCTTTGGTCAATGGCTTTAAGCAACAAAGATCTCTAGTTTGATCAATTCTTTTTTACCTAATTAGCATGGCTGCTTTTCTTAGGTAGGAATCTCATGTTCCATTTAGGCTTTTTGAGTGACAGATGTCAAATATCGGGTTTCATAAAGGTTCAATACAAAGCAACAAAAAGGATTAAAGGTCTATCTCTACGGGCTGTCAAATAAAGAGGTCTGATTTAATGAAGTGGCTCCCTCTTCTGCTTTCTTGTGGAGTTGCTTCTAAGTCATCAGGGCCATTATTTTCCCCAGTCATTCATTCATTCAATCGTATTTTCCCCATTCATTCATTCATTCAATCGAGACCGTCCCTGCACAACAACGGGCACTGAAAGGAAAGGGTTGTTTTGTTAATTAGAATCCAGAACTCAAAGACAAGGCAATAATGTTCCAAGAGAATGTGAAAATCCATAATTAAGAGCCTTCCCACTAAAGATCTTGGGTCCTAAATGAAATTGTCTAGCCCAGAACAAGGATAGAAAGTTAATCCTTGTGAAAGGCAGCTTCTAAAGCTAAAAAAAATCAAATATTTTTCCAATTTTGACCAGCCTTATTTGGGATTTAAAAATCAGCAACAGTTTTAGGTATCACAAGTAGCTCAGAACATTATGCTCTAATGCAGACAATTGTGATATAAATTTTAAAAAACATGTTTAAAAGAGTAAGAGGTATATGTAAGGGATTTCTACTGCTTTGAAATCCTTCCCAGAAAAGTTGAGATCATGAAGCATAAAAATACAGATATGGAGAATACTGGCTCAAGCAGAAAGACTGGGTCAAAATCACATTTAACCTAAGAGAAATATGAACAATAACTGAAAATCATTGACCTGAAAATTGAGAAGTCTCTCAGCGACAGAAAGCCAAACCTTCTGGGGGTAGTAAATTTTACTTAAACTTTCCCAAGCATCATCCAACTAAATTATTGAAAATTTCTAATGTAGTCAGAGAAAATTGATAGTCCTTTCCAAGTTGAAAGAGTAAGCCCAACATTGTATACCGAATTGTAACACTCTCTGATGAGAAATTCAGTTTTGCTGGTGTTGGACCAATTTAGTAGATAGGGTCAAAAAAAAAAAAACCCCAGCTACTAGATAACTTATAGTCAACACTCTTCTAGGCCTTTAAAAATCCTGGATAAAAGACTGAAAATAATGAAAAAGGAATATTACCAGAATAGAGGAAAAGAGTTCACTTCTATATGAATTAAATTTGCTTTCCCAGCAAAATATGTTTGGGAGAAAATTAACTTTTCAGGAAAAATACTGAACTTTGGACAGATGAGCAATACTGGCTTTTATAGAATATGAGTAAACCTGACTGAACATCTCAGGCAACATTAAAAGTGAGGATTTGTTTCATCCACTGTCTTGCTTCCTGAATTTATCCATTGTCAATTTTTTTCCTCTAGGGAATGATTAGTTGGTACTGTCAGTGGGATGGGCTATGCCATCAGTGGTGAAGATTGTTGTCTGGTGAACCACCTAATTGTGTGGTGCAGAGGCTCAGCAAGAATCCTGAAAATGGCCAGGGTCTAAAGACCATAATAGCAATCTCCTGCAGATCTATGGCACCATGTCACAGCACTGGGTTCTTCTGTGGTCCCTTTGGCCATAAGTTAATTTTGTATGTAAGTTTCAAGCAAGTGCTTTGCAATGTGCTATACTCCTGCCTGCCTTTTCACTTGCTGCAGAGATGAAAGGGTGCGAGTGGCAGGGCACAAACTGCTAGGACTATAATCAATTCCTTCACACAGATTCCCAGTCCCAGAGTCTTCAGAACTGAACTAAGGCTTGTCTGTTATTTATGATGGAAAACAATCCTCCTACTAGAACATATGGCATATGCAAATGTCCACTGGCCTTGACAGTTGTTCCCCTTACCTCTCCCATCCATTGCCTCTAATGTCCTAGTCAACTACTTTATTGAGAAAATTGAAACTATCAGGCATGATTTCCTTAAAATCTCTCCTGCCCTTCCCCAGTCCCTTCCACTTCTGCCCCTTCTTCAACCCTCCCATCTTTCCCCAGCAGTATCTCAAGAGATCTCCTGCCTTCTCTCAAAAACCACCTGCACATCTGACCCCATCCCTTTCCACCTTATCAAAACACTTGCCCTCTCCCTTCTTCCCTCCCTGACCACCGGCTTCAACTGTTTGCTCTACAATGGCTTTTTCCACACTGCTTTCAAGTATGCCCATGACTCCCCTAACTGAAATTAAAACCCTGCCTTGGCTCCATGGCTCCCTACAGTTATCACCACATCTCCCTCTTACCATTCCTCTCCAAACTCCTTGAGCACATTTTTTACACCCAATTCTCTCCTTGACCCCCTCCAATCTGGTTTCCATTTCCTTCACTCCACAGAAACCACCCTCTCAAAGGTCACCAATGATCATCTTCTTGCCAAATCCAATGGCCTCTACTCCATCCTAATAATCCTCAAACTCTCAGCTGCCTTTCCACACTGTCAACCATCCACTTCTCCTGGAAAACTTATCCAGCCTCGGCTTCACTGATGCTGTCCTCTCCTGGCTCTCCTCCTATCTCACTGGCCACTCATTCTCAGTTTCTTTGGTGGACTCCTACTCTGCCTCCCACCTCCTAACTGTGGGTGTCTTTCAAGGATTAGTTCTGGGTCCCCTTTTATTCTCCATTTACACCCACTCCCATGAAGAACTCATTCACTCACATGGCTTCAACTACTACCTCTCTGAGAATGATTCACAAATCTACATCTCCAGCCTTGATCTCTATTCCTCTCTGAAGTCTCACATATCCTCCTAGTATTTTCACAGGCCAAAAAGAAAAAAACACAACAGCTGCCTCTCTTCATATCTGGAAGTTTATTATTCTCCCTATCTTCAAAGGCCTACTGAAAGCTCATCTCCTCCAAGGCACCTTCCCTGATGCCCTTCTGCAACACCCGTACTCCCTTTGCTCTTCCCCCCACCAAGTCCCATAGCACTTATTCCATATCTATAATTTTATTTATTTATATTAATGTCTATCTCCCCCTCTAGACTGTAAGCTCATTGTGGGCAAGGAATGTGTCTATTATATTGTTATATTGTACTCTTCCAAGCACTTAGTACAGTGCTCTGCACACAGTAAGTGCTCAAGAACTACAACTGACTGAGGATTGATAAGAACATTCATGTGTAAGCTATTGTGTTTTTTTTTTTTCTTTTTGGCCTGTGAAATAATAGCTGAAATACTTGTACTGGGCTCTAGCATTTGAAAAGTCTGGAATTCATCCCAAACAATGTAATGACAAATACTTGGGGACTGGGTATGGGTAATGCTATAGAAATCCCATAGTGACCCCAGAACCAGAATTGCTTTCCAGATCATGTTCAAAATTTACAAAAATGAATTTCACCTCTGAAAATGTTATGAAAGGAGATGTTGACAGAGTCTTTATTTTAAGTTTACTTTTCCTATTTTTTAAATCACAAAACCATTATAAAAGAGGTTTCATTTTGAATATGTTGGATTTTCCGAAGTTGCATCATCTTGTGCAGGTTGGTATCTTGATTTACTAGCAAGGAGGAGTGGAACAGCATTAAAATCCAGCTTATTAATTTTTAAATGTTTGACGTTGGTGGTGGCAAGTTCAATTTGCAGCCCCCCTTTTACTCACAGTTATACTAAATCTTGATGACAATGCACATGCAAGCATCATCTTTTTATGAGAATATTAGTATTCTATTAAAAGTCAGGCAAAGGTTTTTTTCAGCAGGTTTTTCAAACAAATACATTGACTCAATAAGGAGAACTTGTTTCCTCCCTCTTTTACTAGACTTGGATATGCCTCATCCCTTTCCACTACCACCACACCCTTGGCATGTATCTGCTTTACCTAGGTAGGAAGTGGGATCTGGAGCCAATCTATGACCTTTGGGCATTTAGTATTCACCTCACCCTCAGGCCCACAGAATTTAGAGCAGGGGCCTAGGAGTCAGAAGGTCATGGGTTCTATTCCCAGCTCCACCACGTGTCTGCTGTGTGGCCTTGGGAAGTCACTTCACTTCTCTGGGCCTCAGTTACCTTATCTGTAAAATGTGGATTAAGACTATGAGCCCTCTGTGGGACAGGCACTCTGTCTAACCTGATTTGCTTGTATCCACCCCAGCGCTTAGTAGAGTGCCTGACACATAGTAAGCATTTAACAAACACCATGATTATTAATCTATAAATTAAATATTATAAATTATTTATTTATATCAATGTATATCTCCTCCTCTAGACTGTAAGCTTTTTGTGGGCAGGAAATGAGTCTTCTAACTTGGTTGTAGTGTACTCTCCTAAGCACTTAGTACAGTGCTCTACATAGAATAAGCATTCAAATACCACTGATCATCTATATACTGCAAAGATGGTCTTGGTTGAGAGAGCCATATTGAAGGCTGTACATCACACAACCTCATAGATCTTCACCCTGGTATGGAGCTTGATACCCTGTTGTCACCACATTCAGTCTCTGGAAGTCCATGCTGGACTTTAAAAAATTATTTTCTATCTCTTTATCTAACCATGCATTGGCAGTTGGTGCATTGCCTATGTAGCAGAATTGGGTCACTTGCTTTAAATTCTGAGTTTCCATTGAAAACCTTTGATGCAGCTGCTGTCTGTGCATGCTGAGGGTCTGCACTGCCCCTCTTACCTCACTTTTAGCCTGCTTGGAATATGAATTTTTCCATGATGCTTCAGAGGGAAGCAGCGAGGAGGAGGAGAGAATAGCAGGACTAGAAATCCTGAAACACTGTCAATCAATGTGATCCATGATAAACAGGGGAACCATGTCAGGCTCTGGGCTTAAGCAAGTGGTATCAGGCCCCTAAGTAATTACCTCAGCCTGCCCGGCTCTTTCCTCAGGAGTAAGGATTTCCCCTGTGAAAATCTGGATCACAAGAATAAATTTCCCCTAGAAAAATCTTTCTATGGTACTTACGAAGTGTTTGCTATGTGTTAAACTCTAGGTAGATTCAAGACTATCTCATTGCCAACTGCAGTGGTTGCCCATCCACCTCTTTATCAAACACATTCTAATAATACCTGCCTTATCTCCCTACCTCACAGGACCGTTGTGAGGGTTGAAATGAACTAACTGATGTGAGTGTGCTTTGGTAGTAAAAGCACTTATATTGATGTTTGTTTATTTGTACAGATGTCTGTCTCCCTCTCTCTAGACTGTGAGCTCATTGTGGGCAGGGATTGTCACTTTTTACTGTTATATTGTACTTATCCAAATGCTTAGAGTGCTTAAAAAGTACCATAATTATTATTAAGTAGGATGGAGAACAGGTAGTGATTTGCCCAAGGTCACACCTAGCAGGACAGAGGTAGAGGTAGGACTATCATTGAATGAATCAATTGATAGTATTTTCTGAGCACCTATCTTGAGCTGAGCATCAAATCAACAGTCATGATTCTTGTCCTCAACAATCTTCCAATCTAGCCAGGGAGACAGACACTAAAATGTACTACAGATAGGAGGAAGTAATAGGGCATAAAGATATAAAGGTATAAGGATATAGGAGTTGGGGGCGGGAGGGGAGTGGTGAGGCCCCAAATGCTTTGGTAGTGTAGAAGCACTAAAGCGGCAGATAAGGGAGACATACACTTGAGGCTTCACATCCCAGAAGCCATGACATTTAGACTGTAGACTGTAAGCACCTTGTGGTCAGGGATCATGTCTACCAACTCTGAAGTATTGTACTTTTGTAAGTGTTTAGTACACTTTAGTAGAGAAGCAGTGTGGCTCAGTGGAAAAAGCCTGAGTTTGGGAATCCCGGCTCCACCACTTGTCTGCTGTGTGACCTTAGGCAAGTCACTTCACTTCTCTGGGCCTCAGTTACCTCATTTGTAAAATGGGGAATTGAGACTACGAGCCCCCATGTGGGACAGGGACAGTGTCCAATCTGATTACCTTGTACCTATCTTAGTGTTTAGAACAGTGCTTGGCACATAGTAAGCACTTAACAAATACCATAATTATTATTATTCTCTGTACCTCAATTACCTCATCTGTAAAATGGGGATTAAGACTGGGAGCCCCTAGTGGGATAGGGCCTCTGTCTAGCCCAATTTACTTGTATTCATCCCAGTACTTAGATCAGTGTATGGCACATAGTAAGTGCTTAACAAATACCACAATTATTATTACCATTTCTTGATTGAATTCCAGTGGCTTCAAGCCTGGGCCATGTTCAGTTCCAAAACTAGTTAGAGTTTTCTCCAGTCATTGGAATCGCCCTGCATCCATGAAAATTGCATTTTTTTTCCACCAAGGGATGGGAGGGTAAGGAGAGGATCACATAAAATGCTTCACTTTCTGATCAAAGGCTGATAGTCTAATTCCCAAGCAAACATCAAAAGTTTTACTTTAAAATTAAGTATAACAAACAGAGACATTTTGTGAAGCAGTGGCAATGTTCTGGAGTTCTAGCCAGGTGACTGTTTGCATAAGATTATGGGGGAAAGAAAAACAAATTGTTATAGATGAGACGTAACAATGCCTCCTCATCCTCTTTATAAAAGCTCAAACCTTGAAAGCAAAGTGTGCGTTTCAGAAATGGAACAAACACTGAAGAAACTTCAGGTCAACATGGGAAGGTGGAAATGTTTTTTGCTTCTCATACCTTGGGCAGAATTAGGTAAGTGCTTTCATACACATGTGTTGTTTCTAATTCACAGGTCAATTTGGAAAATAAAAAGTAAAAAAACACCAAAATAACTTTAAGCAATCAGTCCCAGCTTGTTTGAATTATGAGATATCTAGTTTTATTTTAATGAAACCACTCAGGCATTAAATCTGTAGTGTATTAAGAATATAAATCTATTTGTACTATTTATTAACCAACTTCTATCTGCAGCAAATAAGTACACCAAAGCTCCGTCTTTTTGATATTTAATAATAATCTTAAAGAGCAAATTCACAGAGCATTTACCCGTTTGTGGATCCTGCAGATGTACCTTAACCTTAGCCTTTTCAATTAGCTATGATACATATAAAGTCAAACTATCCTTCAGGTTTGAAAGTGATGCTGCAGATGGTGAGATCTGTAATGGAGCAGTTTGGCCGATAAGACCAGAGAATGCACCTTGTGCACTTTAAAATTGCCACATGCTGTCCTACAAAGGAGCCTCTGTGATTCCACTATCAATCAATTGAATTTATTGAGACCTCATTGTGTTCAAAGCACAGTACTAGGCACTTAGGAGAGTACAACAGAGTTGGTAGACTCACTCCCTGCCCACCAGGAGCTTAGAATCTAGAAGGGAAGGCAGATATGTACATAAATGTTGTGGGGCTGAGAGATGGGGGAGGTGTGAATATCAAGTGTTTAAATGGTACGGATCCAAGTGCATAAGTGATACAGAAAGGAGACAGAGTAGGAGAAATGAAGGTATAGTAGGGGAAGATCCCTTGGAGGAGATGTGATTTTAGTAAGGTTTTGAAAGTGGGGAAAATGGTAGTATGGCATATATAAAGGGGGAGGGAATTCCAGGTCAGAGGGACTATGTGGTTAAGGGATCAGTGACACGATAGACAAGATCGAGGTACAGGGAGTAGATTGGAGGGGAAGAGCTGAGTGCCTTTAAACTGACTGTGGGGAGTTTCTGTTTGATGCAGAGGTGGTTCTTGAGGTATGAACAGACTCTGTCCTCTGGTTCTCCTCTTATCTCTCCGGCCGTTCATTCTCAGTCTCTTTTGCAGGCTCCTCCTCCCCCTCACATCCCCTTAACTGTAGGGGTTCCTCAATGGTCAGTTCTTGGTCCCCTTCTGTTCTCTATTTACACTCACTCCCTTGGTGAACTCATTCACTCCCACGGCTTCAACTATCATCTCTACGCTGATGACACCCAAATCTACATCTCTGCCCCTGCTCTCTCTCCCTCCCTTCAGGCTCATGTCTCCTCCTGCCTTCAAGACATCTCTATCTGGATGTCTGCCTGCCATGTAAAACTCAATATGTCCAAGACTGAACTCCTTTTCTTCCTTCCCAAACCCTGCCCTCTCCCTGACTTTCCCATCTTTGTTGACAGCACTACCATCCTTCCCGTCTCACAAGCCTGCAAACAGGGTGTCATCCTTGACTCTGCTCTCTCATTCACCTCTCACATCCAATCCATCACTGAAACCTGCCGGTCTCACCTTCACAACATCGCCAAGATCTGCCCTTTCGTCTCCATTCAAACTGATACCCTGCTGGTTCAATCTCTCATCCTATCCTGACTGGATTACTCCATCAGCCTCCTCTCTGATCAATCAATCAATCAATCATATTTACTGAGCGCTTACTATGTGCAGAGCACTGTACTAAGCGCTTGGGAAGTACAAATTGGCATCACATAGAGACAGTCCCTACCCAACAGTGGGCTCACAGTCTAAAAGGGGGAGACAGAGAACTGAACCAAACATACCAACAAAATAAAATAAGTAGGATAGAAATGTACAAGTAAAATAAATAAATAAATAAATAAATAGAGTAATAAATATGTACAACCATATATACATATATACAGGTGCTGTGGGGAAGGGAAGGAGGTAAGACGGGGGGATGGAGAGGGGGACGAGGGGGAGAGGAAAGAAGGGGCTCAGTCTGGGAAGGCCTCCTGGAGGAGGTGAGCTCTCAGCAGGGCCTTGAAGGGAGGAAGAGAGCTAGCTTGGCGGATGGGCAGAGGGAGGGCATTCCAGGCCCAGGGGATGACGTGGGCCGGGGGTCGATGGCGGGACAGGCGAGAGCGAGGTACAGTGAGGAGATTAGTGGTGGAGGAGCGGAGGGTGCGGGCTGGGCAGTAGAAGGAGAGAAGGGAGGTGAGGTAGGAGGGGGCGAGTTGATGGAGAGCCTTGAAGCCCAGGGTGAGGAGTTTCTGCTTGATGCGCAGATTGATCGGTAGCCATTGGAGGTTTTTGAGGAGGGGAGTAATATGTCCAGAGTGTTTCTGGACAAAGATAATCCGGGCAGCAGCATGAAGTATGGATTGAAGTGGAGAGAGACACGAGGATGGGAGATCAGAGAGAAGGCTAGTGCAGTAGTCCAGACGGGATAGGATGAGAGCTTGAATTAGCAGGGTAGCGGTTTGGATGGAGAGGAAAGGGCGGATCTTGGCAATGTTGCGGAGCTGAGACCGGATCTCCTATCCTTCTGTCTCTCCCCACTTCAGTCTATACTTCACTCTGCTACCCGGATCATCTTTGTGCAGAAACACTCTGGGCATGTTACTCCCCTCCTCAAAAATCTCCAGTGGCTACCAATCAACCTACGCCTCAGGCAAAAACTCCTCACTCTCAGCTTCAAGGCTATCCATCACCTCACCCCCTCCTACCTCACCTCCCTTCTTTCCTTCTACAGCCCAGCCCGCACCCTCCGCTCCTCTGCCACTAACCTCCTCACTGTGCCTCGTTCTTGCCTGTCCTGCTGTCAACTCCTGGCCCACGTCCTCCCCCTGGCCTGAAATGCCCTCCCTCTGCACATCCACCAAGCTAGCTCTCTTCCTCCCTTCAAAGCCCTACTGAGAGCTCACCTCCTCCAGGAGGCCTTCCCAGACTGAGCGCCCTCCTTCCTCTCCCCCTCCTTCCCCTCCGCATCGCCCCGGCCTTACCTCCTTCCTCTCCCCACAGCACCTGTGTATATGTTTGTATATATTTATTACTCTATTTTACTTGTACATATTTACTATTCTATTTATTTCATTTTGTTAATATGTTTTGTTTTGTTGTCTGTCTCCCCCTTCTAGACTGTGAGCCCGCTGTTGGGTAGGGACCATCTCTATATAATTCCAACTTGTACTTCCCAAGCACTTAGTACAGTGCTCTGCACACAGTAAGCACTCAATAAATATGATTGAATGAATGAATGAATGGGGAGACGTGGACTGAACATAATCTTAGAAAAATAATCTGGACAGCAGAGTGAGGTATGGATTGGAGTGGGTAGAGACAAGAGGAAGGGAGGTCAGCAAGGAGGCTAATGCAGTAGTCAAGGTGGAATATTAGTGTTTGGATTGGCATGGTAGCAGTTTGGATGGAGAGGAAAGGGTGGATTTTAGAGGTGTGATGTTAGAAGACAGGAATTGGTGACACCGGATATGTGGGTTCAGTGAGAGAGATGAGTCAAGGATAATGCCAAGGTTACAGGCTTGTGAGATGGGGAAGAGAGTGGTGGTGTCTACAGTGATGGGAAAGACAGGGGACCTCGTTGTAAGCAGTGAATGTGTCTGCTATATTGTTGCGTTGTACCCTCCCAAGGGAACAGTAAACACTCAATAATATGATTGATCAATTGCTAAATTGACAGGGTTTGTGTGGCAAGATGATAAATTCTGATTTGGACATGTTAAGTTTAAGGTGTTGGAAAGATAGATGTCCTGAAGCCAGGAGGAACGCCTACACTAGGAGTTCCCACAACACAGCCCCCAGAGAGAACTTGCTTGAAATACAGAAACCTGACAAAAGGATTGAATTATATGCTAGATGTTTTTACTGTAGAATTAATAATAGATTGACAATAAAAGAAATCTTTAGAGATCAATAATTATGATACTTTAAGGCATCTAGTATAGTTTTCAAATTGAATCAAGAAGGTTTATCAAGATTTTATAGATGTAAATCTGTGTTATATCACATAAATAGGACTCAAACACACAGTAAGTTTTGAATATAATTTCTTGTCCTTTTCTTGTCCACTAAGCAAAGTATTAACACTCTATCTGGCTTCACATTTATAGGCATATAAAACTGATTCTTTCGAAGGGACACAAAATTAAATTTCCTCAAGTGAAGATCAATCAATCAATCAATCAATCAATCGTATTTATTGAGCGCTTACTATGTGCAGAGCACTGTACTAAGCGCTTGGGAAGTACAAATTGGCATCACATAGAGACAGTCCCTACCCAACAGTGGGCTCACAGTCTAAAAGGGGGAGACAGAGAACAGAACCAAACATACCAACAAAATAAAATAAGTAGGATAGAAATGTACAAGTAAAATAAATAAATAGAGTAATAAATATGTACGACCATATATACATATATACAGGTGCTGTGGGGAAGGGAAGGAGGTAAGACGGGGGGATGGAGAGGGGGACGAGGGGGAGAGGAAAGAAGGGGCTCAGTCTGGGAAGGCCTCCTGGAGGAGGTGAGCTCTCAGCAGGGCCTTGAAGGGAAGAAGAGAGCTAGCTTGGCGGATGGGCAGAGGGAGGGCATTCCAGGCCCGGGGGATGACGTGGGCCGGGGGTCGATGGCGGGACAGGCGAGAGCGAGGTACAGTGAGGAGATTAGTGGTGGAGGAGCGGAGGGTGCGGGCTGGGCAGTAGAAGGAGAGAAGGGAGGTGAGGTAGGAGGGGGCGAGGTGATGGAGAGCCTTGAAGCCCAGGGTGAGGAGTTTCTGCCTGATGCACAGATTGATCGGTAGCCATTGGAGGTTTTTGAGGAGGGGAGTAATATGTCCAGAGCGTTTCTGGACAAAGATAATCCGGGCAGCAGCATGAAGTATGGATTGAAGTGGAGAGAGACACGAGGATGGGAGATCAGAGAGAAGGCTGGTGCAGTAGTCCAGACGGGATAGGATGAGAGCTTGAATGAGCAGGGTAGCAGTTTGGATGGAGAGGAAAGGGTGGATCTTGGCAATGTTGCGGAGCTGAGACCGGCAGGTTTTGGTGACGGCTTGGATGTGAGGGGTGAATGAGAGAGCGGAGTCGAGGATGACACCAAGGTTGAGGGCTTGTGAGACGGGAAGGATGGTAGTGCCGTCAACAGAGATGGGAAAGTCAGGGAGAGGACAAGGTTTGGGAGGGAAGACAAGGAGCTCAGTCTTCGACATGTTGAGCTTTAGGTGGCGGGCGGACATCCAGATGGAGATGTCCTGAAGGCAGGAGGAGATGCGAGCCTGGAGGGAGGGGGAGAGAGCAGGGGCAGAGATGTAGATCTGGGTGTCATCAGCGTAGAGATGATAGTTGAAGCCGTGGGAGCGAATGAGGTCACCAAGGGAGTGAGTGTATATTGAGAACAGAAGGGGACCAAGCACTGAACCTTGGGGAACCCCCACAGTAAGAGGATGGGAGGGGGAGGAGGAGCCTGCAAAAGAGACTGAGAAAGAACGACCGGAGAGATAAGAGGAGAACCAGGAGAGGACGGAGTCTGTGAAGCCAAGGTCAGATAACGTGTTGAGGAGAAGGGGGTGGTCCACAGTGTCAAAGGCAGCTGAGAGGTCGAGGAGGATTAGGACAGAGTATGAGCCGTTGGATTTGGCAAGCAGGAGGTCATTGGTGACCTTTTAGACTGTGAGCCCACTGTTGGGTAGGGACTGTCTCTATGTGATGCCAATTTGTACTTCCCAAGCGCTTAGTACAGTGCTCTGCACATAGTAAGTGCTCAATAAATACGATTGATTGATTGATTGATTGGTGACCTTTGAGAGCGCAGTTTCCGTGGAATGAAGGGGACGGAAGCCAGACTGGAGGGGGTCGAGGAGAGAGTTGTTGTTGAGGAATTCTAGGCAGCGCGTGTAGACAACTCGTTCAAGGAGTTTGGAAAGGAATGGTAGGAGGGATATGGGACCATAACTAGAAGGTGAGGTGGGGTCAAGAGAGGGTTTTTTTAGGATGGGAGAGACATGGGCATGTTTGAAGGCAGAGGGGAAGGAACCAGTGGAGAGTGAGCGGTTGAAGATGGAAGTTAAGGAGGGGAGAAGGGATGGAGCGAGAGATTTCATAAGATGAGAGGGAATGGGGTCAGAAGCACAGATGTCAAAATTTTCCAGTCATTTGCTGGTTGTTTCTTCTAGTTACTACTCTGAAGTGTGATAAGATTCCTGGAAAATAAATTTGTTTGGAGGGTTGACTAAAATATTAGATTTGTTGTATAAAAATCACACTTGTCTTGCTGTGTGAACTTGGGCAAGTAGCAACTTCAGTTAACTTCTCTGTGACTCAGTTACCTCGTCTGTAAAATGGGGATTAAAACTGTGAAACCCATATGGGACATAGACTATGTCCAACCTGATTAGCTTGTATCTACCCCAAGGCTTAGTATTGGGCCTGGCCTATAATAAGTACCTTAACAAATACCAATTAAAAAAAAGAGATATTAATGCTTCCAGTTTGGGAGGTAGTATAGTCACAGACCATATATGAGAATGGAAGAGAAGAATTTTATGTTGCTCCTGCTCCTAATAGTATAGCTTAATTTATTTAGTACCAAGCTGAAGATACTTCCCCAAGCTTTTCTATCACTCTTCATAAGGTTTTTTATATTTCATTACTTTTCTGATCAATGTATTTTAAGATACCTTTAAATTAAATATTTCCTTCTCATCATCCTGGACCACCCAATTTAATTCCACTCATTCCTATGAGAAGCAAATATCAAACTGGGGACCTTGAGTGATAACCTGAGCTTATCCCTTCTTCACTCTTTTTTAATGGTATTTGTTAAGCCTTTACTATGTATCAAGCACTGTTCTGAGCACTGGGGTAGATAGGAGTTAATTAGATAGACACAGTTCCCATCCTGAATGGGGTGCACAGTATAAGTAGGAGGGAGAACAGGTATTGAATCCTATTTTTACAGTTGAGGAATGTAAAACCCAGGTATGTTACGTGACACACCCAAGGTCCACAGCAAACAGTTGTCAGAGCCAGGATTAGAACTCAGGTCCTCTGATTCCTAGACCTTTGCTCTTTCCACTAAGCTATGCTGCTTCTTGGCCTGAGTGTCAGCTTCTCCATTCTTCCTCTAACATAAAAATGTAAGAAGGCCATTTAGGTCAGACAATGGTCCATGCAGTCCAAGGGGAACAGTGGGCAATGGGATGCAAAAGCCTTTCACTGTACTGTGCATCCAGGAAAGAAGGTGAGGTCCAAAGGTTCTGAGGTCAGGGCATTCAACTGTGATATTTTGGCCCTATTCACTCGTCACCTCTCAGGGTGGCACCTGGAGAGTTTCCAGTACTCTACCAGTCTTGGCTATGGGAGGGAGAGTCGAGCAGAGGCATACCCCTTCCATTACTAGCTTGGGTAGTGGCTAGCGAATGGAAGACAATCTACTACAAGTCAAAACTCACCTGTGCTGGGCAGCAGCGGCATGGGAGAGAGTTGAGGGTGGAGACTCAAGTTTACTGTTCAGAAGGTGGCAATGGTAAACCACTTCCTTTTTTTTTTACCAAGAAAACTCTATGGATACACTACCAGAACTATTTCAGGTGGAGAGTGGGGTTTTCTGGGAGAGATATGTCTGTGGAGTCACTATGGGTCAGAGATAAATTGACAGCATAAGTCAAGACAATTCACTCTTGTGCCATTCTTTTTGGGGGAAGGGTGCATTAAGAGTGAAGTGGGCCAGCTGGGATGTAGTAGGAGAGTAGTGAGGTGAGGTAGGAGCAGGCACGGTGATTGAGAGCTTTAAAGTCAATGGTGAGGAGTTTTTGTTTGATGTGGAGGTGGATGGGCACCTACAGGAGGTTCTTGAGGAGTGGATAAATATGGCCTGAACATTTCTGTAGAAAAATGATCCAGGCAGCAGAGTGAAGTATGGACTGGAGTGAGAATAGACAGGAGGCAGGGAGGTTAGCAAGGAGGCTGATAGAGTAATCAAGGTAGGATAGGATGATAATAATAATAATAATAATGATGGCATTTATTAAGCACTTAAGATATGCAAAGCACTGTTCTAAGTGCTGGATAATAATGATGGTATCTGTTAAAAACTTACTATAATAATGATGGTATTTGTTAAGCTCTTACTATGTGCGAAGTACTGTTCTAAGCACTGGGAGGGATGCAAGGTGATCAGGTTGTCCCATGTGGGGCTCACACTCTTCATCATCATTTTACAGATAAGGTAACTGAGGCCCAGAGAAGTTAAGTGGCTTGCCCAAGGTTACTCAGCTGACAAGTGGCAGATTCAGGATTTGAACCCATGACCTCTGACTCCCAAGCTCGGGCTCTTGATTGCATTAACATGGGAGCAGTTTGGATGGAGAGGAAAGGGTGGATTTTAGCAATGTTGTGACAGTGGAACCGACAGAATTTAGTGATGGATTGAATATGTGGTCTGAATGAAAGGGAGGAGTCAAGGATAACACCAAATTTATGGGCTTATGAGACAGGGAGGATGGTGGTGCCTTCTACAGTGATGGGAGTCAGGGGAAGGGTGGGGTTTGGATGGGAAGATAAGAAGTTCCATTTAAGACATATCAAGTTTGAGGTGACAGAAGGACATCCAAGTAGAGATGTGTTGAAGGCAGGAGGAAATGTGAGACTGCAGAGAGGGAGAGAGATCAGGGCTGGAGATGTAGATTTGGGTGTCATGCATTGAGGTGATAGTTAAAGCCATGGAGAGAATGAGTTCTCCAAGGGAGTGGGTGTAGATGGAGAATAGAAGGAAACCCAGAATTCAACCTTGAGGGACACTGACAGGAGGTGGAAGGCAGAAGAGGATCCTGTGAAAGAGACTGAGAATGAGCAGCCAGAGAAATAAGAGAACTGAGAGAGGACAGTATCAGTGAAGTAGAGGTTGGATAATGCTTCCAGGAGAAGGGGGTAGTTGACAATGTACAAGGTGGCTGACAGGTCAAGGAGTATTAGGATGGAGTAGAGGCTGCTGGATTTGGCAAGAAGATTATCATTGGTGACCTTTGATAGGGCAATTTCTGTGGAGTGAAGGGGACAGAAGCCAGATTGGAGAGGGTTAAGGAGAGAATTGGAGGAGAGGAACTTGAGACAACAGGGGTGGACAATTTGTTCAAGGAGTTTGGATAGGAATGGAAGGGGGGAGATCGGGTGATAACTGGAGGGAGTCATAAGGTCAAGGAAGAGGGGTTTTTTTTAGGATAAGGGAGTCATGGGAATGTTTGAAAGCAGGGGAAAAGAAGTCATTGGAGAGCAGAAAGTTGAAAATGGGAGGGAAAAAAGAGGGGCAAGTGTTTTGATAAAGTGTGAAGGAATGGGGTCAGATGCTCAGATAGAGTGGGTAGATTGGAGAAGCAGCGTGGCTCAGTGGAAAGAGCATGGGCTTTGGAGTCAGAGGTCATGGGTTCAAATCCCAGCACTGCAAATTGTCAGCTGTGTGACTTTGGGCAAATCACTTAACTTCTCTGTGCCTCAGTTA